>NC_060258.1:19352646-19699851 GCF_921293095.1 Ischnura elegans | reverse complement strand
AAGTCTTTAATAAAAACTAGTATCATTGATTGTATCACACGTAAAGTTCCTCATGATATTTCAAACGTGAAAGTACTTATATGTTACAGGTATAACTTTCAAGGACATTTACAAGTATAACTTTCACGTGACGAAATAATAACAACTTACCACATTCCATCATGTAAATAAGTTGCGTATTCTAGTTTATAGTTTAAATTAATCAATTGAATGTAGCACGGGTTACTTATATCAGTATTACGGCACTATCAAAGTTTAAAAACCATTGACACAAATAACCTTATACCTATACATGAAAAACTCTCAACAATAGCAGGAATTACTATGCACTCTTCTGTTTACATTACGTACAACGTAAAACTGATTGGCAAAGGTATTAATCTTTGAAGTAAATCACAGCCTTTCATCAAATTAAGCCGAAAATAAGTAAGAACTTGATCTTCATATGAATACTTACCCAATACATTGATTTACATCATCTTCTAACTCACCTCACAAATAGTGGAAGACGACTACGGTTGCCACTCATCCATCCCCCACATTTGTAGCCATTTAGCCCTTACCTGAGGATTACAAGGAAAAACAAAAGCGCGATACACATCCCCACAACTAATGGAAGAGTTTGGTGCAGAAGAACCGCCCATCTCTCTTATTTATCAATTACAAAAATGGAAAAAACTGCACCAACTCGACGTTCCTCCTATACAACAACACAGCCCGCCATTAATGATATGACTAAACATGGCAGGTTGCGACGACTCAACTTCGTAGTTATTATATGGCAATATAGAGGACTCTGTTTGAGAGTGAATAGCTGTCCTCCCCGTTGAATGTGGATGGTTTTGCTAATTTGACAGCCTCTTGCATGAGTTGGGAAAGGAATATATGCTTCTCTCTGACAATGATTTTTGCATTTTCAAATTCCACACTGTGTGTTTGTCTTTCCTATAAGTGATCGGCAATGGCAGATAACCAAAATTGTCTATTTTTGGTCAGTCATAGGTGCTCTTGCATTCTGTATAACATATGGCTCTTGAGCATTGGTCAATATGTATGAGCCACCGCAAGAGCACTTAACTTTGTACACTCCGCTTTGGATATTCATTGGCATGCGGTCCTTGGCCTTGCATTGGGGGATGGATGTCTTCATAACACGGTTAAAACATGCCTCCCTATATTATGTTTCCCAAGGGTTGTTGCTGTTTTTTCCGATGTCCCAGGTACATAGGGACCCGTAAAAAGTTCCATTCCCAGTAGCAGTGCGTAAGGAAAAATCAACCATTTTCGGAATGCCTTCTGCCAGTCCTTCGGCGACGAGAGACTTTACAAAATCGCAACGATCGGTCGACTGCCTTTCATTCGCCGCGCCAAGTTATTCAGCCGCCATATGAGTACTATAATTTATAGCGTATGGTGTTACGGCTATTTTTAATTTGGACCCAAAACTCCGATTTTAATGGCTTGTTATTAGCCGCAGCATTGATACTTGTGTTTCCACCTGATCCATCACCCAATTGGTAAACGTAAAATAATATTTCATAAAGAAAACATAGCGTATACGCTATTTATAAATAATTGCAGAACATCATATGTGGCGTAAATAATCAATATTAATTACCCTGTTGAAATGAGAAGACTCTTCCATTAATTTATCACACTTTTGATGAAGAGTTGCCGGATTTCGATCAAACACATGAGTACAACCGGCACTTTTACTTGATACAATGGTTTAAAAGCCGTCGATAATTGCGCCTTCACAGAAATAACCAGGCCTCGCTCACTCTCATAAGACCCTATAGTATAGCCATGATTAATACATTACAAACATAATGAATTCTCCGACATGTAACTACGCCGAAATTTTGGATCATGAAATTATATTGAAAAAAAGACTTTTTAAAGAAATGGTTTATATTTCAAAAACTAAAAATTGTTGTAATAAAAAAACAGACATCGATAACCTCAGCAAAATTTATTTTTATTTAATACATCAAAATTAATGGTAACCTAGGTTGTGGCAATACCGTAGAAACCAAATATCAATAAATGTATTTAAAGTTTAGAGGTATGTCAAAATTTTTTGTATAATCCATTCTGTTCATATATATATATGTTTATATATATTTCTATAAATTATATTGTTTATAAAAAAAAGGCTCGATTGCTCCTTTTTTATGTATATATATTGTATATTGCCTAATTCTCTGCATTTTATATTGTTTCACAATTTTTTTTTCTCTAACATAGCCCTGAAGATGTTTTTAAAATAAAACGAAACGTTGGCTGCTAACTTTTAATTTATTGACCTAAACTCCAGGAAACATCATTTTATATATTAAAATAAGGTCAAGAAAAAGGAGAAAAAATAATAATCATATTAATATTGCCAGTAGTCCGTTTAGTTTACCATTGTTGTCTTTGTTTGTTGCTACGTGTAACCATGTCATGTTTTGTGAGTCTTAAGTACAGTAAATGAAATAGAAAGACGTTCAAGTTCCTTTTATACGCTCTGCTATCGGAGTGATTAACTAAGAAGGAAGAAATTATATATATAATTGCAGCAATAGATGTGACAAAGGCAAGTTGCCAACCAGTTCTCATTTCTCTAGGGTTTTCGGGGAGCAGATGGCTTTCTTTCCCAAATTATCGTGATAATCTTCTCCGAAGGTTCTTTCTTATTAGGACCGCGTGTGTCTCTCGTTTTGATAAATGATTTGCTTGAGGTATGAAAGTCGCATGGGGAAGTTTTCTCTGTTCGCTATCAATTGGGCACAGTTAAAAATGGTTGATAGTACTGCTCTTTTTTGGGATGGATGGTGGTGACTGCATTAATTAGGTAAATATCTGATTGTGTTGGCTTCTAGTACACTGTAGCTTCTGGGGTTCAGTTATCCTTGCTTCTAATCAGAATATCAGGGTATGGTTGGTTTATGGTGACGCCTACTTCCATTTTCAACTGGATCATGGGATGTTGTTTGTTCATGCGATCCAGATACTCGGGGAGTATATGGGATAATACTGCTACATAAAAAATGTGTTGTGACATAGCGATGAAAGTATTTCCACATCAGTTTACTGGAAGAAAGTGCCTTTTCTCGAAATCTTACATTAAAATGTTTGTTGTTGTCAGCAAATGTTTGTGGATATCAGTGGCGCCGACTCCATGGGGCCTGAGGGGGCCCAAGCCCCCTCAAAGATTCGTTTGGGGGGGCGGAGCCCCCTCAATAATTCAAGAAAATAATTAAGTTATGTTATGCTTTGTGAAATCACAAAAATATATTGGTAATTTTTATTTCCCATGTTTGACGGTAGTTACCTTTTAAATAAATTCAACAATGTGTGTTGAAACAAATAATTATAAGGTTAAGCAGGTTAACTGAATTAGTAGTGTGAATCATGGTAGTGTTTGGGTGCTGCGACAAACTTTGAATTTAACCTCTTCCTGGGGAAAGACCTCCGATATGGGCCCCCCCAATATTTTTTATAAGTCGGCGCCCCTGGTGGATATAGCAAATTTGGTTTTAGTATCGTGGTTATGGATTATACTGAAAAGTATGTAATCACCAATAACCCATAAAAACACTGTCACATTGTGTGTAGTGTATTTCCCTTGTATTAGAAATATCATTAGCATAGAGTAGTGAGGATTTACAGTGCTATTGCCGGGTCTACACTAGTAACTTAAGTGACTACTTAAGTTGGCTCTGTATTTAAGTTGGTAGTGTAGGTGTCACCAGCTTCATTTAAGTACACCTCCACTTAAGTCATCTTAGAACCCAACTTAAATTGCGTAGGCAACTGTTTCCGCACGGTTGAAGCTCTTCATGTGTTGTAAATAGCACATAATACCCATCTCACATCATCCCGTTGATTATGTTCTAAGTTGTGCTGTATTGTCTGATGTGGTTACTGAGCGTTCTATTTCGTTAGTTGATTTCTAGTGTTGGGGATATTAATTCGACGAATTTATTTTGTAGTGTTTCTCATCTTATTGTTGGTTTTATTTCCGTGAAAACTAATTGCTATGCCTGTTGCTCACGGTGAAACTCGATTTATAAAACTTAGAAACGTTTTAAGGAATTTTAAGACTGACAATGAGACGACGGCAGAGGATCCGGTAAAACAGTTTATTTTCCATGGTGTCATAATCGAAAATAACGTAAACGAATGCACACAGTAACTTCCCACACACTGTTATTGAAACTATTGCATTAATGTTAGTCCTAGGGATGCCGAGGGAGATAAGATGTGGCGATTTCATTGGACGTGGGAGGAATTAATGGTTGAATTTAACATCAATGGTTTTAATAAAGCAGTGGAATTTGACTAGCAATAAGTGTTTTTGTTTACGTTATGAATATGTCATTCCACGAAGTCATGCTTAGTAATTCTAAATTCCTCTGGCTCCATCACCTCTCGCCATATAGCGTTCCCTCAGGAACTGAAATCGGTCTTTCCTTTTAACCTTCTGAATCCAAAATGGTTAATTCACGGAGTTTGGAAGTTTATTTCAAATAACAGTCGCTTTGGATCAAAGAATCACTAATTGCTCTCCTAGACCTTCATCTGTCAACATAACTGTTTCCCGATATAGACAATCACGGTGCTGAAGTCGACTTAAAGATCAAGTGTAGCTACCGCACCACATTTAAGATTATATTTAAGTGAAGTCACTTAAGTTAAGTGTGTAGTGTAGACAAGGCATATGGGCGGATTCTTCTCCTAGAATTTTATTTTCTCTTTCATAGGGACACAGCTAAATAAGGACTCGACATTAAAAATTGCTAGTATGTCACCTTGATCCTAGCTGATGTTCCTCAGGGTGCTGACGTACTCTGTTGCATTTTTGATGTGGTAATAGTAGCGACAACAAATGGTGCTCAAACCCTGTAGAGACACTTTGCCAAGTTGTAAGTGGTGGAACAATTTTCAACCACAATCAGCGGTAGGGGGGCTCCTTCCTGTTCTTTTAATAGCAATCCGTACAGCCTGGTTAATGCAGGGGCATGCATTATGAGTCTTCTCTTTACATCAATGGGAATTCCCACTTTCTTGATTTGGTCGTTTGTCTTCCTCACTGCACTCTTGGTGGGACTATTGTCACAGTGGTGTGTATGCATCACATTGCATTATCTCCTGAATCTTTTGGGGGTATCCTTCATTGAAACCATAGTGACATTGCCTTTATCATTTTTTTTTCTTATCTTGACATTGTTTAAATCATGGTGAAATAGTTCTTAGAGTGTAGACCAACGTATGTTATGCAACAAAGTTACAGCTCAACGTTCCTGTTTATTTTATACTATCATCAGGGCTTAAATTTTGTAAATATTTATTGATAAGAAGTACAGATTTATTATATTAGATAATATAGTAATTGTATTAGATTTATTTTTATTTATTTTAGCTTAGTTTGATTTACTATTTTATCAATAATCAGTGGCAGTAAAATTTTACCGACCATTAGTGTATTCATAACGTACAAATTATTTGGTTTCAGAAATCCTAGTTTAAATGAATGTTAATGGTGTAATTTAACCTCATTTGAAAAAGGCCAGATTGGTGCCCATACGATGACACTCCACGTGACGTCACAGGGACCTAGTTTCTATACGAGTTGATAGGAGTTTTAGATTGTCTGAGATTACCATTGCATGCATGTGGCACGGAGCTCAGGAAAACATGTCTTAATAATCGCCTATTAAAATTACCTTAGGTTGGAAAATTTCTTTCGTTTGATAGGGTATTAATAACCATTATTTAAGCCAAGTGCTACCAGCTAGCAGTGTACTCTGCTACCTGCTAGCAGCCTACATCGTAGCGGTGCTCATAGCCTCGCCCCAAGGTGTCCTCACACGGTGGCAGGCGCAACCAGAATGACATCACGAGGTCCTTTCCCAGCATTCTTACTTAGGCGTAGCTGTTTCGGGTGATTGATAATTTTCGCTTTTCATTTAATCATAGAAATATGTCATTTTAAAATGGAAAAGCATGAAATTGATACTCCAGCGCGGTGATTCTCGTTCTCCTTTCGCTCGGGTCCTCGCTTCGCTACGGCAACTCGAAGCGTAGCGAAAATTTTCTCCGCGATTATTCTCGTTCTTTTCGCTCCTCCTATCGCTACAGTTCGGGTAACTTCGTTCTCTTAGCGAAATACTGTGATGTAGGTAATAAAGAATACCCGTAAGTGGATAATTCTCATACCAACAATTGAACGCCAAAAGTGAAACAAACGAAAGTCGGAATTGGAAAATCGAGTGTGGAGTATGATGAAAGGTTTGTTTACGTTTGTTTTGAAGTGATGGTTAGCCTTAAAAACGAAGATGAAGCCAATATTTTCGGTTTTAATCGTTGACGATTAATATGGTCAATCATCTGTGTGTCGTTAAATAAAAGTACTAGCGTCGATTTGTGAATATTTAGTAAGTAAAAGTGTTAATTTTATGAGTGCTGCGACGGCGTAAACCATAAATTACACGGAGATAATGAATGACTATTTGTGGATCGAATGAAATTGGAGTTCCTTTGCAAGAAATAGTGGTAAATTAACCCTGTTTGTGCTTATTACGCGGGAACGAAGATTCTCATTTGTATTGTGAAACCAATTGAAATGGCTTTCTATTGAGTAGACCACCAGAGCGATTTTAGGAACATTTTGTGGCTACAATGTAATCATAATGACGATAAATTTTAATCATACTTGTGAATAATCAAAGCCTTTCCTGTTTTCAAAGTACTCACCATGGCCATAATTTCAATAACAGAATTTATATCCAACCACCGTCTAATAGACAAATTAATCTGTGTTCATGATAACGTGCAGAATGACTTCTGTCACACTGAAGATGTCATTGTTATGAACAATTAATTCATAAATAATTCATTGTAATTCCTTTTATTATTTTGTGTTTTTATAGAAACATTTTCAGTTTTATTAAAATGTTCACAATAAGGAGGTATCTTTAGGCATATGCCACTCATGTAAGACACGAAGAGAATTGAACCATAAAATAGTCAGCTAGCAGCAGATATTTCATAACTTTAAATTATCTCATCTTATTTATGACTATATATATATACTGTTGAGAAGCAATATATTTCATGAAATCCATAATATCCGGCAAATAAAATTTAAATAAGGGACAGAACTAAGTTTAAATTTCTTCATTAGAGAGACAAAAACCTGTTGAAACTGTTGCACATACTGTGAAACGTTAGAAAATATGATTCTGATAAATATTCTGAAATATTGTTACTGGGTGATTTTAACTTACCGCAGATTGTGTCCTGGGATTTTTTGGAATCTAATGATTTAATGACTAGAACATTAATAACTCCACCTGTTAGAACTCTACCATATGTGTTGCGGATATCATTCACCTGCTTAAGCTGTAGATAGTATTAGAAGGTATTTGATAAACTACTTGATTTAATTTTTACCAACACATGTTCAGTGACAACTTCCCAGGAATGCTGCTCTCTTCTTAGTTGTGACGTCTATCATCCTGCACTTAATATTTCCTGCACTCTTAAGAGTCACATGAAGTATACGGACTTTGTAGTGTCTAATATAACTTCAAGAAATGTGATTTTGTCTCATCGAACAATTATTTACTGAAAGTTAATTGGTGCAATAAACTTGAAAAGCTCTCTACTAATGAGGCCTTTGATCATTTTACTCAATAATATATCAAGGTCTACAACAGTTTACTCCAATTACAACTATTAAGTCCAGAAACTATCCCCATTGGTTTAGCTATGAACTAAGAAAAATGATTAGTGTAAAAAAGTCACTTTATAAACTTTATAAACAAACCGGTTTACATTGTGATTATGTTAGATTTTCAGAAATTAGGTCTGAATGTGCCAAATTGATAAAAATCTGTCACAATAGTTATATGTCTCAATTGGAGGCATCAATTACTGGTAATATTAAGCGCTTTTGGAGTCATGTAAATGCAATAAGACGTACGGGTAGATTACCAAATTTAATGTGTTTTCAAGATCAAATTGTTGACTCGAGTGAAGGGATAGCCAATTTATTTGCTAAATATTTTTCATCAGTTGGAAACATGATAATGCTCCTATTCCAGGCTACTCATTGCATTCTTCTTTTACTATAGCATCGTTAATGATTTCAGTTAACGAAATTGAACATTAACTTGGTAATCTTGATCTAAACAAAGGCTCTGGTTCAGATGAGCTTCCTCCCCTATTTTTGAAGATGTGTCTAACCCCATTACTGTATCCACTAATCATACTTTTTAATAAATCCCTCAGTAGTGGCATCTTCCCTGACTCCCTAAAATCCACTTACATAATACCTGTGCATAAAGAGGGTAAAAGAAATATTATCTCTAATTATCGCCCTGTTTGCAAAACTATCAGCATTGGCCAAAGTTTATGAATCACTGGTTGTAGATAAACTTAGTTCTACTATTAACAGCATAATCATTCCAGGAGAACATGGTTTCATTAAAAGTCGCTCTACTTTGACTAATCTTCTTACTTTTCAAAACCATTTGCTGAAAGCTATGGAAAATGGTACTCAAACAGATGTCATCTATACCGATTTTCTAAAGCATTTGACTCGGTCAATCAAAAAGTTCTCCTGGTGAAACTGAAGTCACTTGGCTTTACAGGCACAATAATTACCTGACTCGAAAGCTCCCTGTAAACACAAATAGCTGCAGCAGCGCTGCACAGGGGTTTCCCAGCTGCAAGTTCGTTTCCGTTTCAATGAAGCGCGGTAACAGCGCTTGTGCAGCGCTCTTTCGCAGCACGCTGGCGAAACATGCAATTGCAGCGCATCAACAGCGCATGCCCAAAGCATGCCTGCAGCACGCTGCTGGAACGCTGCAAATGCGAGTTTGTGCAACAATCCTCCGCTACGCGATACGCGATTGTTTACCAGGGTGCTTGGGAAGTTTGCTGAGGCTATGGCGGCCAACTTTGTGAAACTGTTGATCGTCCTTGGGGATTCTAATTAGGTAAGAATTTATCATCTTCTTTTAAAATGTATAATTTTAGTTACTTTAAATTCAATGCTCCTTGAAATTAGGTAGAATTGGCATTCTTTCATGGTGAATA
This sequence comes from Ischnura elegans, assembly GCF_921293095.1. NCBI lineage: Eukaryota > Metazoa > Arthropoda > Insecta > Odonata > Coenagrionidae > Ischnura > Ischnura elegans. Next base: position 19,690,761 of record NC_060258.1, on the reverse strand, counting down.
TAAACACATTTTAAGAGTGAGTGTATTTGTTTACATACGTGGTCGTAGTTATGTTTGGAACCATTGGAAATAAGCTTTAAAATAATAATCATATAGGTTTCCATTAATAGTGAAATAAGAAATTTGTAACGCATATCTCAGGAAAAGTTCACAGTTGAAAAGTTTTTAGTTAGCCAACCTTTTTAGTAAAATACTAAAAAGATTGTCTAACGAGATGGGCTGACGCGGGAGTGAAAAAATCATTAAAGCGACAGAGAGAATGCCCTGCTAAAATGGAAGATGTCAATACTGATTTATCCAGTAATTATCTCGTGTTACTAATTAAAAAATATAAGTTGTTTAAAGCTTAAGTAAGCCTTCAAGAATGCATTGACGAATTTTAAAATGAAAATGCTGGTAGAGGAGTAACGGGATAACTCAAAAGCATTTTGGTCTGGTGTTAGGGAAGTACGAGCAATGTAAAATATCTTCCGTTTGATCGCTAAAATACGATGATGGATAAGTATTAGCAAACAGTTTCGTGAAAGTCAATTTATTGAATTCCTACTTCAAGAGTGTGTTCACTGAACCCTCTGAGAACAAATTAGAAAATATTGACAATGTTTTTGCAAGTTCTAGCTTCAGGGTAGATTGCCTTCATGAGTGTTTGGCAAGTTTAGCCTTTATATAAATGAGAGAGTGTAACTTTCTGGCGTATGTAACATTGTCATTGTGACCGTGTGGTGTGCATGTGGGAATCCTCTTGCGTGCTTATGATTCATCATGATAAATATTACAATTATTACAACGCTAGTAGCTTGGTATATTTTTACTCTTGTCATTTATTCCTTCCCTCCTTTTACAATTGATCTCCTATTGATTGCATCTTTTGTATCAGTTGATGCTTTATGTGTGTTCTTTGGTATTTCCTCAGATGCTGATAAGAAGCCTACGCTGGTTCATGTTGGTTTTGGTAAAATAAATAAAAAGTTAGGAGAGTGGTACCAGCAATTGCACCAGGATAAGGAGATCCGTTTTTGACAGCGATTGTGTATACTGTTGCATTATTATGAATATATGCTTTTATTTTCCATTGAATTGCTCTTGCTTCATCTGATGTGTCTAGCATAATTACTTTAAACGACCACTGTTTATTCTCTAATTTTCAGTTTCGTATTTCGAAGAAAGAGCATAAAAACTTCCACTGCTATTATATGCCATGCAATTCTGCCCTTGGGTACTGTCATTTTGTTCTGTAACTAGGAATTATGGTGCATTCTCATTCTATATTGAGTACTATGTTTGTTACCTTTGCTTTTGATGATTTTTCGTTGCATTGCTTCTGCTGACATATCATGCATTAATACTTAACATGAATTTTGTTTATTCTCTAATTTTCAAATTTATTATTCTGAGGAGAGGGCAGAGAAACTTCCACTGCCATTAATTGCTATTTAAATCTGGCCTTGCATACTGTCTCTTTGCTCTGTAACTTTTTGGGATGCAAATTATAAGATGCACTGAAAATAAATTTTTTTAAGCATATTTTGAATTTTTGCGATTTTATTCTTCTACCATAAACTCATTCTGCTGTATGGATAATGCTGTATAGCGAATGGTGAGTAAGTATCTGTGTTTAAGGTATGCTTAGTTATTCTGAGGATTGTTGTACGCTTTGTATGGAGTGGTTACCAGTTCTTAATTTTGCATTCTTTTTTTTGATTCGAGATTTGAGAACTAGTGCTGTTTTGGCTGAGTGAAGTACTGATGGTAAGCCTAGAGTGAAAGTCTATGGAAATTTTACTTTCTAGGTTATGACCGTCATAGAATTCTACCCTGTGTGCCAAACTTCCTGTCAAGGTAATTTCGTTTTGGTTTACTACCCTGTGGCCATAGTTGTTATGCAGGTTATTCCGGACCTTTTCATTGATGGTTTGCTTTCAGTGTAAATCCCCAAAAGCAATTCCATCATTCATGTGCAGGTCTGAATCATCATCGCTGCTATGCTCGTAGATATGTCTACTTGTCCGGGCACTAGTCAGCCTGGCAGGTGAATTAAGAAATAGCTATTGGGCATAAGCTATGAAGGAGTATTGAAATAAATTATTAGGTCTTGAATGAATTACGCAGTTCAATCAAGACCTAATAATTTATTTCAGTACTCTTTCATAGCGTATGCCCAATAGCTATTTCTTCATTCACCTGCCAGGCTGACTAGTGCCCGGACAAGTAGACATATCTACGAGCATAGCAGCGATGATAATTCAGACCTGCACATGAATGATGGAATTGCTTTTGGGGATAGGCCACCGGGTAGTAATTGGCAAGGATAAACTTGATTCAGTACGCAATTAAAGCGAAATTCGGGCGCCGCAGCACCGCTGGTGTAGCGTTGCTAGTGCATTTCTACAGCGCTGCCGCAGCAACTGAACGGCGCTGCTGCAGCTGTTCAGCAGCGCTCGTGATGCTCCTCCGTTACGCTGCCGCAGCTGTTCTGCAGCGCTACAGTGGCGCTCTAGCAGCGCGTGTGGCATTCAAAAAACGGAAATTTGAAGGTTGCTGTCGCGCGTCAGCAGCGCGTGGGCACCGTCTGCAGCGCTACGGTGCAGCGCTGCTGCAGCGCGTCAGCAGCTATTTGTGTTTACAGGGCTATTTATCTAATAGATCACTTGTGGTTAATATTAATTCCTCAAAATAAAATTTTTTTTTATGGTACTTCTGGAGTTCCACAAGGCTCTCATTTGGTTCCGATGCTTTTCAATCTGTTTATAAATGATATCAAGGATGTCCTTGACCCTGTTTCTTCTCTACTCTATGCAGATGACCTAAAGATTTTCCAAACCATTCATTCTGAAATGGACTCTGACTCTGACTGAAATGGACTATTGTAAAGACAAAACAGTCTACAAAGGCTTGGAAAATGGTGTAGTCTCAACTATCTGAATTTGAATATTAAAAAGTGCTATACTGTTTCCTTCCATAGAAAAAAAAGCCATTTCAATTTCAATACAAATTAAATGGAATTGCTCTTTCACAACAATCCCATATAAAAGACTTACGGGTAATATTTGATTTCAAGCTTAACTTTCTGCAACACCTGAATTATATTCAAGCAAAATCGTTTAGAGCTCTATGCCTTATTTCAAGATTTGTTAAAAACTTTAATAGTATTAAAATTTACAAAGTGCTGAATACATCTTTAGTCAGATCAAACTGAGTACAGCTCTGTTGTATGGTCTCCTTTCTATGTCTCTCACATTAATACCTTAGAGTCCATCCAAAGGAAGTTTGTTTGAATGGTTTCGATAAAGTTTCGACTATTTGATAAGGACTATAGCTATTCTGCCATATTGCCTTTGTTTAATGTTCCATCCATGTTTAAGCGGAGACAGTGCTCTAATATTATTTTCCTTTATAAGCTGTTAAATAACCTAGTTGATTCCCCTGTCCTATTAAGAGAAATATTCATGAAAGTCCCTTCTTACTCCACTAGATGTGACACTCTTTTTGACATTAGCCATCACTCACACAACTACACCTACTTTTCCCCATTGCAGCAAATAATGCGTGACGGCAATTTATGTCTCAAGGTGGACCTATTTTTTGATTCTTTACCTTCTATATTGAGGTACCTGAAAGGAATACCAGATAAGATGTTACCTATTACATAATTAACTATTACAATATGTTTATTTTTGTCACTGTTATGATATTTTATGAAGAATTTTATGCTTTGTAATTGGGCCTTGGCCCCTTAATTGATAAAATGTGAAATATGACACCAAGTAGCCCTTACCATTGAAATATCCCAGATAACACACACTTCTGTAATACAGCTGTAAGAATACACCAGTTATACATATGTATCTATACAGCTGTATTACACATGTATTACTCGCGTATTTTTACATGTGGAAATGGTACACATGTAATACAGCTGTAAGAATACACCAGTTATACATATGTATCTATACAGCTGTATTACACAAGTATTTTTCGTGTATTTCTACATGTGGAAATAATAAGCATATGTAATACAGCTGTACGTATACACCAATTATACATATGTATTTATACAGCTGTATTACAGTTGTATTACATGTGTATTTTTACATATGTACAAATACAGCTGAATTACACGAGTATGAAGTCATCATCGCCTCTAATATTCTTGAACAAATATTCAGGTAATAATCATTTCATAATAGGATTTATTTTCGATCTATAATTGTATTTATAATGCCGGTACCCTTTTTGGAACCCATATTTAAATATGAACGCTGATGGTAATGTTTTGTTGTTAATTAATATGCTTAACGTACTATGCTGGCCTCCTGCGCTCAATCGCCATATTATTAGATAGAGTCCTCTTTTTTTTCTCCGCACTCGTTGTTTACGTTGTGAAAGTTAATGTCATAAATAACTCTATGGTTAATGTGGCCGGCTGTTGCTCGGCAAGATTTTCCGTTAATTGTAGAAGAAATACGGCACAATATGTTGTAGCTCGGCTCCTAATTGCTCCATTAGCACCAAGGACGTGTTTAAAAATTTTAGTTTCCCTCAAAATACTGAGAGAAGAGCGAAATGGCTTCAAATATGCCGCAGGGACAAGTGGCACCCGACAACGTCTTCCCGCTTGCGTGAGGTAAGTTTTTCTACACATAATGGTTCCTTGAATACAATTACCTTAAATTTTTAATAGTGTTGATCCACGTATTTCAATCATTTGGTTTGAACTGTGCACAAGTAGTAATTTTTAAAAATGTATTCCGGTTCAGATAGTCCGGCAAGGTTCTTGACGAGTGTTTTAATGCTTCTTTGTTTTCAATTCATCAATAGAATGTGTGAAATTTTGTGATTAAAATACAATATTTAGTCTAGGTTGCTGAGATGATTGTCGTAGTGTTTACTAAGTACCAGAAAGTGTAACAATAACTTTTTAATGATGCTACTTTTGTATTCAATAAAAATATTTGTTTGTGTCAATGCCGGTATGAAGTAATCTTTCGGTCATTTACAACAAATAAAGGCAATTACGTTTTTTGACTAGAATATGCATATCCCGATACATATTAATGGATGAAACTTCGCTTTTCATTGCTTTATTTGTGTGTTGTTCATGAGAAGATTGACTATCATATTTCGAAGTAGTATGAATGCTAAATTTTAAGATGCAATGAAAATCTCGACGAGTCGCTTTTGCGACGAATATTTTCCTTGCTTCATTCCGATTTTTTTAATTCCAGTTTTGTATTAATAGGATTACATTCCTTCGGCTGGTTAAAACGGAAAAATACATCAACACCGAAATTTTGTCGTGGCCCAGGGCTGATGCTGCTGTCTGCTCCTGTGTACTTGAAATTTCAACATCTTTGGCCGAATAATTACTTGTGGTACGTATTCGAGCATAGTAACTAATTGTAAGATTTGAAATTTTACAGTTAATTAGGTTTTTTAAAAACGGTTTCAGTGATTATCAAAGAGGACGGTGCCATTCATGCCTAAAAATGTAGTCATTATAAAAATATGGCTTTGGAAAACTAGGAGTTTTTCATTATTTCTTCGTACATCATTATATTTCAAAACGTTATTGTCAGTGTATATTTTTCTAGGACTTATTGTTTTACTTATAGATTTCCTTTTACTAAGCCTATGTGTTTGTGTGCTTTTATAAATGCCATGTAAATAGTGATTGTGAAGAGTGGAAGCTTATTGTTAATGGTTAGATATAACTTATTCAAGACCTGATGTGGTGTTGTGTGAAAATATTATGGTTTTAATGATATTTTGGAGATTTCATGTGCAATTAAAACTTCTTAAGGCATTTCTTAGCGACATGTTGTGATAAACCTTGGATATTGTACTCCTAAATCCATTTATGGTGTTTATCCTTCCTTGTAGGGGGATTTTCTGCCATTTCATTTTGCATTGATCATATATTCTAGTGATTAGTTATGTTTACCATTGGTATGCATCAATAAATTTGATTTGCATGATCACTTGCATGTTGTTGCTGCGAATGCAGGTTCCCAATTTTATGCATTGCTACTTCTGACCTGAAGATGCCAGCAGGATGGCTGGAGAAACTGTCGTCACCTATGGACAACTCAATGCGGAGGAATGCCCGGAAGCCAAGACTCTTATGATGTACCTACTTCAGTATATAATGAACTTTAAATTAATTGAAAATTTTCGAATGACAGAATATGCACAATTTGGGTGATATTTAATAATGTGTACATTGTACATTAAATGATAATTTTATATGAAAGAATTTGTATAGTTCCTGTTATATTTAATGATGTACATATTGTGCATTAAATGATAATTTTAAATGAAGGAATTTTTTGTCTTCACTATATTCTTAATTTGCATTACAAATGGCTATTGGATGCATTCCTTTCTCATGGAATTCAGGATTCCCAGCACGACATTCACTTTGTCATTGGTCAGGAATTGCTAGGATTGATTACTTCATTGTCCTAACCTCCACTCTTCCCTGTGCTAGTCCTCACTGCTTGATAACTCATCCTATGTACTTCCCTTTCTTTTATCTGTGAACTTCATAAAATGTTTTCCATTGAGAACTGTTCCATTTTCCCTTCAATCTTGCTATTCATGCATTTAGGGTTTTTCCAATCCATTTTATTCCTCTCTGGTATCTTATATGGTCCTCCTTTTTTACTACTCTGAAAAATTTGTTTCTGGCTGTCCATTTTATATTCTCAATGATGTTCGATCTTCAGGTTTTGAGGGCCATCACGTTTTATCAAGGAAGATTGAGGGCCTCTGCATTTGAACTAGTGCAGCTACTACTTAGAGTAGCTATGGTAAGATGATGTGTGATCAAGTGAAATTAGAAATACAGAGCATAAGTAAGGTTTAGTCAGATTAGTAATTTTTCCATTGACTGCATTTTTAAGTCAGAGAAAATTCTTCTTTTAATTCCCAGAGCAGCTAATATTAGAGGAATCAGCATGTTTAAGATAATGAGGTCAGCTAATGAATACTATTGAGCAAGAAACATAATTTAGATGTATCCATACATCGGATATACAGCTACATACATGTGTATATGTACATGTACAGCTGTAATACACGTGTATATGTACATATACAGCTGTAATACATGTGTATATGTACATATACAGCTGTAATACACATGTATATTAGCTGTATATGTACATATACAGCTGTAATACACGTGTATTACAGCTGTATTTCCCAGAAAAATACAGCTGTAATACATGTGTATTACAGCTGTATGGCAGGACTTTTGAGCTACTTTTACACGTGTAATACAGCTGTATTACAGATGTACTCGCACGCTCCGCGCGCTCGTTAAGGGGCTACGCCCCTTAAAAACCCCGGTTCCGGCTTCGCCGTCTACATTTGTGGTCGCTCGAAGACTTTTAAAGTTCGAATAATCTCACCTCAGCTAGGGGCCGGCTTCGCCGGCCAGGGGGTAGGGAGGCGCCCCACTCATTCCTCGAAACGGCTTCGCCGTTCCTCGCTGGAGGGCGACTTCGCCGCCCAGGGGTTGAGTGTGAGTTGAGATGGGTGGAGTCTACAGCGGCTGCGCCGCTTGAACGGCAGGGCGGCTTCGCCGCCCGAGGGTTACTGAAGCTCCCCCTCGCCTACGCCAGTCACTCCTCGGAACGGCTTCGCCGTTCATCGTTGTGGGGCGGCTTCGCCGCCTTGGGGTCGAGGAGCCCCCCCGCGGCTGCTCCGCTTAGTCCTCATTAATGCTCTTCTCCACCGAGAGGGGTGCCCAAGGGGATTCGGGGGTTTTAATGTGTCATGCATGCGGTCACTAATCGTCCACAGTGATCACGTAGCGATGATTGTAAAGGGTAGTGCAATGCGGAGTAATAGTGGCGACAAGTACCCATAAAAGAAGACTTAATGGCACGTTTTTCATTTTTTGCGGGGGTTCCAACGGAATACCGGGGGGTTTATACTTGTGTTAAACCTGTGGTTACAAATCGTTCTCATAAATTCCGTGCCGATAAGTCGTAGGGGTCCGGAACAGTGGTCTGACGATTCTTTTACCTGGAGAGGCGATTTGTTAGAAATTTTTTGGGAGGTTTCACGGGGTTTTCGGTGGTTTTAATAAGTGGTAGGGGAACCGGTTAAATTGTGACGAAAACTACTCGGAAAGGCGACTTTAAAATTCATTAATTTTTTTAGCGATGTTCCAGGAGGTGATCGGGGGTTTCTGGTATTTTTTCCCGTATGGTTTACGGTTGCTCGCCCTCACCTAATATTCCGGACCTAGACCTCAGAGGGGACGGGTAGTGTGGCGTAATGTTTGCGAGAAGTACCCAAATAGGAGACTAAATGACACATTTTACGTTTGGGAGGGATTTCAGGGGGATACCGGGGGTTTACATGTGTGTACTCCTGGAGGTCACCATCCATTTACATAAATTCCGTGGGGATGAGTCGTTGGGGGCGGTGGAATAGTCACGTAAAGTACCCAAAAAGTAGACTTATATGCAAAATTTTATTTTTTGGGGGGGTGTAATAGGGTTTACCGGGGGTTTATAGGTTTTTACTGCCAGCGGTCATCAATCGTCCACATCAATTCCGTAGCGATGAGTGGTAAGGATTGGAGAAGCGGCGGAATTGTGACGATAAGCACCCGAAAAGGCTACTTATATGAAAATTTTAATTTTTTAGGGGGTTTCGGGGGGTTTAAAGTTGACGATACTATATGGTCACATTCATTTACTGTCATTTCTAACAGAAGTGTGCCTTATGACATCCATATTTCGAGAGTAATACAATAAAAAGCAAACCAGTCCCCAAAAAAAGTGAGTAGTGCCCGCCATTTTTATTTTTTCGCGGTTAAATATATTGAATCATTTATTAAACGTTCATGTTTTCTGAAAGACAATAAAGAAGTGTATGTAACAACAAAGTTTGAAAGAAATCGGTCAGGTTAAAATTGACATAATCTTCTATTAGTCTGTTGGAAATCGTAATTTTCGGTGATTTTCGGAATATTTTAATTTTTTTCAGAGTAACCAAGGACGACGAAAGAAAATTGTTACCTACATTTCGTAGACGATGTTATGAGCATATATAATAATCATTTTCGTTATCATACACTTGAAATTAAGTCGAGGGGAGCGGAAGGGATGAAATTATTTTCGAAAACCCAATTTTTGGACGCCATTTTGGCTACAAGTTTCTTTAACAAAAACTAAAAACATTACAGAATTACGTGCCCACGTTTATTAGCTTTCAAAAACTGCATTAACCATGTATGTGGCACGTACGGTTCGCGCACAGTAAAATTAAAACCGAAAGACGGTCCCCGGAAAAAGCGCGATTTCGGCCATTATGTCGACCTAGCGACGACACGTGGCGGAAACTTCCGGTTTTCGGATTTTTCCTCCGGATCATTTCCGGTTCCCCGCACGCGTGCCAAATTTCAGCTCTCCAGCACTTCTAGAAGTGGTCGGGAATTTGTATCCATGAGTGAGTCAGTCACCACAAGGGCTGTATATAGATAGGATACATCAGCTATACACCATGTATAATGCATGTAATACAGCTGTATTACAGGTGTATTACATGTTTTGTGTTATCTGGGATAAGGTGAAATATATTTTGATACTGGCAGTCAATAGTGTAGTTGATAGGAAACAATGAAGATACACTTTTGTATGTTCCACAAGAGTTTTAATACCGACCCAGGTTTCGACAGTACACTATGTCCCACACAGCACAAAGTGAATAATATGCACATAATATTCAAATATTATGCGAATATTATGGCACCACAATGGTATAAAACGCGCATAAAATGTACATAATATGTGCATATAAATGGTATAATGTCCTCATAAATTGCGGTATTATGCGCATAATATGCGGAATATATGCACTGATGAATGGCATAATGTTTGCATATATACGGAATATATGAGGACATTATACCATTTATATGCTCTTTTTATGTACATATTATGCACGATTTATACCATTGATGTGGCTATATATATGCACATATTATACCCATATATGCCATTTATATGCACCTTTTATGCACAATTTATACCATGGATGTGGCCTAAAATATATGCGCATATTATGCCCATATATACCTTTTATATGCTCCTTCTATGTACATATTATGCACGATTTATACCATTGATGTGGCTATATATATATGCACATATTATACCCATATATATGCACCTTTTATGTACATATTATGCACAATTTATACCATGGATGTGGCCTAAAATATATGCGCATATTATACCATTTATATGCTCCTTTTAGGCACGATTTATACCATTGATGTGGCTAAATATACGCATATATTATACCCATATATACCATTAGTATGCACCTTTAGGTACATGTTATGCACATTTTATACCATATCTACGAACCTTTCATGCATATTTTATACCGTTGATGTGTGATAATATGCAGTTGCATAATATTCGAAAATTACATGAATAAAAATTGATTTCTGGAAACGAGGAGAAATTTAATGAATCATTCATCTAGACACAGCATAGGTACATTGCACTAAAACAAGGCACAATCCTTCAGCGTTGTATCACAAATATAAAAATATTCAGTTAGGAGTCCTATATCATCGCAAATTTGGTTTAAATATCATGTGAATGACATCTAAAGACAAACATTCACCCTTCCATAATCGTTACTCATGAAATTGCGATTAGAAAGTACAAAGTATGTCACACGAATTCACAATCACTACACTCGCGATGATTCCTTCCACGACATCCGCATGGTTGAACATCTACGGTCTTTTCTTAGCGAATGTATTAAAAATGGTCCAAAATGTGATTCCAAGCCACAAAGAGGTCTTCTAATCGCATAATTATCTCTGTGTTAGTCATAGAGTTGTGGCGAGCAATCACGCAAACGATGTAAGCAAGCCGTTCTTGAAAATGCACTCCGAAACAATAAAGATAATATTGTCATTAATAATCACAAATTAAAATAATTATACGCATATATGATCAAGTATGTGATATCTTCAGGGCGAAAGTGCAGCTCACAACCTGGATCAGTACCTAAGTGCCAAAACTTCGTCTTTCCTTGAAATAGCCTTCCTTCACTTTTCAAGCTGGGACTCTGACTGAAAAAGTACCGTCATAAGATATACATTTAGGTAATTAAAAAAATTAATTAAAGTACTGGGAATAACACTCAAAATTAGGAGCTGATAATTTCAGATTTGCTTTCAAACCCTATGGCAAACGACAACGACTCACGTACGTGTACTTACTTTGATTTTAAATAAAGTCCTGTTCTTCATACCATGAAGCTTATTATTCCTTATCGTATATGCGTTACCAGAATAGTACTGTGACATAAAATAGTTCCGTAAACCCATCTTTTCCTCATTAATATTAGATTTTTCAATAGACGTTCAATTCTCCCAACTACGGCAATATGGCTACGGCAACAACTAACAACAATGAACAACAACACAACGGCCATGGACAACGGCAATATGGCTACCAAGCTGCCTACCTCGCCAGACCGGAATATGCCGGTGTGTAAAATAAAAAAAATATAATATTAGTGGAGTATTCTGCGAACGATACGAAATTGTTAGTGATATATTAAAACATAAGTTTTCACATTTTTTGATACAGAGGATGTATGATCATAGATTTTTACGGATACAATCACAGTTTACGGCGGCATATTTAAATATAATGTGCATATTATTCGCATATTATGTGCATAATCGTCGGAATATTATTTGCATATTATGCCTATCCATTTCTGCAACTTTTATACTGAATAGGATTTTTGAGTTTGCTGGGTGGCTGCTGATTTATGATTCTTATAAGAATCATAATTAATGATAAAATGTTACTAACAACGAAATAATATACATACAATGTCAATATTATTAATAGTTTACGGCGGCATAATATTTAAATATAATGTGCATATTATTCGCATATTATGTGCATAATCGACGGAATATTATTTGCATATTATGCCTATCCATTTATGCAACTTTTATACTGAATAGGATTTTTGAGTTTGCTGGGTGGCTGCTGATTTATGATTCTTATATGAATCATAATTAACGATGAAATGTTACTAACAATGTAATAATATACATATTATGTCAATATTATAGTAAAAGTTTACGGCGGCATAATATTTAAATATTATGTGCATATTATTCGCATAATATGTGCATAATCGACGGAATATTATTTGCATATTATACCTATCCATTTATGCAACTTTTATACGGTATAAATTTTGAGTGTGCTGTGTGGGGTCATAATCAAGGTGAATATACACAAGACTTGCGAGCTTATATGTATATACCTTAGGGAAGGGTGGGGGTTAAGACAGGGAGGAGGTAGTGATGGTGGGAGGGGGAAGAGCTAACGAGGAAATAGGTTCCTCAAGGTCAGTGGGTTTACTTGCTGAGTCCAGGAGAACGTGTAGTTGATATTGTAATAGGGAGGACAGTGAGTCTTAATGGTAATGCCATTGAGAATGTATTCATTGCCATCATAAAATTGAATTGATGTTCAGAAATCACTGATTATGAACATAACTTCACAGCCTAAAATTAAAATTAGAGAAGAATGAATAAAGTTTGAATAACTTATGCATAAGCCTACCACAGTTACTTCAAGGGCTCATGGCCGAGTAAACTTGCCATCCAATTATTAAATAAATGTACAATTTGCAGCAAACCTTTCATACTTTACAAGTAGGCTGCATGTTGTTGTAACAATATGCATCTGTAACAAAATATTGTTGCTCTCTTTGGCTCATAGCTTGGGATGGGGGGTATATTCTTTATGTAAAGACCATTTTTGCAAACCTTGTGTTAGAATAAGTTTTAAGTGCTATCGTAACTAGACTTCATATCTAATCAACTATCAAAATATACTTCAATTTATAAAAAAATCTGTTGAAAAACGTATCTAATCAGAATGAAAGCATTAAATTTTAACTCTCAGTGGTGTTTATGGATACCATACTATACATGTGATACATATTTCCTTTTATTCTCAGCCCACAACATATGAAGCTTTCAAGCTTTCATTGACCATGTTTGAAATATTTACCTGAGTACTAAATTATACAAAGACAGTAGTGGATCCAGGATAGGGACAGGTGAGGTTAAAATTCCAGCTGTAGTGGGGGTCGGAAAAAAATCACCATTCTATCTAGTGTAAATTAGATACCCAAGGGGAGTAAATTGGATAGCCCCCTTAGCTCCCCCCCCAATAGATCCGCCTCTGTACAAAGATAGATATTTATATAGCATTTAAAGAATTTTTTTGTATCAAATGTAAAGCATAAGGATTCCATGATGATGACTCCTTCACTGCACCTGTCTTTTTGGGATATGGGTTTTCAAAGGAATTATGTTGTTACCTGTAATTTTTTAACTACCTACTTCTGGGGTCATTCTTTCAAATGCTGTACCAAGTAATCTCTGAATGCACCACATTGACATCACTCACTTATAATTAATGTATGTGCTTCCATTATCATAAATGTGATAATATGAATTCCTCACAGAATTTTATCGCACCATGTTCTATTTATGAAGTGATTATAGAAGCAATTTCCCTCACATCCACTCCACTTTCATAGATCTATTAAGGCAATTTGCCTTTGTGACATGATCATAGACTGATTCTCATTACATTCGTTACAGCTATCATGTTAAAATATATCTCCAGCAATGCAGATCGGGGCGAGACAGATAGGGAATAAATAAAAAGAGGACAATTACAGGGAAAATCACAGCACCTAAGTGCAAATAGAAGTCTGGTTAAGAGATATGGAGTAAGGTTTAGTATGCAACTGGTATTTTTGACCCAGAAGAAGGATAAGAATAGAGGTATACAGGAATGTATAGATAAAATTGACAGAGAAAAGAAAGTAGGAAGTGCGATAAGTGAGGCGAGGGAATTATTGCAGGAGATGAATTAGATATAAATGATGTAGATGAAGTGCACATCAAGCTTGAAATGCTGACAACAGTGATTAAGGTAAGGATTTTGAGTAACAAGCAAGGACAGGGAGATAATGGTCCTGGAATTAATGGGAGAACTATTTATGTTACAAAGAACTATGTCAACCTCAATGAGAAGATCACTTCTAACAGTATGTAATGGAATGAGATATCTAGTCATACATTGTTATAAGTGTTGAAGATATTTTACCTAATGTATTTTTGAACTAGTGTACTCATTAGTGATAGTCCAATGGATGGAGAATGAAAAAATTAATAATAAAGCTATGTATGGGATTGAAATCCCAAGAAACTAACATGTGTACCAGATATGTGATGTAAAATGTCTGTTATAGGAATATGTCTTCGCTTATCCTTTTGAAACTTATTAGTTAGTTAAATGTCGACAAGTAGTAGTAAAGGTTAATATTTTAGGAAGAAACCACATTAAGAATTCCATTCAAGACTTTGAAAGAGTTATTAGTAAAATTAGACATTGCAATATTTCCACTGAGTTTTATTATGATAAAACTCGGTAGAAATATTACAAAGTCTAATTTTACTAATATGAAGAACTTCCACCATATCTTGCCCAACATCATACAACATACTTTGAAAGAGCTTATCGATGAAAAATTATCAGTGGTCACTTATGAGCATGGAAAATAATGGGTGTTGCATGCAGTCATTCCCTGTAAATTCAACCTCATTAGCAAATACATAGGTACACAGACAACAGCTTTCCCCAATAGCCAGAGTAGCCCAGCTGGCTCAATATCATAAGAAATACACCTGATTCTGATTGTTTCAAACATTCTGTTAGCAGACAATGCTTTAGAACCATAATATAATTGTTCCTTGATTAATCTGACTTTAATGATCTAGAAGTCTTCAGGTGTAAGGGTCCAAATTCTCTCCTTGAATTAAGGCTAAAATGTGTGGAATAAAATCAAACTTTTTCAAGATAAAGTATCGATTTGTTTACTATCACTATATCAAAATATTCAAACCTGAAATAAGATATCTAAGTATTAGTGACCAAACTGGCACTCTTATGTATTAACCTGAGGTATCTAGATAGGCACCACTGATTCTATGACTCTGAAGCTACTTTTGATGGTAGATAATTTGCTATGTTTTAATATTACATAACCTGTGTTTGGCTACCAACAGCACTTATTTTATAAAGTCACTATTTTTTCCGTTGAAGGCAATACATTGGAACATACAGAGAAGGGAAGACTTCTCTTGCTTAATGTGCCTTTCCAAGTCTTTTTCCATCAAAAGGATGAGAGATCATTACCTTAGTCACAAAAGGTACAATAATTAGTAAACTTCAGCACTCTAAATACTCATTTGCCAAACGAGTTCATTTATAATTAATATGTCAAACCATCTTATGAGGAAATCAGTCATTCTTACTTTTTTTTACCCACACGAGCTGTATTGGCTGCATCAATTTACATTTTTCAACTTCCAAGGAAAACTCAAACAGCATCTTCTATATACTACGTACGAAATGTGCTAAATCCTTTCTTTTTCACGCAATCTTTCACTTGCCACACTCATTCCCATATATTTATCATCAAGAAATACCAAGCCGTACGCCACATATTGTTATTGGAGTTACCTGCAATTTTTATTGAAGTACTTTGACAAACATATCCTTTGGAAAAGGCAATAGAAAAACATTTTAACAGCTTACCCCCTTTCACTTCATGACATATATCCTCACAATTAATTATGAATTCTATAGTGACATCGCATGCTAGTAAATGAGAATGCATTCAAACTGTCTTCGTAATCACCGTCACATTTTGAATTCGTTAATGAAGTCAGCAAAACCAGGTAATAATAGATTTCTAAACCCACACTCCTGTTTCACCTCCTTCCTTTCCTCCGATATGTAATTCTAGAATTTTTCACCAACTCGCTTCGGCTGGCACAAAACATAACAAACGCCTCCTTCGGCACAAATATTGCATACCTTCAACATTTTCAGCGGTTGATCACACTATCTCCGACTGCAGTCCACAAAATAGACAATTTTTTAATGGATGGTGATTATTATCAAACTTGAGAGGCTTGTAAGGATCTAGTAGCGTATAACCCACTTTAGATCCCATCTATTGAATTACGTAGAACGATATGACGGGTTAAACTTCACACAGATTGTACGCCAAGCATTTGAATAACAATTAAACTATTTGGGATCAAAAATATAACATAATAATGGTGTATAGCTGTAATTAAATCACGAGTCGTTCTCTCATCAATTCTTTCGCCGAGTCGCTAGAGCGACTTCACTGTCGTCGCTAGCAAAATTCGCTCTTGGCGAATGTTTACATTCGATAATTGCTCGCCAGACAGAACGAGAATAACTTTTTCGTCGCCAGAGGAACTACCCAGGTAAAAATAATTGGTCTGTAACCGATCTGGAACAGGTCTGGAACTGGGGTGGAGCTACAGGTCTGTAGCTGGTCTGGAACTGTGAAGAAATTGAAACATTGTTCCAGACCAGTTTGGTCTGGAACTGGTCTGGACAACGGGTGGGTTAACTGGTCTGGACCCAGTCTGTAACTGGTCTGGAAAACGGGTGGGTTAACTGGTCTGGACCCAGTCTGTAACTGGTCTGGACTACGGGTGGGTTAACTGGTCTGGACCCAGACTGTAACTGGTCTGGACTACGGGTGGGTTAACTGGTCTGGACAACAGGTGGGGTCACTGGTCTGGACCCAGGTGCAGCCTTGTTACTGGTCCGGATTTGGGAGGGTTCATCTATTCTGTTCTCAGACGATCTATGCGGATTGGAGCTTATCTGTTCTAGTGACTAGCTGGTTTGTACCATTTCACCTGGGACTGAATTACTCAAACACCAGCCTATGTCATCGATTTGACTGGTTCAGTTTAGCAAGTAATGTAAAGGGAACACCGTAAAATGTAGACAAGAGTCGAAGGCTTTCCAGCCCGCAAAAGATAGCAAAAAGATTCAAAGACTGAATAGCAGTTTTCTTCAATTTTTCACTGTATCATTCATCACATAATCCATTTACTCAGGTTATTTTGAAAAGGCACAATATATCTCTACAGATATGCACAGCTGAAAGGACAAGAGAAGTCAGCATATCTTACAAAGATCAATTGTTCAGAATCACTATTAAGTCCGGATTAGGAAAGTATGAGTGCAGATGGAATGCTAAATTTGATTTTAGTCAATGTAATTGCTAAATATTCATTTTACATGTACAAGGCAACTGCATTTCAGCTGTGAACACCCATCAAAACTTCAAGTTAATGAAAAAATATTTGCATGACCTTTGGCAACCCATCAATAACATATCCCATTTAATCAGCTGGTCAAATAAATAACGGAAATTAAAATAATCTTCCTATGCCTATTTAAAAGCAAATTTGGGATAATCATTCAATTTTTACATAGTCAATGAGGTTGATGATTTTCAATGGAATAAGATAAATCCATACAGGCAATTTTACATTTATTAAAAAATACAAAATACAATTTTTTATATAATATAATAATTATATAAAATACAAAAATAATATAATTTATAAAATACAAAATAGATATTATTGTCCATCATTAATCCTGGAAAATGAGGAACATAACATATTATTACCACTTCATACATACTTCAAAATAACTTTTCTCAATTCTTTGTTTTTTAAAATATAATAAAATAATTTAAACACTTCCAAGGCCAGTAACAAAATACTAACGAATCATTCTCACCTCTGCTTGCGAGGGTATCGCCAAATCCCCTCTTGCCATTGTTGGTGTCGTCTTAAATTCTTCGACAGGTCATTATAAGTTTTATTTATAGAGGGAATATTACTGGTCCCCTTAAACCTGTGAGCCACGAAACCTAAAAAATTAACAATATATGTGTTATAGTTACATAAATCAGACAGAAATTGGAGTTTCAAAAGAAATATGCTGCCACCAAACACCTCACTAATGGGTTACTGTCGTAAGCTCCACATTGTGCAATACAAAGAGTGAAAAACTAGCTGTCTACACAGACTAGAAGAACTGCAAATTATACTTTAGATGCGTGAAAAAGGACTAAAGGAATAATTTTGTACAACATTAAAAAGTTGCCATATATCAATGCACTTGCATGTAAAGGCTAACAAAGCACAAGGAAATGGTAATCTGAAATTATTGGCATAATCAGGTTAAACTTTGATAAAAATTAGCATAAGAAATTCCCATAACTACAAGTACGATAGGTAGTTTTATTATACACTATAAGCCAAGAGAAGTCAGAACAGGTAAGTAATGACCCCTTTTAACACTACTAAACATTGACAATTGAAATAGTGACAGAAATTAGACTACATCTACATAATACCCTGCGAGCCACCTCTAGGGTGTTTGGCAGGGGGTGATCAATCACCAGCATGCAGCATGCTTTTGGACTCCCACATGCACACCACACCGTCCAAAAAACGTCATGTATAGTAAAAAACTCTACTACTATATACTGTTAGAAACAATAATTGAATGAAGAAACATGCAAGTTTTACATAGGTTAGTAGGCTACACTACAAGTCATGCAATCTATTTACGAGTTCTATTGCTGCCGTTATAATCTCTTATTGATCGTGGAAAAAATGACATTCGGAATCTGTCTGTTCTGCAATCTATCTCTCTTATTTTATTTATATGATCTGATCTTCCGTAGTACGTTGGCGTCCACAAGATATGGTTAACTTCGTCAGAAAAGACACTGCTCTTGAATTTATCTAAAAGGTTTAGTCTATTTTTCAATCTACGGTCCGACAGAGATTCCCATCCGAGTTTATCTAAGATGTCAGTTACACTAACAAGACTATCGTAACGACCTTTCACATACCTGGCAGCTCTTCTTTGCACGCGTTCTAACTCTGATATTAAGCCTTTTTCATGAGGGTCCCAAACACTGGCAGCGTATTCCAAATGTGGTCTAACGAGGTAAAAGTAGCTAATTTCTCTCACTTTGTCGTCGCACTTTCCTAATACTCTTTTAACAAAACCCATTTTACGATTAGCTTGACCGGTTATTTCTCGAATATGTTTATTCCACGAGAGATCATTATTGAGTCTAACCCCTAGATATTTCACGGTTTCAACTGCCTTTAACTGGGTGCCCCGAATGATATAGTTACGCTGTAGGGAGTTATTCTTCTTCCAGAAATTCATTACGACGCATTTTTCCAAATTTAATTCTAATTGCCAAGCATCGCACCAAGATTGGATAGCAGCAAAGTCATTCGTTAGTTCATCTATATCTTGGCTGGAACGGATTGCTCTGTAAACTACAGCGTCGTCTGCAAATAATCGTAACTTACTCTGCACTACTTCGCCAATGTCGTTTATATAAAGAAGGAATAGGAGTGAGCCAATGACACTACCCTGAGGAACGCCAGAAGTGACTCTAACCTCATTGGAGACTGCACCGTCTAATACTACTCTTTGGACGCGGTCGCTCAAAAATGCTCTAATCCAGGAAATGACATCTTCGTCTAGACCATAAGATTTCAGTTTTATTATTAACTTTCCGTGGGGTACTTAATCAAATGCCTTTTTGAAATCAAGAAAAATCGCGTCTACTGGAATGTTGTCTTCCCCGGAGACTAAAATATCGTGGGCGAAAAGCACTGAGTTTCGCACGATCTGCTTTTCCTGAATCCATGTTGAGTTCCCATTAATAAGTTTTGCACGTCTAGTTGTTTCATTACCGAGCTAACTACGGTGTGTTCAAGGACTGTACGGGTGATTTATTTGGACTAAGCGATTTCAATATATTTTCTATTCCGAGCATACTAATGTAGGTTTATTAGATTACTGGGGAAGAAGTTTTTGAAAAGTTTATATCACAAGCAACGCAGTTTTTAAATAGGAAAACTTACACTGGACGGCTGCCAACACATCTCTATCAGCACCCGGATTTCCTTTGGAGGATTTTCGCTGCCCTGTCGCACTGTGCCCCTTAATGTAATTGTCGCCCAGGGTTTTCCGCAGCAAGATTCTTTGTAATTTTCCAGCATTCCCTTTACAGTCTTGTAGGGCACAAATCTTCTCCTGCTTGCTGATCATCACATTATATCCTGGGAATAGTGTAACCTGCAAAAATAAGCACTTTTGGTAATAACTGTGTAACTTAGAGCCCATAGGAACCAACCCACACAGCAGAAATACGTCTTGGATACGTCTCGAATATCGCATGTTACGTCTCACAGACATTCTGAGAGCTTCAGAGACATCTCTGAGGTGTCACTATGTCCAAAAAAATGGTCTATGAGATGTCTCATGAGACGTCTCATAAGAGTTTGTACTCTGGTATACTTAAAAATGTAGGCAAAAAATAATTAAATGCAAATTATACAGTTGTGACCTACTTATCTCGATCATTTTTAGCGACGAATTTTTGATGGATGACCTTTTGAAAATAAGAAACCCATATTAAATGTCGTGATTTTAATAATCAAAACTGCGCAATTGCACCGAAAAATATATATGTAAGGCATTGATGGCGTTTAAATAACTTTAAAAAAAAATTCCCGAACGGCTCACGATTACATCTCTGAGACATTTGCGATATTCGAGATCATAGTGAGACGTCTCTGAGAGATTCGTTGCTATGTGGGAAGTGAAGCAGGACCTAGGATCTTTTATACGTAACAGATACTAACCATATTGTCTGCAAGTGCCCCCTTGCGCAACTCGCATAGCCGCCTCTCCAGAGAGAAAATTTCTTCTTCTTTACTTCCTAAAATAAATCAAAAAGAATTTATTGCATACACATCTATTGAAATATTCCAGAGGATTACAATAATTAAATAATAACTTACTGCTTTGCACGTTTTCAGTCGAGCAAGAAGCGCCATCCGTGGAGGACTGCTGGTCCTCACTACCTCGACCTTGGTTTTGAGTGTCTTCGGAATATGCAAGGGGAAAACTAGCGATTAATTTAAGTTTGTCCACCATGCCCGATTGGAAATGCATTCTTTCCCAGCCAAATACAATTAATTTCATCATTATCAATTCACCGATCGTCTAATAAATTTTGGCTTACCGATTTCTCCCCTCTCCCCATGACGGGTAATCTCCTCCGCCAGCTTGATAATAGGCGGCAATTGCGCCCGAGAGGTGGTGACTGAGGGTTTCCTCCTTTTAACTCTCTTAGCCGCGCCGCTCAGCTCCTCCACATCGCATTCATTTGCCGCTCGGTAGCTGCTATAGCCTTTCTCCAAAAGAGCATCAAATCTATCATTCGCTTCGGCGATTTCGTATGCAGTGCCTGTAAACAAATGATAACGAAATTCCGCCGTTAGGATATTTTACTATGACATGCATGTTCCACCAAACTCGAGAACCTCCATTTCATCAATTTCTTCACTTACCTCCCACTTTCACGATGAGAACCTTCTCAGTTTTCCCACCAAACTTAATCGTCTTCACCTCATTTTTCTTAACAGCCTCCCCAAAAACGGACTTAGCGTCCCTCTCCACAACCGTGGAATTGTCTGAGTAAAAATATATAATTACTCGTTCCGGCTTCTCCCTGCCGCTTCTTCGCACACTGTCGCAACTGTCCTCTTCATCATGCGAGAGCATAGCGCTGAATGATGACCGCAGATGAACGATAAGTCACACCAAGTTCCACGGATTTCTTTGTTAGTCTTCCAGCACGTGCAGCAAGTACCTAGGATGCTTCCCCGTTAGTCACTGTTTCCTCTTGCGTTCGATTATCTCGATTATCTGACTCGTTGATAGGTGGTTCTGGTTGGTTCAGTCGGTTGTCGATACATCGAAAATAATGGAATCCCATTGGTTGTAACGGTGATGGCTGTCGTTTGTCAACTTTGGAAAAATTTGAACATTCGCAATCCAAAGATAGATGTTTGATGATGTTTGTAAGATCAAACGCGTTTTGATGTGAAAACGGTGTCAATAACAAAAAATAAGGGTAAACATTCCCTTACTTCCAGATTCGATTTGTAGTAAAACCCCTAAGTAAACTCTGTGGCGATTCCTATTCCACTGTGCATCGTACTGTGTTTTCCTTGTCCTGAAACAATCCGTTGCCCTTTAGAATATGTCTAAAAGGGTTTATAGCGGTAACTCTAGGACAAGTAAGTGGAGATACAAGAAAAAAGTTCGTGGCCTCGACGAAACGCAGACACCCGATATCGCAGATTTCGCTACACAGCAAGTTTATGAGGAAGATAATGAGGTGCAGCAGCTACTTAACTTTCAAAATGAGCTTCTCTCCGCGTTTTTTGATCGCAGCGGTCATCAGCAGAAGTTAGAAGGAATTGATAACAACGTTAGTGAAGAGGTGGGATCAGTTGCTGACCAAGGGCTTTCCAAGGATGAAGTTATTGAATCAGGTGAAGATGTAATATATTTTTATATTAAAAAAACATAAAAAAGTAATGGTACACCCCTTTCATCATATTTTACTAAATTCTGCATCCATGCGTTCCCTATGTATTAATCTAAAGTTATTTCCATTATATTTAGATGATGATGAGTATGAAGACTGTTCGAGTGACGAGAACCAGGGATTTTCGTCTGGTTCCGGGCGCGAGACATCGGAGGATGAAGGAACACCTGTATTCGAGCCGCATTGCTTTTTTGAGGAAAAGATTTACTCAGGGGACAATTACGGTGGGCGAGAGTGCCGTCATGATTATGTCGTTCCTTCTGCACTTCAAGCTATCATACTCGTGCATGAGTAAAGTCATCGAATTGATTCGTTGCCACCTGCCGTCTGATAACAAAGTTATCAAAACTGTGTTTCTTCTTCGTAAAATGTTCTCTTCCAACAGCACCCCCATGTACAAACGCATTCGTTGCTGTTCTGAATGTGGAAGGCTGGAGCCCATGGGTAAGATATGTAGTGAGTGTAGTTGTGATAGGTTCTCCTATTTTGTTTCATTTCACATGGAGGAGCAAGTGAGAAACCTATTCCGCCGACATGAGTTTTGCCATGATTTACTTCTGCACCATCACCGTAATATGTTAAATCAAGAAAGTGTTGATGATATTCTTGATGGTTCCCTGCATAAGAAGTTCAGGAGTGTTATTAAGGGTGTTTATGATTTTACTTTGATGTGCTATACCGATGGCATGGCTCTGTTTAACTCCTCAAAATTGTCTGTGTGGCCTCTTATGTGCATCATAAATGAGCTGCCGTATTCAAAGCGATTTCTTGTTCAGAATGTATTATTTGCAGGGTTGTGGTGTGGGCATAGTAAACCTAACTTCCATGCTCTTTTGAGGCCCCTCTATGACTTTTTTCAACTCTGCTCTTTGGGTTTAAGGATTAAAGTTTGGAATGATGAAATTCACCACATTCGAGCAATTCTTCTTAATTCTACTGCGGACATGCCAGCTAAAGCAGCCATCATGAATATGAAAAATGTAAATGGCTTCTACAGCTGTCCAAAATGCATGGTGAAAGGTGAAAGTGCTAGTTTTGCCGGAGGTCAAAGAGCATTTTTTTTCCGGTATGAGGATGATGTCCCATTGCGGACTTTGAATGCTTCAGTAAGGCATGCAGCAGAGGCTGAAAAATCTGGGAAGGCTGTTTTTGGGTTTAAGGGTGTGAGCCTACTCTCGAAAATCATGCCTGACTATGTTAATGGTTGTGGAATAGATGTAATGCACTCTGTTTTTGGTGGAACTGGAGGAAAGCGCCTCATGGAGCTATGGTTTAGCCCAAAATTTAAATCTGAGTCATTTTCACTGCATGGTCATACTGCTTTGGTGTCTAAGAGACTTGCTATTGTCAAACCCCCTAATTTCCTGTCTCGCACTCCACGACCTATAGAAAGTCACTTAGCATACTACAAAACAGCTGAGTATAAAAACTGGTTTTTTTATTTTTCAATACCAATTTTGCATGATGTTTTACCAGAGAGAATGCTCCAGAATTATTTCAAACTTGTTCATGCAATGTTCTTGTTAAACTCTGTATCTGTATCTTTATCTGACATTGGTGTGGCTGAAACCTTATTGATAGATTTTGTAAAAGGCTTTAGCGAAATTTATGGTGATCGCTTTATATCAGCTAATGTCCACTCATTGTTGCATTTAGCCGATCATGTGAGGAAACTTGGTCCATTATTTCATTCAAGTTGTTTCCCATTAGAGTCTATTCTTGGACAAATGAAAAAGTTTGTGTCTGGGACAACTCACGTTGCTATGAAAATAGCAGATATGTTTTTGCTTTTGCAGTCATTCCCTATGCATGTTGGTTCCTTGCCTCATGGCTCCAGTGCTAAAGATTATACTGAAAATCTAAGTGCCAAGATTATCTGCACAGAAGAGATTGACCCCAAAACTTTTGTTGTTGGTGCTCTAAAACCTGTTTTGTCGGTGTCGGCATTCATGTACAATGCTATAGAAAAAATAGCAGAAATGCCCATCTGTGATATTTGCAAAATATGGGTGTTTGATAGACTTTATAAGGATGGAGTGGATTATGTCGCAGAAAGCTATTCTGTAAAAGGGAAGCATTGCTCCTCTTTTGTTGTGTTAGATGATGGCTCATTTTGTGTCATTGAGACATTTATTAAACTAAAATCTTGCTGTTGCCCTATTAAATGCATTTGTGAGGGGGAATTCATAGCCATAGTTAGAAAATGCAAAAATTATACTTCTAGTTCCTTGCCAGAAAATATCTTCATTAATGAGGTATTAGTAACATCAAAAGTAACAAGTATTGCCATTAATCGTATTGCTGATATATGTGTTATGGTGGAAGTTGACGGTAAAACATTTTGTGTGAAACGGGTAAATAAATTGGAATTGGAATAAATCATTGCAAATTCTTTTATTGATTCCTAACTCTTTCCCTGAGTCCTATTTGATATTTCAGCCTTCATTTCTTCTGATATAATTTCATTTAATATTTATTTTTTCCTCCCGTACATTTTTTACTATCCTACCCCAGATAACACGGCATTTGTATTACATCAATAATACACAAAAAAAACGTGACCAAATACATATGTATAAGATGGAATACGATCGTATTACATCGGTATATTTCACGTAGAAGTGGTTCAAAAGTCCCTATGGATGTATGTATTCGTGCGTATTACAAATTGGAAATCCGAATACCCATACATGAATTATACATATGTATACAATGGAATACAATCGTATTACGTCTGTATATTTCACGTAAAAGTGGCTCAAAAGTCCCTCAGGATGTATGTATACATGCGTATTACAAATTGAAAATCTGAATATCCTTACATGTAATATACATATGTATCTGCAGGCCCTCGTACACGAATTATACATATTGATTTTCTGACCCACATCCACTTAATATCAATATGGATCAAACGGATGAATAAATATAAGGAAACCAGAACGTACAGATAATAAAACATTTATTCAAAGAGAAAAATAAAATAATACACACAAATAACAAGTGTGGCCATGAATATTGCTAACAAGCATTAAGGGCCAGCAAACAGTAGGTGAAACTTAGTTTTAAAAAATGGCACAAAGATAAATCAAGTGCAAACAATGGTTTGAGTTGGAAAATAGAAAAAAATGTTAGCACCGAACAAGTGTTGTAACCCATTGCACAAGAAGAAACCTGAATTCAGGAAACCAACTCTGCACAATTAGCCACTTTCTGAAAGGAGAAAAGAAGAAGTCAAGTTTAAAAGTCATGAAAAATATATCTTTTTGTAAGATCTGAATAGGAGCTCAAGGCCTTTCAATTTTATTTTTATCAATTCATATAGGCAGTCAGTATTCTGTGAAGTCTGTAATTTTAGTACTAATTCTGTATTCTGAATGCAAATGAAAGTTTGGCTTTTCTGATAGATTCCAGACATAAGTTTTAAATTTTTTCATTTACCAATTATGTCGAGGTCCCAACTAGCACAGATTTGACCTTGTCCTTTGAGAAATCATATATTTTGGGGATATGCTTTCATTTTACAAAATTAATAGCCTTTCTCTTAAGAAGAATGAGAAATATGAGAAAAGATCATATGACTACTTTTAAATATAAATTAACTAGGAAAACGTGAATCCATTGGTATGCTTATTTATTACATGATACAATATATATTACTACCATGATTTAGTAGCGGATGACTCACACAGAAAAAATATAAACTTGTGATATCAAATTTTCAAACAAATAAATTTCATACATAACCGATAATTTCAGGCTTAACTTTAAGAAACCTCTCCATTGTGGTAAAAAAAAAATTTCCCTCAAAGCTTACCTCGGTATTAACAATTCCACCTGGTCTTCTGGCTTTGCTTCGTCGTCTTTTCCGTAATCCATTCTCCTCTTGTCCAGGCCAAGCTGTTTACATCGTCGCCTGCTGGGTATGCGCGAAAGAGCATGAAAAGAAAATTATAATTAATTAATTTGGCCCGTACGCACCTTTTTCTTACATATAATGACAAACTTTCGCATGAAAATTACGTATTTATCTTGTGTTAATAATAATGACGAAATGCACCTTGATTGACTGCATTTCAAGATGAAAGAAATATTACATTTTGCTTTAAGGGAACCGATATTACACGACCAATACTTCTTGTTCGTTAAATAATTAGAAGTAGAGAGCAAAACCGCTCGGAACCTCGAGGAATCTATTAGTGACAAGGCTACGCTGATAAGTCTACGGTCAAAGATGTTATGACTAAAGCATAGGATAACTAGGAATGCAAGAACTACAATACAGTAGGTTGTGGTGATAAACAGCGATAAAACAACTTACACGTGAACGAAAACATTCCTTAAACAATTTTTTCTGCTCTTAATTAAGAGAAGAAAAAATTTAACTTCAGCCGCGAAGCACGGAATTACTATACGACGCATAATCTATTAATTTATACGTACAAGATTGACATTACTATGTTTTACCATATAACTTCAATGGACACCAGTCTCCTCGATACATAACTCAACAAAAAAGGAAAACAATAGCCAAACATTAACAAAATAATTACCTCTATTGGCGCAATGTGGTCAACACATTGCGCCAATAGTTGTATCCAAATATACTCAAATAACATAATTAATGTAGTCTATGTAGGCGTACAATACAATAAAAGATAAATCATACCTTACCTTAATAATCCAGTGACAGGAAACTGCTGGAGCTGGCTTGCACGAATCGCAATAACGTGTGGGATTGAAGCACATTTCCAGCAAAACATAGCTTCGGGTTGAGCACACCATCCACACGCACCGGTTATCGAGGATTAATACACTATGTCAATTCTTCCAATAAGTATAATAATACAAACAAATATAAAATTAACTATACATCAGTAGCTAGTTAATAACGGATTTCCTTTTGTTTATTAGCGTAGATGCCGGAGTTCCTCCTACAGGAACAGCACGTTCTCGTAGTCTCGAACGAAATGCCGAGGTTACTGTCAACGAGATTATAACTGTATCACTCCCACTCACTTCCCTAGCGACAGTGAGCCGCGGAATTGAGAATTTAATTTTTTGTCGAAACAGTTACATTAAAATATTGTTTAAATAATTAAACTTCGCTTTTACTTTTGATCTGTGCAAGTACTATGTTTTGTATTTTGCATGTATTGTGAACCATTTTTCCATGTGTATATTTCGCGGATAGAAACTGAATTTTGCATATGTAATACGTCTGTATTTCGCGTGCATTTACAAATTAACATAAATAGCCGCCATATTTACTACCCTTGCTCACATCGACCAGTATATGATTTATTTTTAAGCTTTCTGGGTATAAATTCGAATGGATGAATGATCATTAAAATAGGGAAATCTGGCGTTTGCTGTGAACATATTATTTCTGGAAAAAATGTTTATGAACGTTTCGCAAGACGCCACGAAAATCTACCTCCCAAGTATTACAGGAAATATACATTATGTATATTTTGTGTATTTTTGACCACATTTACATACGTATTTCCTCTGTATTCATACATATGTAAAAGTGGTACGTGTTACACGATAAATACATTTGTATTTTTGTGTATTTTTGACCACATTTACATAAGTATCCAAATTTCAAAATACACTAAAAATACAAATGTATTTATCGTGTAACAAGTGCCACTTTTACATATGTATGAATACAAAGGAAATACATTCAATAATACATATGTACTACTGATGTAATACATAACAAAAATATATATGTATGTGACCCATGAAAATACAATATATATACATATGTATATCCAAATGTGTGTTGTTGGGGACCATGCTAGATTTTTTTATGTAAAATACTTATGTTATCAGGTGATCTCTGCATTCTCTTAGGGTTTTCACCGCATCTGTGGGTTTTGGCGACAACAGTTTCCAACAGTGTCAGACCTTCGACCTGAAGACGCTGACTGCAAGGTCAGTGAAACTGTTGTCGCGAAAACCCAGCGAATGCGGTGAAAACCCGAAGAGAATGCAAAAATCATCTGATCAACGCAGCGAAAATCTTTGAACCTATAGGAAAGGAAAGTATACTTTTGATATCAGTCTAAAATTATTTTGTTGCCCTTTGTAATGCTGTCAAAAGAAAGCAACTCCCCATGTTGCATGGTTATGTGCAGTGGGTACCCTTGAACCTATGTGCAATTTATATATGTGATAACATGTATAAAGGAAATAAAGGAGTAAAACTTTTTCAGGTTCGTTATTATATTAACTTCTTCTTCATAACGTAATATTAATATAATAGTGAACCTGACAAAGTTTCACTCCCTTATTTCCAATATGGAGTGGTTTCACAAAGTTAAGCTTGAAGTTATCAGTTACCATGTATAAATTTTATCTCTTCTTGAAAAAAAAAACTCATGTACATCAAAAATTTACTACTCCAAAGACCAGGATTCCAAATTCCACTAATCCTCAATGCCTAAAATATATTCTAATGATTGAACAGTTAGATATAAATTTAAGAATGGTTAAAGATCACTGAATAAAATATCAGAGCTCATATCTTATCATAATCCAGACCAGTTGCCCCTTTGATTTTTCAGAATAGCTCCAGACCAGTTCCCAGATAACACGGCATTTGTATTACATCAATAATACACAAAAAAAACGTGACCAAATACATATGTATAAGATGGAATACAATCGTATTACATCGGTATATTTCACGTAGAAGTGGTTCAAAAGTCCCTATGGATGTATGTATTCGTGCGTATTACAAATTGGAAATCCGAATACCCATACATGAATTATACATATGTATACAATGGAATACAATCGTATTACGTCTGTATATTTCACGTAAAAGTGGCTCAAAAGTCCCTCAGGATGTATGTATACATGCGTATTACAAATTGAAAATCTGAATATCCTTACATGTAATATACATATGTATCTGCAGGCCCTCGTACACGAATTATACATATTGATTTTCTGACCCACACCCACTTAATATCAATATGGATCAAACGGATGAATAAATATAAGGAAACCAGAACGTACAGATAATAAAACATTTATTCAAAGAGAAAAATAAAATAATACACACAAATAACAAGTGTGGCCATGAATATTGCTAACAAGCATTAAGGGCCAGCAAACAGTAGGTGAAACTTGGTTTTAAAAAAATGGCACAAAGATAAATCAAGTACAAACAATGGTTTGAGTTGGAAAATAGAAAAAAATGTTAGCACGGAACAAGCGTTGTAACCCATTGCACAAGAAGAAACCTGAATTCAGGAAACCAACTCTGCACAATTAGCCACTTTCTGAAAGGAGAAAAGAAGAAGTCAAGTTTAAAAGTCATGCAAAAATATATCTTTTTGTAAGATCTGAATAGGAGCTCAAGGCCTTTCAATTTTATTTTTATCAATTCATATAGGCAGTCAGTATTCTGTGAAGTCTGTAATTTTAGTACTAATTCTGTATTCTGAATGCAAATGAAAGTTTGGCTTTTCTGATAGATTCCAGACATAAGTTTTAAATTTTTTCATTTACCAATTATGTCGAGGTCCCAACTAGCACAGATTTGACCTTGCCCTTTGAGAAATCATATATTTTGGGGATATGCTTTCATTTTACAAAATTAATAGCCTTTTTCTTAAGAAGAATGAGAAATATGAGAAAAGATCATATGTCTACTTTTAAATATAAATTAACTAGGAAAACGTGAATCCATTGGTATGCTTATTTATTACATGATACTAATATATTACTACCATGATTTAGTAGCAGATGACTCACACAGAAAAAATATAAACTTGTGATATCAAATTTTCAAACAAATAAATTTCATACATAACCGATAATTTCAGGCTTAACTTTAAGAAACCTCTCCATTATGGTAAAAAAAAATTTTCCCTCAAAGCTTACCTCGGTATTAACAATTCCACCTGGTCTTCTGGCTTTGCTTCGTCGTCTTTTCCGTAATCCATTCTCCTCTTGTCCAGGCCAAGCTATTTACATCGTCGCCTGCTGGGTATGCGCGAAAGAGCATGAAAAGAAAATTATAATTAATTAATTTGGCCCGTACGCACCTTTTTCTTACATATAATGACAAACTTTCGCATGAAAATTACGTATTTATCTTTTGTTAATAATAATGACGAAATGCACCTTGATTGACTGCATTTCAAGATGAAAGAAATATTACATTTTGCTGTAAGGGAACCGATATTACACGATCAATACTTCTTGTTCGTTAAATAATTAGAAGTAGAGGGCAAAACCGCTCGGAACCTCGAGGAATCTATTAGTGACAAGGCTACGCTGATAAGTCTACGGTCAAAGATGTTATGACTAAAGCATAGGATAACTAGGAATGCAAGAACTACAATACAGTAGGTTGTGGTGATAAACAGCGATAAAACAACTTACACGTGAACGAAAACATTCCTTAAACAATTTTTTCTGCTCTTAATTAAGAGAAGAAAAAATTTAACTTCAGCCGCGAAGCACGGAATTACTATACGACGCATAATCTATTAATTTATACGTACAAGATTGACATTACTATGTTTTACCATATAACTTCAATGGAGACCAGTCTCCTCGATACATAACTCAACAAAAAAGGAAAACAATAGCCAAATATAAACAAAATAATTACCTATATTGGCGCAATGT
This sequence comes from Ischnura elegans, assembly GCF_921293095.1. Lineage (NCBI taxonomy): Eukaryota > Metazoa > Arthropoda > Insecta > Odonata > Coenagrionidae > Ischnura > Ischnura elegans. The sequence continues at coordinate 19,659,669 of NC_060258.1, read as the reverse complement.
GGTCAACACATTGCGCCAATAGTTGTATCCAAATATACTCAAATAACATTATTATTAATTAATTAATGTAGTCTATGTAGGCGTACAATACAATAAAAGATAAATCATACCTTACCTTAATAATCCAGTGACAGGAAACTGCTGGAGCTGGCTTGCACGAATCGCAATAACGTGTGGGATTGAAGCACATTTCCAGCAAAACATAGCTTCGGGTTGAGCACACCATCCACACGCACTGGTTATCGAGGATTAAAACACTATGTCGCAATTCTTCCAATAAGTATAATAATACAAACAAATATAAAATTAACTATACATCAGTAGCTAGTTAATAACGGATTTCCTTTTGTTTATTAGCGTAGATGCCGGAGTTCCTCCAACAGCACGTTCTCGTAGTCTCGAACGAAATGCCGAGGTTTACTGTCAACGAGATTATAACTGTATCAGTCCCACTCACTTCCCTAGCGACAGTGAGCCGCGGAATTGAGAATTTAATTTTTTGTCTGAACAGTTACATTAAAATATTGTTTAAAAAATCAAACTTCACTTTTACTTTTGATCTGTGCAAGTACTATGTTTTGTATTTTTCATGTATTGTGAACCATTTTTCCATGTGTATATTTCGCGGATAGAAACTGAATTTTACATATGTAATACGTCTGTATTTCGCGTGCATTTACAAATTAACATAAATAGCCGCCATATTTACTACCCTTGCTCACATCGACCAGTATATGATTTATTTTTAAGCTTTCTGGGTATAAATTCGAATGGATGAATGATCATTAAAATAGGGAAATCTGGCGTTTGCTGTGAACATATTATTTCTGGAAAAAATGTTTATGAACGTTTCGCAAGACGCCACGAAAATCTACCTCCCAAGTATTACAGGAAATATACATAATGTATATTTTGTGTATTTTTGACCACATTTACATATGTATTTCCTCTGTATTCATACATATGTAAAAGTGGTACGTGTTACACGATAAATACATTTGTATTTTTGACCACATTTACATAAGTATCCAAATTTCAAAATACACAAAAAATACAAATGTATTTATCGTGTAACAAGTGCCACTTTTACATATGTATGAATACAAAGGAAATACATTCAATAATACATATGTACTACAGATGTAATACATTAAAAAAATATATATGTATGTGACCCATGAAAATACAATATATATACATATGTATATCCAAATGTGTGTTGTTGGGGTTGATACCCATTTCAGTAGAATTCCAGACCAGTTGAAACCCATAAAATATTTCAGCTGAGTTACAGAATTGATCCAGACTAGTTTCAGACCATCGAAAATTCCAGTGCAGTTACAGACAATTGATCCAGATCAGTTACACACCATCTAATATTACAGCACAGTTACAGACCAGAATTCCAGACTAGTTGCAGACCATTTTCCTTGGCCTCTCTGAAATCCAGACCAGTCCAGTTCTGTTACAGACCAGTTACAGAACAAAATTAAGCCTTTCAGACCAGTTACAGACCAGATCCAGATTAGTTACAGAGCAAATATTTTTACCTGGGTAAGCGAAGCTTATCTGGCGAAATACCTAACGAATGAAAACGAGAATATGAATTTAGTCACCGTTCGCCAATTTTTCCGACAAATCGCGGTTGCTATAGCCAGAAAGAACCAGAATAGACCCCCAGAAATAATATACTTTTGATTTAGGCAGTAAAAAAATAGGAAAACTCTCCATTCCCTCTCACTTAAGTGACCCTCTTCGTGATGCACTTTGCCGCATGGGATTCAGTCCCAGTTTTAATATTGACAAATTTTGTTTTATCGTCCTGGCCCTGGAACCTTAGGAGAAAGGAAAGCAAGCTGAGAAGCTATTCCATCTACTTGTGCAGCAGAAATTGTTTCTCCCCTTACGTGCGTTTGACATAGGATTCCATTCTTTCTTTGCTGACTAATGGGAGGAATATTTCTCAAATTCATAGGTAATTTGGTCTTCTGTTGCCGATGTTTCAATAGCTTTCTCCACCAACATATGCAAGTGATGAAATTTCCAAAACACTCTGATAAATAGGCAATTCCTATATATGGTTGCACTACCAAGTCAAACTGTGTCAGGGATACGTCTTGGAATTAACACTGAATTATTCCCATTCGTTGGACGGTCCTCTAAATCTATAAGAAGCGAAACTTTTTAACCTTCAGACTGGGAATCTGTCGGAGTTTCACCCTTCGTAAGTGAGAGATTGTGCCTCTCACAGGTAATTGTTACCTTTTGCAGTCATTTTTAATGTGCCAGGTCAGAGGTTTTACAAACATATGTAGAGATATTTTTTCTGTCTGGAGCATTAACCTATGTATGTATTTCATAATAACAAACATAGATAACATTCATTAGCAAGTAGTTTGATAAAAACAAATGGAAAAATAAATTATCACCAGTAGTTTGTTTTGACAAAGCTCTCCCATCCGCTAATCTCATTATATTTACTTAAAAGAATTTTCCTGTAATGCAAGTCATTCAAAGCTTTCGTTCACTTTCCTCAGTGAAAGTTAGTTGTATTCCTCAGGCCATTCTATGTCATGATGTGGCTGAAATTATTCCCTGTTTTGCTATCGTTTTTCATAACATATCTCATTTCTCTCACTCATCTTGTTACTTATTCATTATTTAATCAGTTAAATTATTTTATCTTCATTAATTTTTGTGAGCACCACATTTTTGGTACGTCATATCGTAGCTTTGTCTAGTTCTTAGAACCCTGACAAATGATGTTCGAAGCTGGCTATTGTTATTTTCTTCATGTCTAGGTTGCCATTGGTTCAGGAGTCTAGCCTGATCCCAATTTATATCATAAGCAGAGTTCCGAGCTCCCTCCATATTGCAGCTTCCCAGATAACAGCAGCTGGCCTGGCGGTTTGGACCACGGGAAGGCTAACAGAGGACCTGCACTTTGGACACTATGGAGGCATCAAAGTCTGTCATGCGTGCAGGGAAGGTCACTGCTGGTGGGTACAGTACTACGATTGCTATCTATGTAGAGCCAGTTTCATTGCTTATTTTAACCTGCAGTGGAAGGTCGATAATCTGAAAGTCATTGAAGCAGGAGTTTTGTGGAATTAAGAGTTTTTCAGTCTTTAGATGATTGCTTTTCAGTGAAAAATTTAACCAAGGTTTCAACTTCCATTATGACTGGGATTATGAATGAGCAGAAACGGTTTCATTATCGCTATTGCATCACGAGTTGACTTCCCTTTTCTAAAACGAAACTGGTATTTGCCCCAACACTCATTTTCCCCCCGCCTCCAATCGTCTGCTCAATATTCTCAGTATACCTTACCCCATATGCGATATAAGGTTATTATTCCTGTAATCTCTGTATACCACTGCAGTTTTCTTGTTTGTTAGAAGTATTAAATCAGTCTTCACAAAATCCTCTGCCCAACATACCTCCTCATTGTTCCTTAGTGCTAGTTTGAAAAATCTTTCCTTCTTTCCCTCCATAAATTCTTCAGAAGCTCACACTGTATTTTTTCCACGCCCACAGCTTTCCTAATCTTTATGTAATGAAGGGCTCTCTAGATTTCAGCATCTCATATCCCTGGCCATTTATTTATCCTCCTCCACTGCACTTTCCTCCTCTAAAGTCAATCTCTCCGGCCTCTTCTAATTTGGTTCATGCATTCGAAAATTTTCCTATCTGGTCCACCAAAATCATTTGCGCAAACGTACATTAACTTGTACGTGTTAATGTACCATGTAACTAGGCCTTTAAGCGCAGGAATTTACATCGTAGTGAAACCCCCTCCATCTTCTCCAGTGTGAGGTATGGAAGTTGAAAGCACATCACTGTCGTAGTTAGATCAGCACACTTCCATTGACTTCCGACTTAGGGAAAACTAGAGCAACATTACCTTCTCTTGCATGCTATCCGGCGATGCGTATTTCGATATTTCATGTGTGCATTGGAATGTAGTTCGATCAGGACATCGTCAGTTGTGTAAGAAAATCACAATTATATTCAAGATGGTAAGATAGCAATCAAGTGTAGGTTTGCAGGTAAGTAAGTACTCAGCACCACCAAGTAATCGATCCAAAAAAATTTTAAAAGCAGAATTACTGTGCCGATAGCAGAAATCCTCTTCTTGGCGACCAATCATAGTGAATCTTCAATATGTCTTCTTTGTACTCTCTAAAATTCTTAAAAATTCAAAATTTCATATCATATCAGCAGACCTGTGACGCACTCCTGTGCAAACCCTGAAATATGTTTAAACTAATGGCTTAACTTAGATGCGGGTTACCCTCAGTGGCTATGTACTATGCGAGCACTATTAAAAAACGCTATTTCTTACATCAGATCCTTTGAATATGTTGGCAATGATTAAAATCTCCTATTTAAGAGTCCTATGTGAAAAATAATACTCCGTTCCGAATTTTGTGAATCAGCACATGTGTCCTCGCCAATCCGTTCCCATGCGATGCTTTTATCGTAGGCATATGAACCGTCTAGTGTTATTATTTTCTGAGGAACTGATGGTTTTGTAAATTAAGTGAAATATTATCGTAATCGCTCTCCAGATAACTCTCTGACTACAGTCCAGCCAGAGAGAGTTGTCCAATGACACAGCATTGAGGAGGACTGGAGAACCCTCCACCAGCATCAATTGCAGCCAATCGCTGGCCCCAAAGTGCACCTAACGCTCTCGCCTAGTCATGCAACAGTTGTCACATGCGCATTATTCAAATAAACCAGCCCGAGAAACCAAAACAAGCCCTTCCTTCGAATCACCAAAACAAGGTCATTTTCCCATCATGCTCCTTTCTTCATGGAAGCATTCCTTTTTTACTAGTAACGAAGGCGTTTCCTATTCTTACCTCGAAACCCCACCCCATACCCCAAACAAGGCCCTTGTGGCTGACCTCAGACAATTCTCGGACTATAAAGAGGGGTGAACTCAATGCCCCCGATCGTTTGAGCAAGATCCAAGGCAGAGGGCTGATGGGGCCTCAGCATTCAGAACAAGGGAGCGATTGAAAAACTTCTTCCATCTCGTGGACTGGATGTGCCCAATCACACGACAACGGAGAGTTTGGGTGTGGGTAAGGGGTGGATCTTACTCGCTTGGAGGGTTGGAGGGTGTGTTTTCAGTCTTAGGGGCGTAGTAGTGTCAGGTTGTTTATCGCTAGTGCATTATGCCTGGGAAACGTAAATATTTGGGTCTTAATATGATAATTAAAATTATACACGAGTGAGAAAGTAGCTGGACTTTAAATACTGAGAAGGGGAGGCGGCTTTGCGTCTTGTCATTTAGGTTGTTCACAATATTAAAGAAAGGTATAATTTGTGCAATAGTGAATGAACTAGGAACACCCGAGAAGCCAAAAACATTTGCAGCACGGGACCACAAATAGAGTCTGTATTATTCAAGTGGTTTTATCTTCAAAAGTCTGCAGGACTGACCATAAACTTTGCGATGTTAAAGATGAAAGCTGACTTCACTTCCAATGGGGAGAAATATCTTCGACTGCAGAAATATCAGAGTATTTCACTGTATGTTTCAGCCAATTTTTCAACTAACGTTCTGGTTTAAGATTCAAAAACACATCAAAACTGATATTGTCGGCATGATGTATTCGCAAAATTTTCTGCAAACACCCGCCTCATGCCAAACATATGATTGGGAGTAGTTAAGTTGTGAATTCAATTGATTCGGGTTTTACTTTGTGAAAATCCATGTTGAAATGAAAATACACAACCTTGGTTACTTTTTACTGGAAAATTATTTTTTGGTATGATGCGTTTTGATGATGAGGCGTCATTCTCAAGTACACTGTTTATAATATTTGCATTGGAATAAATACCCTAATTCTGGCAGGGGGGAGGGACAAGGGTTTTACAGGGGGGAAATTTTGGGAGAGGTGGGAGGGTTGGTGAGGGAATGGTTGGGATGTATGACTAAGCCCGCGCTAGGAGAGGCAGGTAAGGTTCTTCGGCCTTTAGGTAAGCTGTTTTACAGCTTTATTCAGTGATCAAAAAACACAAGAACGGGGAATAAAATTACAGAAACTGGGTAATTAATATTTAATAAAATTGAAAATTTTCTTTCTTTAAATATGTTGATAATCAACTAGATTGTGCATGATAATGACTCTTACACTGTTTTACTTTGTTAAATACTGCGGAAACAAAATAAAAATTAAATATTAACAACTATGGGACTTTGTTCAGTTCATTCAAGGCCTTCGGATACAACAAGCGCTCAGTTTTGCGAGTAATTTCCGAGAGATTAATGAGTAACTGTAAAACCAGGCTTCTACTACTTTTACCCTGCTCTGTACCCACTTTCTTCCACTTCCTCCTCTCCTTCATTTTTTTACCATTGCCTCTGTGATTCACAGCTTGTTAACCCGGCGTTACTTGCGCGAGATTCCCGATCGAGGTTAGTCGCGTGGGGTGCTCCTGACACCCCATAGAAATTTTTTTTAAGAAATGGGTTAGACAGTATTTTATTTGAAAGAATTACTAGGAGTTATGTATTTTCAAGGATAGCGTCATTGAATCTACGATGGGTTGTTGCATAAAAGAGTAAACAATTTAATTATGGTAATTATCAGTGCCCAAAGGCAATATTATAGAGATGAACGAATGGAATTGGATTTTTCTGTGGAGAAATCTAATAGAAGGGAAAAATTTGATTTGAGTTAGTCATTTAGGGTGCGATTCATAGACGACACTGAAATTGCTCACTTTACAAAGTCTCTCTTTACAGTAAAGTGAGACTTTAGCTAAAGTTCATTGCAGAGTCGTTTCAAGGATCTCACTTTATAAAGTGGCACTTTAGCTCCTACAGTCTCGATCATGCATTGAAATTTTGAGTGTTGGCAATGAACGCTGCGAAAAAGTGAAGAAAAAGATGACACACGATATTAAATGCGTACTTGTTTACATGTTTCTGGCGACTGGGTTTTCGTGTTGTATTTTTCTAAGATTTTATTAAGCTGCATTTTCTTGTTTTCTCATAATATGTGCAAATGTAAATTAATACAGCGTCATTGAAAGCTTCTCCCCACTACCTTTTTTGTACGTTAATGACTGAGTTGGCTGTATAAAAGCTCGCTTTTAGGGTGCGATTCATAGACGACACTGAAATTGCTCACTTAACAAAGTCTCTCTTTACGGTAAAGTGAGACTTTAGCTAAAGTTCGATGCAGAGTCGTTTCAAGGATCTCACTTTATAAAGTGGCACTTTAGCTCCTAAAGTCTCGATCACGGTCTTAGAATATGAGAAGGTCTGGACACTCTCCGTTCAGGCATGGTCATTTAATGAAGCCGTTTCCCGTTGAGGCCGGTAGGGGCGCCACCTATCCTGAAGGGCAAGTTTCCTACGTATCTGTATACGATACTTCAGTAATTATGAACTAATTTATGGCAAAAATGAATATAAACACATCGACAGTGGTTACTAGTTAACAAGTTCATATGCACTTAACATCTTATAGCGAAAAATACCTAGAAATCGTTCTCATACGTGAGTATTAATCAAATGGAAGGCGTTGGATTTCAGCTTCGTCTGCTTCCATACCTTTGTAAAATCAGTTACAGCCATAACGAAAGATTGTCAGCAGTTAAAATCTTATGTAGTGAGGAAAGGTATTTTTAAGGAAATAATTATTTATAGCTATCTTGTGGTAAACGTTAATATAAGTTGTCATAGAAGCAACGTACGCACCAACGCCTCTGAGCCCATCGGCATGTTTCCGCGGCCTTATAAGAATATAGATGTTATTCCTTGCTTTCAAACACTATTTACAAATATAATATCAGAAACGCAAACGGCTTCTTATCAAGGCCGAAGTGATATACTTTTTATGAAGTGACGAATGCTAATGTTTTTACTCTCCTGAGTCTCGATCAAGTGATAATAATAAGGCAGGACACAGCAAACCTGAAACAATGATTCTATCCTAAGGACGTTCTACGGGTATAGAATACGCATATTTAAGCGTTGAACAGGGTGAATAATTTCCGGAAGTAGCATTATTACCGTTAAAGACTATATTATATAACGATGCTTGTCTACTCACAAAAGGAATAATTTGAGATTTAAGGAAGTTAAATACCATATGAAAGATAAGAACGAAAGAGATTTTGCAAATAATTTCCGAATAAACTTCCACGAAAACAGTGCAATGGATATAATCCGAGGGATTTGCGGATGTCTGATCACTTTCAGGTGCTGGCAAATCTGAAATATTATCCCTCGCCCAAAAATAAGATGAGTAGTACGACAGAAACCACAGGCTAATACGCGGTAAATGTTCTTTTCATGAGAGTTGCACGTACCATCGATAACAGCTGCATTAAAAGAAATCATCGAAAGAGGTATTAAGAATGAAAACGATTCACATTTTTCCAACTTATATAATGTACACACACATCAAATCTACATTTCCAGAATGATTACACAATGCTATTGAAACTGAGATTATTTATACAATCAATGCAAGGTAATGTCATGAAAAATAAATTTTAAGTACTCACAATTTAACATTTCTATTAATTCTTTCTATTACTAATTTCTATTTCTAATTACTAATCATTCTAAGAGATTCAATTTAGTAGGAGAGAATGATGAATAGTTGATGAAAGCCGTCGCACATCTTGCATTTTCTCAGTGTTACTCCATTCCTCTACTGTGAATGACATTGACCACTGGAACAGCAGAACCTGTAATTTAAAATATGTATAAATTTTGGAGCTTTAGCACACCAAAAAAAGGAATCGTATAGCTATTTCATCGCTTCTCAGGGTCCTTGGGGACTCTAAAAAGCGAAATCCCCGAAGTCTTGTGGCCATAACCAGTGGTGCAACGCGGTACTATACACGTCCACGGCATTTTCCTTTTTTCAGTAAATCCGCGATATATATCCACGAAATATTAATGTAGAACAATAAGGAAATAATGCAGAAGACTAACATTTGAAAATAAATGAAAACTAAATCTTAATTAATTACAAAAATGACTATTTCCACTCACCTGTAGTATGTGCTCAACAATACGGAAATTAACTTACCCGCTAATTCTTGCCCTCCAGAATACGTGGCGCCGCCCCGGCAAACGTGCGGCAGGTTGAGGAAACGACTTCAATAAAAGACCATGGGTTCCCAATGGAGTGGGATAGGAAGTGTCATGGGGCTGGTCTCGATCATGCATTGAAATTTTGAGTGTTGGCAATGAACGCTGCGAAAAAGTGAAGAAAAAGATGACACACGATTTTAAATGCGTACTTGTTTACAATTGTTTCTAGCGACTGGGTTTTCGTGTTGTATTTTGCTAAGATTTTATTAAGCTGCATTTTCTCGTTTTCTCATATTATGTGCGAATGTATATGAATACTGCATCATTGAAAGCTTTTCCCCACTACCTTTTTTGCACGTTAATGACTGAGTTAGCTGAATAAAAGCTCACTTTTAATTAGCTTCGTGCATTGCCCTTCGATGTTTCCAGCGATGTAAATATTAAAATGATGATATTTTCACGACATTTTCTATGATTAACTGCAAACGGTTGTTAGGACTACATGCTAGGCGAAGTTTGATGGTGTACTTTCATTGAAGGTGGGTGGAATAGTGAAATTCTCTCGCGTTCACTTGAAACTGTACCAATTATTTGAAGATATACCGATCAGTGGCTGTCTCAGTTGGACGCATATTTTGAATGAGGTATGGGTGTTTGCTGAATTCTTTTCTGCTTACCAATATTTTAATTCTTAGAATGTTGAGCTAAGGCGTTATATACTATACTAGAGAAATGGACATTCAAGAATACCCACATCATCAAAACCAATGAATGAATGGCCACACAATGAAACATTTTGAATGTGAGAATGGATTTATATCAATAAATATCTCTTTGTCTACTTCAAATGATGCCTCGACATATGTGAATACCTAACCCGAGTATCCATTCACGAATTTTGTAGTAAAAAATGTCTGTGATGCTGTGTAAATGAAATTTCATAACAATCCTACATCCTCGAGAAAACATTGCTTTGTTGCAGATAATATGATTATGAAGGAAAGTATGTTTTAATTTTTTTGCTGCCTTTCATGACGAGATCTTATATCATCATTATAAACATTCAAATGCATAGTCGAAAAAGGAAACAGAAACTCGACTCAATATAGTTTCAAAATCACAGAAACATGTTAAACGTGATATGGAGGCATACGGCAAGAGTACATTAAGCTAAATTTGAATAAAAACGCTTAAAATGCAATGCAAGGTATAGAAGCTAGCATTTGGCTGACCAAACGACATGAAAATCATGTCTTCGCGTACGAAGGCTATTGACGCCAATGTAAACAGAATTTTGCTATCATATTCAAGTATCTTAGGAAAATCATGGAACATAAACGCATAAATAACAGAAGTACTTAACAATAGGGAACTTGCATATATTTCAGATATAATCAATAGCCCCAAAATTATATAAAAATATATGTTTGCATACCTCAGTGAAAGTTTTTTTTATTATTTTATGACGTGGTTTGCGATATTTAATGCATCAAAGTTCACGAGAATTTTCAAATGCAAGTGTGAAGCGAAAACGCCCGATGATTGGCTGGTAGAAAAGTGACGTCATAGTTCAGTACGAGGCACGGCGGCACGGCCATAGTATAGGTTGCATACTTGAATACATGCGACGGCGTGGTTATGATTCATTTATTGAAGTGCAGACTTATCGGAGTTGTTCATTGTGACTTCAGGGCTATTATTTGATCTATTTCTCCTCCATTGAAAGCGATAGATTGCGTAAAGATGAAGGCATGTGGTTATTCTTAGGCTGATCCTAGCAAGCTTCCTGTTACTGATTCCATCATGATAACAGGGTATTTTAGTGAAACTGTAGACTTCGTCGGCTCGGAAAGTCGATGCCGAGAAATGGAAAGGTGGCTGATGTGCATCTGTAATGTTTTATAGTTCATAACAAAGTGAGATTTGCGTATAATATCGGCGAAAGCGTATACTCATGTGAAATGTGTATTCTTTTGGCAGTCCGGTAGAGTCTTATGGTGAACTTATTTCCACCTCGAAGCTGTCGATGATACTTTCAACTTAAAAATACCTTGCCTGGAGGGCGACAGGAAGCTCTGAGGAAGCCAGACTATTAATGTTTCAATTTAGTAGCGATAATATAGACGAACTTCCAACACAATCTACCATCTTGTGACTAAAAACCCCGAAGCCACTTCCTATTCTGCAGAAGGAATCGGTCAATCGCACTTCGATCAATATAATAAACACAACGTCTTCAGGTGTTAATAAGTTTCTTTTGAAATGAAATACGTACTTCCTAAATTAACATTAAAATGTGCATGTTTTCCAAACAGAGTCTTTAATACATTTTGGGAGCTTTTCTCACGATATATCTGAAACCTTCTCTAAAGGCGAGCTCATCGTCATTGCGATCGGTTGTCACTTAAAAATTCCGTATCGGAAATCCTAGAGGGATGACTTTCGACGATGACCGTGATCACCTGCACTCTCACTATCACTGGAACCCGTGGTGAAAATATCATCCCAATCCAACATCTATTTGGTTTTAACTGGGGAAAGAGCAACATAGAACTGCACATTCTTTGGGCAACTTTGGGTTTGACTTTCCCTCAAACACACCATTTCCCCTGTGGTGCACATCAGTCTTATCTTTATACGATGGCCTGACAACCTTTAAATGGACCCTTGGTTTATCCTGACAACCAACTAAATGGAAATTACGGATCCACACATGTCCATTCTTATCTCCATAATTTCCAAATCAAAGGCCGCGGAACATTCCTCTTGTGACTCAACTTTTTTTTTGAAAAGCAAGCAACGGCGCAGAATAAAATCAAAGAATGCTGCGATTCATTTTTTGTGACCACCTCTGGATTCCATTCTTTTTCCATCTACAACTTCCTTTATCTTTCGGGGTAAACTATGGGACAAGATAATGTTTAAATATTTTCATTAATTTATAACAAAATATAAGTTCTAAAAATACCCAAAAGCCATATTATTAATCCGCACTGATGAGTGTAAATTAATGTGGAAGATGAATTGCAAAGTTCATGAAGTTGACAAAACGGCTAATTTTTCGGTGCGCGGAGTCATTTATTGCACTGACCGTATCTACATTTTTCAATTTTTTGTGTAATAAAATAAATCAGAATTTAGGATAAAATTTCCTATAAAATGACGTATAGTTCATTTTTATAGCATGTAGTGAAGCCAGGATATAAATTTGCAAAGTACAGCGGCACATCATTGTGACGCCGACAGTAGAAGAAAACGCTGTCTTTCTTGGCTGGCACTCGAATGCATGAGGATCAACGTTGCTCTATATTTTCATATTTCCTCCCTTGATTTTAAACATCATGGAATTTTCTATGTCCTTCCGTAACTGAAATTGAACAAGTGCCTTAATAATTTGAGTCCATCGTAACCATCGAGAAACACATATCTCGATTTTTGTTCGGAAGTTGAGTTTTTATTCTACGGCGGCCGAATTATCAAAAAATCTCAGTTTCAAGTTATTCAGTCAATGAAATATGGAAATATTATTTATATTAAAGTTATCTTCGCTCACATAGCACACGGGCTTATCATTCCGTTTATTATACTCTTATTTTTCCGTTACGCTCATCCCGACAGACGGCTTGCATCGACGCTTTTCTTCTAATTTCCTCCGTGGGAATGCAGACGAAAATTTTTTCTGGGGTGTTATTGCACAGAGGAACAATGCACCACTTGTAATTTTTCCTTATTTCACCCACGTTCTCCTTTAAACGCAACGTGGCTCTTCCAAACCTGCAGTTACTGGGCTTGGATCTTGGACTCGTACTGAACTATGACGTCACAGCCAAAGATTAGTGGGGGCGGTATTTTTTAGCCCGCGAAACTCGGGCGACTTTTGGGAGTCATTTTCTAGGGTATAAACTGAATTCTAAGCGGAAAAAAGTATATTGCGGTACTAAGTGTTTACTGTAGTATATCAGCATACTGTTTATAAAAAGTATGCAATTTCCCTATTAGCTTGTGTACAAATGCAACATAAATTATGCCAACCTGTTCAACCAATTACTGTGTTGTAATTATCACACGACCGATAGAGTTAAACTTCAAAATATAAGAATTGGGTCTTCTCCATCAATACCGACTCGATATATATTCAGGGAAAAGACATATATTACTTGTATGGTTATTTCTTGAAACGCGCCAGTTTGCTGCTGTGTTCTCACAAAAAAATTAGTTCATATTCATTTCCGTAACCCAAATATCTTCATATTTCAAATTCAATAACAGCCGGTGCCGCCATATTTATTTATCCGTAAAGGACACTTTAGCCCTAAAGTGAGCTCCGGTTGGGCACTTTACGGTAAAGTGACGAGTCGGCCATTTTTCTTCTAAAGTGGCGTTTATGAAACGGAAAAAGCAGACTTTAGCCCGGCTAAAGTATACTTTAGCCTAAAGTGCCGTCTATGAATCGCACCCTTAATTAGCTTCGTGCATTGGTAATGCCCTCAGATGTGTCCAGCGAAGTAAATATTCAAATGATGATATTTTCACGACATTTTATGATTATTTTCTATGATTACCTGCAAACGGTTGTTTGGACTATATGTTAGTCGAAGTTTGATGGTGTACGTTCATTGAAGGTGGGTGAAATAGTGAAATTCTCTCGCATTAACTTTAAACTGTACCAATTAATTTGAAGATTTACCGATCAGTGGTTGTCTCAGATGGACGCATGTTTTGAATGAGGTATGGGTGTTTGTTGAATTCTTTTGTGCTTACCAATATTTTAATTCTTGAAATGTTAACCAAAGGGGTTATATATATTAGAGAAATGTACATTCAATAATACCTACATCCTCAAAACCAATGAATGAATGGCCACACAATGAAATATTTTGAATGTGAAAATGGATATATATCAATAAAAATCTCTTTGTCTATTTCAAATGATGCCTCGACATGTGAATACCTAACCCGAGTATCCATTCAAGAAATTTGTAGTAAAACATTTCATTGAAGTCTGTGATGCTGTGTAAATAAAATTTCATAACAATCCTACATCCTCGAGAAAACTCTATAGTTTCAAAATCACAGAAACATGTTAAACGCGATGTGGAGGCATACGGCAAGAGTACGTTAAGCAAATATTGAATGAAAACGCTTAAAATGCAATGCAAGGTATAGAAGCTAGCATTTGGCTGGCCAAACGACATGAAAATCAAGTCTTTGCGTACGCAAGCTATTGACGCCAATGTAAACAGAATTTTGCTATCACATTCAACTATCTTAGGAAAATTGTGGAACATAAACGCATAAATAACCTAAGAACTTATCAATTAGCTTGTATACAAAATCAACATAAATTATGCCAACCTTTCCAACCACTTACTGTGTTGTAATTATCACACGACCGATAGAGTTTAACTTCAAAATATAAATAATGGGTCATCTCCATCAATACCGACTCGATACATTTTCAGAGAAAAGACATATATTACGTGTCTGGTTATTTCTTAAAACACGCCAGTCTGCTGCTGTGTTCTCACCAAAAAATTAGTTCCTATTAATTTCCGTAACCCAAATATCTTCATATTTCAACTTCAATAACAGCCGGTGCCGCCATATTTATTTATCCATAAATGACACTTCAGCCCTAAAGTGAGCTCCGGTTGGGCACTTTACGGTAAAGTGACGATTCGGCCATTTTTCTTCTAAAGTGGCATTTATGAAACGGGAAAAGCAGACTTTAGCCCAGCTAAAGTATACTTCAGCCTAAAGTGCCGTCTATGAATCGCACCCTTATTCATCTGAAAGTGCTTATTATGATTTAAATCAATTTTTACTTGCAGTTTTAATATTGAGGGAGAGCGTCGTTCTCATGGCAGAGGTGACTTACATTTTCCCAGAAAAATAATGCTCACTGACCAATTAAATGCACTGAAACAATGACCACTGTGACCCCGTGTTCCATCTGAGAAATTTTTGTTTACTCTTCCGATACGTACCTGAGATTATACTTGGGGGTGGTGTTCCCCCCAAAATTTATATCTGAATCCTCATCTGTCTCTCACGAAAATTACATCCTCAGAATATTCAATATGCACTGTGAATAATGTTATCATGGCGTAAAAACGGTAATCCGTTTTCGTCGCGTTCTCACACATTCCGTAACTTATCAAAGATTTGTAGTCTAAGTTTCTAATAAACATAAACACATATCGGTATTTTTACACTTTATTTTCCTCGTCAGTGATCCTTAGAATTTTCCTTAGAATCCTTGCAAACATAAATCATATGGCTCGCGCACATCCAAATATTGCACTAGCAACTGAACAATTTTGTTTTTGTCTTTATTCTGCGGACATACAATACATATACCACTTTTTCCTTTTCTTTGCTTCGTAGCACTTTCACGTGTTGATTAATCTGCAAAATAAGCTGTCTTTCTTTTCAGTTCATTTGGGATCATTTTCACTTCCAATCTTCTTCTCCTTATGTGCCATAATGGGCACTTTCTCAATCCCTCCGAGACTCAACCCCTCTGAGACTCGACCCCTCTGAGACTTGACCCCTCTGAGACTTGACCCCTCTGAGACTTGACCCCTCTGAGACTGAGTACCAGTCTCGCGAAGCTCCAGAGTACGTCGTGCCTGGCTGACCCACGCGGGCCGCTGATCCTCGCGTCCTGTGAACTGCTCACAATTTATAGTGAATTCCCCAACGGTGTCGGCCTCTTTACGGCATGTGTGAACTTCAATTACCCTCCGCCACCGTTTACCCAATTGTAAGGTGATTCGTCAGCGTGAAACCTGTTTCCCCTCCTCTGCCTACACCTCCCCTCTCACGCCTGCTTCGAGCGCCGCTGCGATCTTGCAAGCCGCCTGACTCGCTCTCTGCTACTGACCTCAGACAAGGAAGGAACTCTTGCGTGCCCGGCTTCTTCCCATCGGCAAGAGTACATTATCCTCAGGCAATTTAGTATTTTATGTATTGTGCTCCTAAAGCTCACTTGGTTATTAAATGTATTATTACTGTTGGAAATCAACCATATTGTTTGTTAATTTTTCACTCCTAACCACCTATATTCTCGTCAATTCGTTCTCGCGACGTGTGTGCGTTGCAAAATGGTGCCGTGACCAGGATTTTGGTCGAATTGACAGGTGGTTTAACTAATGGAGTGTCATTTATTGTATTCTTTAAGTTGTCTGGGCACTGATTTCCACAATATTCTCTTAAATGGTTTACTTGTATTTCACTGCACCTTGATCGAGGTATTTTCTGCTATTGCTATCGTGTGTATTACTGATTTGCTTAGTTTATTCACTGTGTTCTCTGGTGTGCATATTCTTAAGTCACTTGTTTTCGTATTTACTGTGTTTTCTAAGAGTGTCGTGACATCGACTCAGGCCTTGTGGTGTGACTTATTTAGGGTCTCTTGCTCTGATAATCATTACCTCGCATCAGTGTTTGTGTGCTCTGTAGATTACTGCGTTCATGTCTCAAAATCCAGAAAACCCCTACGCGGTAGAGTATCTCACCACGTCGTCAGACCGGCGTGATCGTCTTAATGCTCGCCAAACTTCCTTGAATGCTGTAGAGTCAAACGTAGGCTCAGCTAACTCTCTCGAGCAACACGAATCCATAGTCAACATGGATAACGCGGACGGTCTGCGTGTAGTACGTCAATTGATTGACGAAATTCCTACTTCGTCAAGTTCGTCTTCTAGTGTATGGTTTAGTTTTATTTGTAAAACCTCAGAGTTGTTAGATTTGGCTCTGACCTCTCAAACTCACTTATTTACTCTTTTACTATGTAAGCTCCCACCAAATTGTCGACCCTTCTGGCTGGGTGTTATTCGTAGGAATGCTTCCTGGGAGCAAACTATCTCCGAAATTTGGGACACTTTCGTCTCCAATCGCGAGCTTGACCGTTTGGTCTCTCAGAAGCTCAAAAGATTTCAATTTCCTAACGAAAACCCTCGTGATTTCTATTACTCTATCGTGTCTGCAAATAAGGCACTAGGTAAAAAGTTTACCGATCTCGAACTCGTGGAAGTCATTCTTGATGGTATCAATCCACTAACGCAGTCTGTTTTGCTCTTTTGTCAAAAGCCCACGAATTTGGTCGACTTGGAAAAAATGTTGATTCATGCCGCTAAAGCTCTTATGACACGAGCTGAGTACTCAAATTCTGTTTCCGAATCGCGCCCCACTGTTCAATTTCCTCGTTCTCCTCAATCCTCTACTCTTACATGCCATTACTGCCGAAAACGTGGTCACGTTGAGCGAGAATGTCGAAAGAAAATACGTGATTTGAACGCTCGAGACAGGCCGTCTCGGCCACAGCTGACTTTTGCTTGCGGTGACTCATTCCTCGGCCTTGCTCATATCCCAGTTCAAATTCAGGGCGTGCCTGGAGATGCGTTGCTTGACACAGGGTCTACTCTGTCTTTGCTTGATGAACGATTTTGGAACAATATTAATAAATGCAGACGAAGTCGAGGACAAGGCTGTTCAATTCCATTACATTCTATCGCCGGTGATAAAATTATACTTCGCACTCGAGTGACTTTACGTGTGAAAATTAAATCGTTGTCATGGCAACATCAGTTCTATGTGTGTTCTCTCCCGCTTCCGTGTCTTTTAGGACAGGATTTCATTAAGAAGGCGTCTATTTCTATTCACCCGAATGGCTTTTCTTTTGCGTCGTCTCCGGATCGCGTATTTCCATTTCGTGAAAAACTGATAGAAGACGATTTGGATTCCACTATTTCTGAAAACGACGGCAGTGAGCATGATTTCAATTCGACTTGTGTGGCAAAATCCATGACCGATGGCGAAAATAGTAATTTACGCCAAACTAATTCGCACTTGCTCGCTCGTGACGCTCCCGCTTCGCCGTTTGAACTTGAAAAACAAATGAGCAGCGTATTATCTCGTTTCTCCGATGTAGTCCGTCATTCTCACGGCGCGACCCACCTGTTACAGTATGAATTGGAGGTGACTGACCATCAGCCAATTCGCTCGTCCCCGTATTCTTTATCGCCACCGAAGTTACAAGCATTGAAAAGTCACTTGAAGAAACTGTTGGACGATAAAATTATCGAACCGTCTAATTCTCAATGGGCAAGCCCTGCGTTTCTAATTCCCAAAAAGGACGGATCTGATCGGTTGGTGGTCGATTATCGTAAGTTAAACAAGAAGGTAAAGGCGGATTGTTTCCCCACGCCCAATGTCGAAAATGCCTTCCAGTATTTGGGTAAGGCTAAATTCTTTTCTATTATCGATTTAAATTCTGCATTTCATCAAATTCCTCTCTCGTCAACGGCAAAGCAGTACACAGCTTTTATTACACCACTCGGTCTGTACCAATATACTAGGCTGCCATTCGGTCTAACGACTTCACCCCAAATTTTTTGTAGGTTGATGGATTTGGTATTGGGTGACCTTAAATATGCTTGTGTTTTTCCTTATATTGATGATCTGTGTATCTACTCGAGGGACTTTGAGCAACATCTGTTGGACGTGGAAGCAGTGCTATCCAAACTGAGGGTGGCAGGACTCACGGTACATCCTGACAAGTTAAAAATGGCCCAAACATCCATTGCATTCCTTGGCCACAGAATTTCTGAAGGGGCACTTATGGTGGACCCAGATCGCACTGCAGCAATCAGAGAGTTCCGCACTCCGAGATCGGTGAAGGAGGTGTCACGTTTTCTTGGTATGTCTTCTTTCTATTCCAAATTCATCCCTAACTTCGCCGAATTGTCATCACCGTTGACTCGCTTGAAACGGAAGGGTGCTGTTTTTCGTTGGGACGGTGAGCTGCAGGAAGCATTCCAAAAGTTAAAAGAGTGTTTAACTAATCCACCAGTACTATCTCTCCCTGACTTTGACAAAGAATTTCACTTGTATGCTGATGCCAGCCAAGTTGCCCTAGGGGCTGTGTTAAATCAATATTATGATGGTCATTTAAAGCCAGTTGCTTATGCTAGTAGGATGCTCAATGATCATGAAAAACGTCTGCTCTCTTATGAACTAGAATCTATGAGTTGTTGTTGGGCTGTTGAAAAATTCCGGTCATACGTCCAATTTAAACCTTTTCACTTGTATACCGATAATAATGCCTTGACTTGGCTATTCAAACATCCTAAGCAGCTAGGAAAAGTGGGGCGTATGGTCTTAAAGTTATCTGCCTTTCGTTTTGTCATTCACCATGTAAAAGGCAAGCAAAATAGTGTTGCTGATTGCTTATCTCGCCCCAATGAGTCTGATACGGCTTGCCAGAGCTCTCTCTTTCTGCATCATGTCCCTCTCTCTTTTGTAAATATTCGTGAGCACCAAATTTCGGATGCTGGTCTAAAGACCATTATTGAGGATTTATCTAGAGACCCAGAGTCACACCCGGGCTGGAAGTTAAAAAACCACCTTCTGTGCCATGTCACAAACAGAGCTGAAAGGCCCAAAATTGTAGTACCACCTGCTATAAGGCCTATGTTATTTAAATATTTTCATGACCTTCCTACCAGTGGCCACATGGGTATTGCCAAAACTTGTGAGAAAATTGGACGTCAGTTTTGGTGGCAAAATTGGAGGAAGGAAGTCACTGATATGGTCAAAAGATGTCACTCTTGTCAATTATCGAAGCCTTTAAATCGTCTCCCACAGGGGCAAATGTCTTCTGTTCTTTCAACTTACCCTTGGGAGAGAATTTATGTAGATTTTGTGGGTCCTTTGCCCCGTAGCAAGAATGGCAATGAGTATGCATTCACAATAATTGATGGATTCTCAAAATTCACTTTCATTGAACCCATCAGGAGTCCAAGTGCCTCCTTGGTTGTTAACCTGTTGTCAAGGAAAATATTTCCCAAATTTGGATATCCAAAATTTCTTGTGTCAGACAATGGTTCTGCTTTTAAATCAAGGTTATTTCATGATACAATGTTTAAGCTTGGTGTTTCTCATGTTTGCACTTCACCATATTATCCGAAGGCAAACCAAGCAGAGAGGGTTCACAGAAATTTGAAATGCGCCCTCTCGTCTCTCTGTAATAATTCTCACAATAAATGGGAGGAATTTCTTCCTGATCTGTCTTTCTCGTTTAACTCAGCTCGTCATTCTAGTATTGGCCACTCTCCGGCTAAGGTGTTCTTGGGTCGTGAGTTGCCACACCCATTGAATAATGTCTGGGAAATCCCCCCTGAAATGTTCAATGATGGTATTGATACAAACAATATGTCTTCCTTTTGGTCTGAGGTACTAAGTAATTTGAATAATGCACATCAGAGACAATCAGTAAGGTTCAATAAGATGCACAGTGATGTTCAATTCAAGGTGGGAGACCAGGTACTTCTCAAAACTCACCACTTGAGTTCCAAATTAAAAGGTAAAACTGCCAAGCTATATCCAAAATGGGAAGGCCCATTCACAATTGTTAAAATGCTTACTCCTGTCACAGTAGCTTTGAAGGTGTCACAAAAAAAGGAGAAAATTGCACATGTTTCTCATTTGAAGGCCTACTGTAATTAATCCAGTCTACTTGGCTAAAACTATCGGATGTCATGTTTACCGATTTCAATTTGTGTTACTGGCAACTTGTAATATTGTATAAAAAAACATATGTTTGAGTGGTCTATTAATAATTTACTGAAAATATGAATAATATCTCAAATAATTTATGATAATAAGTGAATAATATAATGAATTTTAGTATTCTCTACACCGAATTGGTGTGCAATTGGTATTGTGTTACCCATCTATATGTCGTCACACACACCAGATGTCACTTGCCAGTCACTCTTGACTGATTCCATTTTTTCTCAAATTTATGAGAGCATTCATTCTGTGAGTGGGAAAATTCACTGTTTGCCAAATGGTGAATTCATTATTTGCTGTTTATGGGTCAAGCCATTAACCCAAGTTTATTCATGGTCAATACTGCAGCCAACTCGCCAACCCAAGTTATTGGGGGCCTGATTTTGAAGTGATGGGAGCAACCCAGGGATGGTGTTAACCCAAGTTGGTTACTAACCCGAGTCAGCTGTTTGCTCGGGAAGATGATATTTGTTCATGGCTGATGGCCTGAACACCTGCAATGCCCAGAATGGGACCTGTTGCCACTGATGGAATTGAGATTCCTGGCACAGATGGCTTATGTCAAGCCACAGATTGGCGTAGGGGGGTTGCGTTCCCATCGTCCGGTTGGCTTGCCTTCCGCAGTCAGCACCCAGCAGTATTCTGGCTGGTATTTTGGGGGGATTTATGGGGTTATCCTGTCTGTCGACAGAAGAATTCTAAATATGAATTATCAGCACCCAGCAGTATTCTGGCTGGTATTTTGGGGGGATTTATGGGGTTATCCTGTCTGTCGACAGAAGAATTCTAAATATGAATTATTGAAATACTGAATACTTGAATTATTGAATAAGGCTGTTTGAATAATTGACCATTTAACCTCAGCCATTGACTTTTTGCGAGCTTCTCAGTAAAGCCCATTTAAATTCTTGTCCCACATTTAGCTGAATGCTCTCTGTCTTTCGATTCTTGAACATGCAAAATTACTTCTTTCACGTTTTTTCAAACCCAGTATGGCACTGGCTAAGTAATATTTAGAGCATTTTGCTGGATGATTTTATTCAAATTGTTTATATTTTGCTTGTAATGCAATTATTTATCTGGTGTCTACGACATTAGTGGGCAATTGTGTTTTCTCTGATCCACATGTGGTTAAGCAGTGGACAAAATAGTTAATGTCATTTGTAAATGGTAAGATGCACTCTTCTTCTCTCTGCCTCCTCATTGGTTCACGACGGATTGGTACCATCTCATCTAGTTTCTCGATGGTTACCTTGTGTAATTTTTCAGTGATGTATCTATACTGCTTCACTACTTTTGAATTCTTTATATTCTCACCCTTGCATCCATGTTATCATGGGGAGTTTATGATGTCTATGCTTTTTGATGTCTGGTATAGTGAACCTTAGTTTTTCATGCTTTAGCCTAATCAAGTAAAAAGGTTTATGGTTCATTCTAATTAGTTTGTGTCTCACTGAGATGGAAGAAAGTTGATAATTGTGTTAATTCTCTTGTTCCAGTGAATATTTTCTTTGAATTCTTATCCAAAATGTTTGTAAGACGGTAAGTGTGGATCAGAAAAGATCTCCTTAATGGAGCAACAAAAGAAAAAGAAAAAATGTTATAACAATTAATAAAAAAAAAATATAATAAAAAAATATGTATATTCAACAAAATTGGTTTAAAAAATGAAAGAAATAAAATATGAATGAAAAAAAAAAATACAACTAAAAAAAAAATATAAGAAAATATCATTACAAAGATTGAATTATAAAAAAAATAATAATATAACAAGGTCCACACTCGTCTATCCTATTTTCTATCTATTATGTAATGATTTATCACTAATGTTATTGTTAGATTTGTTTGATCTGTCATGATTATTGAAGTCTGTGACAATATTAAGGACTTCTCTAAAAGTCAGAACTTGATTATTTCCTTGTCATGTATCTTTGTTGTTTGCCAAAGCAGTATATTGTGTAAAATTAGGCAGAGATGGAGGCATCTAAATAATATGTATGTTAAGGGTTTCTTGGTAATTTCTAAACTATCGTTTCTCTGATAATGAATGATTACGTTGCCAATATTGTATCATGAGTGCAACGATAGTAATTCTAATAATAATGTCTGTTGAACAATTAATATTTGCTGATTAACATATGGGAACTCTACAATAATGTAATATGATATATCGAGGGTTTTGGATTGGTCAGAAATAAATGTTTTTTTCAATATTATTAATTCACTTATTTGCTTATTGTTCAGGGGAAGCTCTTTATTGGAAGGGATATCTGTTCTGGGTGAAAAAGTCTCACCCCCATCTTTAGTTCATTTTGTTCAAAACACATCAGTGGGTGGATGTGCCATAATGGGCACTTTCTCAATCCCTCCGAGACTCAACCCCTCTGAGACTCGACCCCTCTGAGACTTGACCCCTCTGAGACTTGACCCCTCTGAGACTTGACCCCTCTGAGACTTCACCACGAGGAGACGATTCGCGAGCTCCTGAGTACCAGTCTCGCGAAGCTCCAGAGTACGTCGTGCCTGGCTGACCCACGCGGGCCGCTGATCCTCGCGTCCTGTGAACTGCTCACAATTTATAGTGAATTCCCCAACGGTGTCGGCCTCTTTACGGCATGTGTGAACTTCAATTACCCTCCGCCACCGTTTACCCAATTGTAAGGTGATTCGTCAGCGTGAAACCTGTTTCCCCTCCTCTGCCTACACCTCCCCTCTCACGCCTGCTTCGAGCGCCGCTGCGATCTTGCAAGCCGCCTGACTCGCTCTCTGCTACTGACCTCAGACAAGGAAGGAACTCTTGCGTGCCCGGCTTCTTCCCATCGGCAAGAGTACATTATCCTCAGGCAATTTAGTATTTTATGTATTGTGCTCCTAAAGCTCACTTGGTTATTAAATGTATTATTACTGTTGGAAATCAACCATATTGTTTGTTAATTTTTCACTCCTAACCACCTATATTCTCGTCAATTCGTTCTCGCGACGTGTGTGCGTTGCACTTATAAATGACTATACCAACTCCCTTGCAATTTCTTACAGGAAATTTAATCTGCATATCTTGCTTCCTGGATTTACGTTATTGTATATAAAAAATGAGTTAATGCATACCACGTTTATCAAGTGAAAAAAATCACCATTGGCCATCTATTTGAGTTTCTTGAAACACTATATGTTACGCACATCTCATCCACTGTGTCAACACCTCCCTTCTTGGCGTTATAAAAAGATGTCATCTCCGGTTTCTTCTTGTCATCAGTTGAACCGTCTTTGCTCATACTGCTATGCATCAATGACAGCAAAATTATGATTTTACCTTTTTTGGGAACACAAGATAAGATATTCATGCTCTTTCTAAATCCAAAAATACTACTATTCACACTCCTCTGTTTTGTACAAACCATCTGTTGTGGCATTTCCCTTTTGTTTTTTGTTAAGAGTTCCCACCAGTGTCAATTTACTTTGTAACATATGTTCTACCAAGGGAACACTTGTAAAGCAATTTTCAACAGTGACGCTTATCCATGTCCCTGAAATTGGTTCTACTAAGCGCCTTTCCACCTCTTTAGGAGTGTTGTTTACTTTTTAGGGTCATTCGGGTTGACTCCATGCATACATCTCCAAATTGTAAGTATAGAATACATTAGAGTCAGCCAATACAAATATTTCAATGCCATATCCTGCAGGTTTATTTTGGAGATATTGCCTGAATGAACATTTTCTCCTAAAGCCGGCAAACTGCTCATCTACCGTAGTGTACTCTGACATGACAAAGTTATCCTGAAACTTTTAGACCAGCACTTCAAAAAGTTGACTAATCGGAGCTAATTTGTCCATAGTTTTTCTTTCTGCCCTACTGTCGATATCATCAAATCTGAGACAGCAAAAGAACATGAAATTTTGATAATTCATGGATACGTAAAATATTTCAACACCCAAACCATCTCGATCCCATAATTCCTTTATACATATTTTGTCGCCCAGATCTATTTGTTCCCGCAAAGAGCAAAAGACTTATGAAATATTCAATTTCTCCCTCATCAGTTGGCCTGGCATCCCTCGCATGCGAAAAATTTGCACCTACTTTTTGAATTTGAAGGTTTATACATGTGGCAATTGTGTATATTACTTGCCTGTCAAAAAACAATCGAAAGCAATCTAGAGCTCTTGACATTTTCTTTTCCACCTTTGAATACAGGCTTTTCGGAAATGATATTCCTTTTCGGTGATCTTACGTTGGGGCGCGGTTCCTTATTGCTTCATGTAGTTGTGTTGCCTTTCCCCAGTAAAAGGTTGTTATTTTCAATGGGTACTTCATTTTCGGAAATATCAGCCTCATCCTCAGTTTCTGTTTCTTGTCCTGAAGATTCAACAAAATCATCAGAAGAAACATCCTCCGTGTCACTCAATTCTTTATCGAATGATTCATGCAAAAGTCATTCATTTTTTTACCAATTTTTTATGTTATTTTACCAGCAAAGGTACATTAGGTATGAATAATAATAAAAAAAACAAATAGTCCCATTTCACCGACACAACATTGATTAGTAAGAAATAAGCATAAAAAGATATTCCATCTAAAATTATGTTGTAAAATAGTAACAAAAAAATTAAGTTTCTGAAATATATTTTAGAAGTAGGTAAATCTATCAAAAATCAAACTTCAAATAAAAGGTGCGTACTTTTCACTGGGTGACCTATCACACTAGGTTTGAAATTATGGATGGTAATGTGGTGATAAAAAGATAATATTTTCAGAAAAGTTGTGGATAGTCAAAACGAGAAGAAAATCTGTAATACGATATAAGGTATTATGACCACTAAACCATGAATATATTAAATATTTCATAAGTACTGTTCAAAGATGGAATGCGTCCAAGAGTAATCTACCTCACAGGAAGCACATGCCAAGGAGTATACGGCACCGAGTCAACTGGGGTGTTCAGGACACTCCGCGCGAGTAACGCTGTGAGGGAATATAGAGCGAATGGTTTGAAAAGCATTCTCTAGCATATAATAGTAAAATACTATAATTCATGTTACATTCTAAAACAAATTTCACAGTAACAATGTGGCAAGCAACATAAATGAGGCTTGGTGTAAGCAACAATCGTAAAAAATTGAGTAACACGAGCATTATTCTGTTTTGGGGCTACTATTCAAGTTACTTACTAAGTATGATTGACAAAGTTAGTGTCAAAAGAAAGAAAACAAATCATATTCAGCTACTGAAAAGGAGAGGTTTGTGAAATTAAGACTAAAATATTGATACAATGAAACATAGGGTGCAGTGTTCAGAACACCCCGCACGAGTAACGTTGGGTTAATCCTTCTACTGTAAACGTAACCAACTGAATTCTCTATTTGCCTATTTGACTATGTACTGTTTTAATATTAACCCACCCATCCTCTACAGTATGTGTTTTCAATACTCTGTACAGTATTTTCCGATAGTCCCTGATATTCCTGTCTCATAATCCCTTCAGAGCATCTTCATTCCATTTCCTCTCCTTCCTAACTTTCATTAGTCTTTTGAATATTACAAGCCTTCCATAAAACCTAGGTTGTGGTCTGAATCCGCATCCACTTGAGGGAAGCTGTACATGTTTTTCACACTTTTCATAAACCTCTCACGATGATGTAATCTATCTGATATCTCCCCTCATCCTCTGGGCTTATCCATGTGTACCTTCACCCTTAATGATGGTTGAACCATGTGTTTGTGATGAATAACTTTTTTCTCGTGGAAAACTCTGCTTCTTTCTCTCCCCTGTCATTCCATTTTCCCAATCCGTATTCTCATACATACGATGGTCTGTACCAAAAGTAAGGATCCCATATTTTTTTTACTAATAAAAAACTTTTTATTGATATTAATTTTCAATCGTTGAAAAGCTTTCACTGTTGCCTATTTTTCAACGTATCTCCATTTTATTCGAACACTTTTAATGACAATGTTCTAGCTTGTTTTCCCTAAGTTGTAGAAGTCGCCCGCCAACCTGTTGAGGAAGTGAGTGACCTCTTCTCGGACTTAATCGTTGCTCTTGGAGCGTTTGCCACCTAAGAGTTTTGTTTCGGTGATATGGTGAAATACCCACGCTTCATCTCCGGTGATGGTAGAGACCAACAAATTCTCCTTGTTGCCTCCCATCTAAAAAATTGATGATGAAATTTGTGAGCAGTGCCAAGGCATTGCTCCTTGAGTCCGTCGGTCAGGACCCAGCAAGCACACACATTGCGATAACCCAAAATTTCTGTTAAATTTCTTTCAATTGAGCCGTGAGAAGCTTCAAAAATGCGTTCAACAAATTCACGGATTGTGACTCTCCGATCTTTGAGCAGTTCACTGTTAATCTTCTGGACAATCCAAAACCGGTGGTCTTCCACTCCGTTCTTCATCGTGAACTTCCATGCGGCCCTCAGCAAAAGCCCCACAACATATGCGGACGTGCTGAATGGACATGCACTCTTCACCATAAATATCAGTCAGTTGCTGATGAATCTCCAATGGCGGTAACTTCCTTACAAGGAGAAATCGGATTACTGCTCGATCCTCACACTTGGCGGGAACGAGGATCATCACTTTCATTGTTAAAGGTTGCTAAGCCAATAATGAGTGCAAAGTGAATCGCGGACTGGCGGTCTCAGAGAGTAGGGGAACCATTGCACACAGAAATGTTGTGGGATTTAGCCTAGCACCTTCGCTCAACATTGTAGCTAATTGGGAACCTTACCTTTGGCACAACCCTCGTATTTCCCTTCCATCCCTCCCTTTCTCCACTGAGGCGTGCCAGTCCCCCATCACTACTAGATTATTCTTCCTTGCAGTTTGTCTAATTGTTTCCTGGAGCTGTTCATACACCTCATCTCCTTCTTCCTTCCTATGATTTCTATGTAGTGGGCATGTAAACTTGAACCACATCAAGGGTAGTTGGTCACACCTCTTTTTCTACCAGCAGAATACTATTGCTTACCCAATGTATACTTACCACACGCTTACCCATCTTCCCATTTCATACGATAGCTACCCCTCGCTGACTTTCCTCCCCACCACTGTATGTATATCCCTATACTCATCTCTCCTATAGTCCCCACCGTCCTTCCACCTTACTTCGCATAACCTTAAGATATATATATATATATATATATATATATATATATATATATATATATATATATATATATATATATATATATATATATATATATACATACACATAGGAATACTTGCCTCTCTCCCACCCTCCGCCTCACCGCTAGAATTAAAAACGCTTGAATTGTCTTCCATTTGGCTACACCAAGCATTCAACCCGCCTGGCCTTAACAGGGCCCACTGATCTCCATAGCCTTCTCCTACCCCCCATTCCCCATCCTCTCCCTTCCCCTATCTTATCCTAATCTCCTCAGCCTTTAGGCATCCTCTGTCCTCGTCCTCAGTCTCTTCTTGCCTCCCTCCCGACGAAGACCCTAAGAGGTCGAAAATTTGAAAGAAACTAACGTGTGAGTCCTCTTTTATTCATGTAGTATAAGACGGTAAAATACCATGGTTTTAGTTCCCATTCAATTGTACCCATAGGATGTAAGGCGATCACGCCACTTGTGCAGTGACGTGATTGGCTAAAGTTCAAAGTGAGTGACGTGTGTCAGCTTTCTGTAACGGAAAAATCGGGAATAGCGAGGTTACGTGGTAGGAGGAGAAGTGGGGATGAAGTCAGTGGGTGAACGGACACGGTACTGGTCTGTTGGTCGAGAGGGAGACAAGCCTGTCTCGAGGTACCAGCAGAGAGAGAGCACATAATTGGGAGCTGGCAGTCAATGCTCAGCTGTGAGAGGGAAGGAGACCCAAGAAAGGCAACGGCTGTGATTGCAGAGGTGTGACGGAGAGCGACCGGGGGAAGTGGAGCAGTTTCTGATTCCGGAGCACGGATAAAGGTGCTGGCCCAGGCGTTTGAGAAGGCGACATCTGTGCCGAAAGTGAGGCCGTCGCTGCGCTTGTGGGCCGTTTTCATCCGGAGCAGCCAAAAGGCTCCCCGAATCGCTGGCGACGGAGTCGTCGGGAACCACAGACTGCCATGCCCATAAGTATCAATCTCCAGTAATTATTCCCGTATTATCACATTCCCAAGTGCTTCAAGCAGTACCAAGAGGGTAAAGATTACCACTCTAAAGTCCGTCTACTTCATCCAAATACCGGTGATTCATGTAAAGACCAATCAAGTCACTTTCGCAAGAGTTCATGCGAGACTGCAAAAAGTCAATAACTGCACCGAGTTTTTAAATAGTTAATTGAACAGAAAAGGACTATTGATTGCACGTCTTACGCCCGTAAATAAGGGCAATTTAATGTACCATAATTTCCCGTCTTTCCAGGAGGCAGACGAGGAACATGTAATGGCTTTTCAATTCTTATTTCTTTGTGTCATCAAGGGTATTTCATCTTTTTGCTTGTGTTCATTCATCCATCATTAGTTTGTAGATTAGGCTTAGTATTGTTCAAGGGTGATTTTCATCAGTGCGTTGATGGTTTTTCGTTGTTTTCGCCAAAGTCTCAATAATAAATGGTGATTTTTGTGCATAATGTAAAAGGTCAGTGTTCATTCGTCGGATCCTCAAACCCTTGTCCGTGCGTGAGTCAAACAACCAGTGTCCGCATTGTCATATTGTCCACCCGTATTAACAATTATTTAATCCTGGGAGTTTGGAACGTCCTTGCTTCTACCGGCAAAGCTAGTTCGTGGGCCGCGGTTTTGGGTGGCGCCCTAATAAACGATCTAAGATCGTATTCTTCTGCAATATTTTTCCCAAAATCACATTCTACCGAAACCAGATTTCGGAGTGGCGAGCTGTCGGGGAAGGAAAGAAGGAGGGGGTAACACTCGGGAGCGTGAGGGCTGAGACGGGTCGACGGGCTGGCAGGGAAACGGGCCTGTTCCGTCACAGTTTAATTGGCGTACCAACGCGGTGGGCCCGATCCGCCACAGATTTTGGCGATCACGACAATTTTTGGCATTCAACTAGGTGGAGAGTTTGGCCACAGTTTTTGACGCGGATGGTGAGATTGACGGGGTAGAGGCAGTGACACATGCCTTTAGAGGAGAGTCAGTTGTGTTTTGCGAAAGATACGGAATGGCGGACGAGAAAAAGGGGTCAGCTTTTACCCAGTATAGGGAGAGTGGGGTGATTCAAGACGAGGAATCGGAAGAGCGAAGTGAGAATTCAGACACCGATGATTTAGCGAATTGTATACAGGGAATGGTTTTGGATAAATCGGAGTATCGGGAAGAGGAACAGCGTGCCGATCATAAGGACGAATCCTTAGAAGTGATACAGCCGCAGGTTAGATCATGTAATAATGATATATTGATGTCCATAATGCAGGCAATACAAAAAAACCATGAAACTACACAAAAAGGCAAAATTAGTTTAGAAAGTAAAATACAAAATAACCATGAAACTATGCAAAAAGGCCAAGAAGCTATCCAAATTAGTTTTGAGCGTAAACTACAGTGTTTTGAAGATAGGATGCGCGATACCGTCGGTGAAATGCGATCAGAATGTAGGTTAGCGTTCAATCAATGTAGTGACAAGATAGGAACTATGTCCCGCGATATTGCCAACCTACAACGAGAGGCAAAAACTGATAATGGTCGTCTCAGGAGAGAGATAGCCCAAGTCAATGATAGAGTGGGAACCGTCGAAGTAAAATTGAAAGATGTTCATGATGAGTGTCATAAAATAATTGAGGCAGAAGTAAGGCAGATTAACGCGCGTACGGACGCATTAGAGCATGTTCGTCGCGAACCCGACGAAAGGAATGATGAGAGGGTCAGTGCGATTGAGGCTAAGATCGCGGCCATAGAGGGAAGGGGGGCTATTTCCACAGAGTTCTCGAATCATATTCTAGCTGTGAACAAACCCCGCTTCTCCGCGCGAGATAATGAACATCCCATAGCATTTTTGCGAGACGTAAAAAATTATTTCTCGTTAGCAGCAGTTCCGGAGGCATTAAAGCCACAATTGTTTTACCAAATGCTATCTGGTAACGCGAAAGTTTGGGGAAACGCGCTATTTCCATTGCCTCAAACCTATCAAGAATTTGAACAGAAGTTTTTGTCAAATTTCTGGGATGCGGACACGCAGTATAATTACCGTGCCAGAGTAATGACTGGTAGATACAGTCGAGAGGGTGCAGTAACGATGAAGCAATTTGCCAAAGATAAATTGGCACAAGCTCGTTTGTGTTCTCCTCCGTTAAGTAATGGTGAAATTCTTCACGCGTTAGTTAGACAATTTCCATTACCAATACAAAACCATTTAAAATCGGTAGAGCAGTTGACCGTGGAAAGGTTAATAGTTTTACTTGGTTTATACGATCAATCTATCGAATCAGTAGCATTCGGGAACAGGGGAAATCCACCGCGGACGGCTACGGGTGATTCGAGGCCTCGGGACACAAATTACAACCCAAGGATAAATACGGCGAGTTTTGGGCGTGGGTCACAATGCCGTCCCGAACGACCAAAAGGTAGTACGTTTGCTAGTCAAGATTCTAATGAATCCGCGAGCCACGCCATCGCGGAAAATGGCGAGTGTAGTGAAGGAAGGAGTCCGTTAAACTCCAAACGTCTGGGATGAATAACCTCCACAAGCCAGGCGAGGAACTCCGCATGGAGGTACTAGGTCATTTCGTATCCACTTGCGAAATCACTCAAGCAGACTGGGAGGGGTATAACAGAGAATGGGTGAAATCAGAAAGACGCTTGTGTCCTGAAGTTAGTATAATAACACACGGCGTGCCAATCATGGCACTATTGGACACGGGAAGCGAGATATCAGCGATTTCCGAAGCGCTTTACAATAAGCTCAAAGCCAAGACTGATATACCGTCGTTCCCAATAAGTCGTTCGTGTATAATTTGCGCTGACGAGAAAAAATCGTCACCCATAACCCGACAAGTATTGTTGAACATGTGCATAGAAGGGAGAGAATTTGAAGCAGTTTGTCTCGTGGTTAAAAATTTAATTAAACCTGTGATTCTTGGCGTCGATTTCCTTACTGATAACAAGATGATAATTAATTTTGATCGAAAGACAGTGGAGATAAAAAGCTCAGACTTCGGAGTGGCGAGCTGTCGGGGAAGGAAAGAAGGAGGGGGTAACACTCGGGAGCGTGAGGGCTGAGACGGGTCGACGGGCTGGCAGGGAAACGGGCCTGTTCCGTCACAATATATATATATAGTGACGGAACACTCCCGTGAGCCATGCACCGTCGAACTGAGATTATTATCCGAGTTCTTACTTTTTCGTAGGTTCTGGGGCTCGTGGTCAAGATGGGAACTCGCGGCATTAAACGCAATGGCACAGCAAGGGGATGAATGACCTCGTACACAGCGAATGACTGTCATACAAAAATTTATTCAGAAAAAAATAAACGAACACTTCTGTCCTTAAACGCTAATGAGGGATGGAATAGTGATGCTGAATTGGGCGAGACATCGATGATGCACTTGCAAAAATGAAAATGAAGCAAATATGCTATACACAAAAAGAAAGAAATCTTATATCTAATAAATGAGGGATGAGATGATTATTGGGGTAAATGAACAAAAATGGACAAAAATAACACTGTATACTCTCAAAGATTGCTATGACACGGGCACTCGAAATCTTGCTGCACTTCAAAGGTAATTATGAGTAATGTTCGTCGTTCTACTTTCAAATGTTACATGCGCCACGTTCTGTTCAATCAAAAATGAGTCTGACGTCAACCAGATGGGATGACGCGAACGAGAGAATCGTGATACAATTTAAAATGGTCTTTAGACCGAGAAAGAGAGACGTGAGTTTGTGTCATAAGCCACATGAGTATTAGGATGACACACGCGCACACTGGGGACTTTCTTCGTACAGGGCGCGTGGGCTGGCTGGAGCGGGGGAGGGATCGGGATTATTTCCCCGTCCCGGGAGAGGGTTTAGAGTACTTAAGTGTCAAAGACGGCGGGTCCGAATCCTGGCCGCCGGGTCACGATGCGTCGATCGCGGGGAACCACGTCCCGCAAATCCTTGGACGATGTCGTGATGTCCTGACGAAAAAGCAAGGACACTTTTCTCGTGTCTCGCTGTACTCCACGCTTCTCTCTCCGCACGCCCTTCCCCTGGTCGCGTTGCCCGACCTCCGGAATGCCGTAGCCCTCGTCTGCCGCAGCCCCGTCTTGTCGCCCCACCTTGGCACTGTCACAGCTGACCTCCGTCTTCTCCAGCGGATCAACTGCCGCTTTCTCAGGAATCGACCCCAGTTCCAACAATACCGGGCCTTATATACCCATTACAAAACAAAAGACATGCTAAATTCTAGCAGACAACACAGGAAAAAGAAAAGAAGGTCGCTCATCACTCGCTGTTGCCGCGCGCCAATATGAATCGGGGAGAAGAGCTGGACGCAGAATGCGCCGTGACGAGGCTTTTCGTCACATCATATATATATATATTCTCCTTTCAACCATTTCCCTTATGATATTTTCTAACATTCCCGCCCTCACCGTTGTCCTATCATTACACCTCTGATGCTATGTACATTTGAAAGAATTTTGAAATGGTTTCTAAAAATGATAAAAATCCCCCATCCGAACAAAAAAAATTAATTTTACCCTTGGTTATCATATGCTTTCTGAATCGAATAAGCCTAAATTTATTTAAAAATAACTGGAAGCTGTAGTTTTCAATCGCGACTTTTATTCAGTCCTAAAAATCCAGTCTACAATGCAAATCCTTCTTTATGGGATGATTTTCACTATCTAATATTTATAACATTATTTCAGTTTTAATCTGCACTCTTTGATGTAGGATTACATTTTATTCCAGCATTTATATCACCAGTATGAGAGTTCTTTTGTTTATTACACTCAGTTGATGGACCACCTGAAACTAATCCCTTGCCTAAAATTAAACAATTCAGACATGTAAGATAGTGCTAATAGTAATCAGTATGTAATAATTCTTTTCTAGGCCTTCCAAATCACAGCTGTATGGGAATGCGTACAAGGTCCGTGTCACGTGTGGGGAAGGAAAGAAAAGCAAGGATTGATCAAAGTGATGGCTGTATGTCTCCTATGGCTTCCGGAAGTAGCACTGACTCCAGGGCTGTAACATTCCATCAAGAGGAGGAAGGGATGTTATCTCAAGGAAGCTTAAAGATTCATTGTGTTCTTAATGGCAATGAGAAAATGTGTGGCTCCATACTCACAAATGGAAAAGATAATGCAGAATCTAATCGCACACATAAAAGTGGTGGAAATGAACCTATGAACAAGAATGATGGGGATGTAGGAGGAAAATGGTTTGGGCAAGGAGGCAATGGAAATATCGAAGCAGGCTCTTCAGAACTATTGGATAAGAATCCTGTGTTCCACGGAAGGAGGAAACGCACCATAGGAGTGAAATCCTACAAATGCAGTACCTGCTCAAGGCCTTTTACTCGGAAAGCTGACCTTCAAAGTCACATGCGTACACATACAGGAGAGAGGCCCTACAAGTGCAGTGAGTGCTATAAGGTTTTCACTTTCAGTTTTAACCTTAAGAGTCATATGCGTACACACACTGGAGAGAAACCCTACAAATGTAGTGTGTGCCATAAGGCTTTCACAAAGAGTTCTAATCTTCAAAGTCACATGCATACACATACAGGAGAGAGACCCTACAAATGCAGTGTGTGCTATCAGGCTTTCGCTCAGAGTGGTCACCTTCAAACACACATGCATGCACATACAGGAGAGAGACCCTACATTTGCAGTGTGTGCTGTATGGATTTCACAAAGAGTTCTAATCTTCAAAGTCACATGCGTATACATACAGGAGAGAGACCCTACAAATGCACTATCTGCTGTAAGGCTTTCACAATGAGTCATCATCTTCAAAGACACATTGGTACACATTAAGGGGAGAGACTTAACAAGTGCAGTGTTTACTCAAAGACTTCCACTCTTATTGCTATGACATGTGTACACATGAATCATAACATTTGTATTCCGAGTATTAATCTCATAAAATGTAAGGAAAATATTCAGTGTGTATTTTGGAATTGGTTCATTATTTCTGTATTAAAATGTCATTAAAAATGTTTACAATGTTAAACCTGGTGTTTAACACTTAGAGTGCTGACGACGCAAATGTGCGTCGCCAGGGGACTTGCATTTTTTGCGAGCGAGTCACATATGCGTTGCTGGAATTATTACTTTGTTGCATGGAAAGTAACACTCTGTAGCGTTGCTAGCAGTGAGCATTGGCTCATGATTGTATACATTGTTCACGCAAAGCATAATTTAGCCGTCTATAGCGCTCGCTGTCGTGAAACTAGTAAAAGACGTCGATGTGTCCCGAGAACACGTGTGTGTCGTTCGTGAGCCTATTGCGTGCATGTGAACATGGAGAATCCTGGCTGTTCAAGACACCTTCAGGATGGAGAAATTATTGATTTACTACAGAATATTAGTCCTGATGAAGACACAGACTATTCTGAAGATGATGAAACATACATTCCTCTGCTGCCAAATGAGCAAGGTGAGTGTTTTTGCCATTCTGCGTCCTTTCAGCTAAATTTTCTGTGTGTTTTTCTTATTCCTATTCTATACTTTTTCATTTCAAATTATCTTATATTTCTCAATGATAAAATTCTTTCTTTTCTAAAGTTAGTTGTCATTTATCGCATGTTAATTTGGAATATATTTTAATCCATTTCATTAGAGTACTTCCGAAGCAGATAGTGCTGATGACGAAGACGTCGATGATGCAACTGCGGAGAGTGTCCGCGATGCATTCCAAGAGGCTCCTCGCAAGAAACGCCCACGCTTACGAGTGGATAACCATAGCAACATTGGTTGGACAGAGAATGAGTGCACACCTACTCTTCCAGTATTTCATGGAGATACTAGGGTGGTGGATGCGGTTGGCCTGGATGAATCGTGCGAGGTAATTGACTTTTTCTTTCACTTTTTTGACGCCAATATTATGCGCACGATGAAAGAGCAAACCAATCTTTATGCCCGGTAAAATATTCAAAGCTAACGAAGTGAAAATAGACTTTCACCTAACAGTAGACTTCAAAGTGGAAAGCCGTAACTCTGAACGATACAAAAAAAATTTTAGGCATCATTCTTCACATTTCAATCAGTGATAGGCCATCTTTATCGGATCACTGATGCAGTGACCCTGTTGTATCCTGTAATTTTTGCCCAAATGTCCTAAGCCGGGACAGAAGTTTACTTATTTATCAAATTTACACATGGCTGATAATAGCAGATTGAAAAGGAAAGGACAGCCAGGTTTTGATTCCCTGTATAAAGTTAGGCCATTGATTACGTCACTCGTACAAAAGTTCAAATCAACATACAACGTTGGTGAAAACATTACAATTGACGAAGGCATGTGTCCTTTCAGGGGTCGTATAAATTTTCGTGTATACATGCCCGACAAGCCCAATAAGTATGGAATGAAAATCTTTATGCTTTCTGAAGCTACATCTGGATATGTTTGGAATTTTGAGGTAAACCAAGGAGAAGGAATTGAAAATCCAGTGCCAGCTCTGGTAAAGAGATTGCTTGATTCCCTTGTGAATACAGGCCGCACACTTTTCACGGACAGATATTACACTTCACCTGATTTGGCCATGGAACTTGAGAAGTTGAATACAGATGTAGTTGGTACTGTCAATAAAACAAGACGGGGCATCCCACGAGTTCTCTATGAACCCAAATTGCTGAAAAGAAATGAGCAAGTTTTCCGACGGAAATGAAATGTTCTACTGACACGCTGGAAAGATAAAAGAGATGTCTGGATGGTATCTACGAGGCACAGAGCCGGAATGTCTACTTACACTGACAAAAGAGGAAGAGAAAAAACCATACCATTATGTGCGATAGATTATAATAAGCATAAATACGGAGATGACCTAAGTGACCAGAGGATGTCCTATGCTAGTTTTAGTCACCGAAGTTTCAAATGGTGGTGAAAGCTGGCATTCCACCTAATCCTAATGGGAACATGCAATGCTTGCGTTCTATATAATAAAATCAAGAAACAGAGGCTTGCTGTAACATTCTTCATACAACAAGTGTGTACAGAGTTGGTGCTGATAGAAGATCACCCTATGAAACGGAATACTTCTCAATTAGCAAGATTATCTGGAAAACATTTTATTGAAAAGATTCCTTTACCTGAAGGAAAAAAAGTGCTAGACGAAGATGTGCCGTTTGTTCAGAGAAAGGTATGCGAAAAGATGGAACAGCCAGAAGGAAAGATACCAGCTGGTATTGTAAAGACTGTGATAAGGGATTCTGCCCGGGCGTATGTTTCAAGCTATATCACAGCAAGAAAGTGTATGACAAATAATTACTCAATATTGAATGTAATTTTTCATAAGTAGATGCTACACTTTTTTATGATCCACAGAGCAAAAGCTATATTACATGTTGCTATAATTGATGACTTATTTTGTATACAAATAAGTTTAAATCAATAAATATAAAAGTATACTTTTTGAAATTTTTTAAAAATCATGAAAAAAGGTTTTTTTTAAAAAGAGATAACAAATATTAAACATAATGTAATTATAAAACCAACTATGTTAGCATTTAAAAGAAGCTTTAAACTTTGATACTAAAAAAAGAAAAATAAAATATAATAACTATTTACATATCAATTGATTTTTTATTAATGCATGAAATGGCCAGCACTGAGCCGTGAACAGGGCATAACCTATTTAGCACTCAAAGTGTTAAATTGTTCACTCTCTAGGTATGCCTAAAGTTCCTTGTAGAATAATTTTTCCCTTATTGTAATTTGGAAATAATGTTGAACAATATTTTAACCAATAAAATTTAATTGAGTTTAGTTTTAACATCGCAATGGACATCAATTCTGGGTAACAATGGGAAAAAAACAAAAAGCAGCTGCTCTATAACAATGTTTGGCAAACTTAATTAGCCAAGGAGCCAAAAATGATCATTTTAATCGTTGTAAACATGCTGGGAGGCAAATCTACTTGTTTAGTAAACTTTTTTTACACTTAATAAAACTAAATTTCATGCCTAATAAATATTTATTAATGAGAGCAATGTGCTGGCATCTCCTTGGAAAGTATGAGTACTCAGGTTTGTATGTTGTAGTTTTGAATTTAGGCATGATTCCAAGTTCTCACCAATGAGACGAATTCTCAGTTTACTCTTCATAATATTCATGCGTGAAAAAGATTTTTTGCGTATATATAGATCCGAAAAGGCAAAGAATAGCAAACATGAGCTGTTTCAGCTGGGTGTAAGAGTCAGCATTACTATTCCTGACTTATGATCAACTGAAAATGATTGTCTTCCTTCTCCAGGTCATTCAAAGCAGACCACTTGTGTTGTGATCTAAGATCATATATGTTCTTCTCCAATTCAACACAATGACATTCGAATTTAGAGTGCCACATCTCCTTTTTTTAAATCCAGCATTTGTATTTCGAAGCTACCAATGTCAATTTCTAAAGGAAAAACTTTCACTCGGTCATCATTAAGAGAATTTTTGACAAATGCTTGCGCTGCTGTGCTGTTTTTAAATTCCTGAAACCTGCTCGTAAATGCTTCCCTCATGTTTAAAATTATTGTTTTAAAAAGGTGTTTATCAGAGGAGGAATTGTTTTCTTGCTTCAGCATGCTGGAAAGTGAAACAATGTTTCCCTTTCAAAATCCTGATCCAATATGGATAATTTGTTTCTTCTATCATCAAAATAATTAAGTTTCCTCTCCCTTGTAGTTCACGATAAAGCTGATTTAGATGAGACGTAATGTCTATCAGGAATTAAAAGTTTTGGATTTTCTGATCGTCTGGTAGTTCTGCAGAGTGAGTGCCCTTCTCATGGAGAAATGCTTTAATTCACAGAAAAAGGGACGGGAAACATTTTTAAATGTTCCCTCTTGATAACCATTTGTACCTCATTATGCAGCAGAAGATCAGCATACTCACTCTCCATTTAGTATAAAAATGAGCGTAATGCGCCCGCTCCCAGCGGGGTTCCCCCGCTCTTTTAATTGCAGGTCCGCAGTGATAGGTGCGTTTCTAATTTTAGAATGTAGACATAAAAGGCAGGGTCTTATATACAAATTTAATTGGAATGTTCATGTTCAAATTGGGGTCAGAGGACCTCTTTAAACATTACATTGGAAGTAGTTACATTATCATCTATTCATACTTGTTAAGCGTTTTCCTTAATATTTACAAGTATATTTTGAAAAGATCTTACCCTAGAGAATGCTACATAAAGTTGGCCATGAGAGAATACAGGGTCAGGCAGGAATTAAGCAAGCTCTTTGCAAAGTCTGACCCTGAGCCTTGTTAATAGTCATCGCATAGGAAACCTTAATGGGAAATTGTCTGCGAGTCAAAGTAAAAGGCATAGTGGGATCCGAGGGCTTTAACTGTATTCTTGGGATGAGGACAATCTCGCCGGAAACGATTTTTTACAAATGGATTACTTTTTTTAATTTTTAAAAACCAATTTTAGGAAAGAATATCAAAATTTAGGAAGTAAGATATGCTGTCCCATGTTCTCTGATAAATTCTGTGCATTTTGGTACCTCATTTGTAGAGCTTGGTTGCGTATAAGTTGAGAAAAAGGTATCTATACAGTAGAAATAATCTAGAAGATGGTTGATCAGCTCAATGAAGTCCGCAGTAGCGGTAGCAGATGATAGTGTCAGCTCTGAGGTGGAGCGACTCGCACGGATTGTGTTGGTGACGGACAAACTGAAAACTTTAGTAGGCAGCTTCACTGACACCTTCGGAAAGGCATTTGGCCTTAAATGACCCGGTGTTAATTTCCACATCGCTCTTGTGGTTGAGCTCAAAGTGTCTCTCCTATAAACACAACGGATATTTGCAAAGGAAATTATTTTTCCATCGTCGACAAAGTCACTAGTATGCATGTTATTCCTTAAAGATTTGAAAAGATGAGGCACATCACCTCTGCACTAATTTTGTGTATTTTTTATTTTGAAATAAGGTTTTTCAAATGAGACATCCATGTCTTCAAGTGCTTTTCTGTTTGAGCTTCCCTTATCACAAATAAAACTTTGTGGACTTAATCCCACGTCCAAAATCTTTTTGATTAAATCATACAATATTCTTTTTAATTGGGTGCATCCAAGTCCCTTTTTCGGATGTTAAATATGCAACTGTAAAGTCTCTCGGGTCCGCCGAAGGCCGCAGAGGGAACGCGAGGAAGGGAATTAAGGAATAAGTAACAAATTCCCGGTCTTTTCCACAACTCCTCATTATTCGCGTTCAGATACATCCATCCAGCAAGTCGTCTCCAAACCAACTCAAGGTCGTGTCTTCTTCCCCCCCACGTATCCGCCAGCTTGCAGTTCCCACCATTCTTCTCCCCAGATGGAGGGAGGGGTGGGAGGAAGGCATTATGTATCTGCTTGCTCTACAGCTAACCATGGTGGGAATGCAAGTCAGCGGGACACTTACACAACAGGTATTTTTCAGTTTTGTCCCCTACAAGAAAGACTGATGCATACATCCCAACATTTTTCGTCCTGCCAAGATGTCCCAGATGTTCAAATCCCTCGATTAGATCCATTGAGTTTGAATAATGAAAATATGCCATGAGGGACATCTCGCCAAATAAAATTACACAAACTGCATTTTTGAGTCATCACGGACACCTTGAGCGCTAGCTTTTGGGAGAATAATTCTTTAAACTCGGTCATATATTTGGATTAGGTAGCTAGCCATACCTTCAGAATGGAAACAGCTGGAATCGTGAGCTTTTCAAATGGGAATCTTTACACAGTAGGGGACTTGAAATTCAGAGACTTCGCAAAATTCTGTTCCTCCTTACTCCATGGACTGAACTTCTCGTGGCTCAATTGCGTTTGTGTGAGGATGAAAGATTCCCTAGATTTGAATTTTCACCCATTAATCCTAGGTTTATAGATTTCAAGGTATTTGTTGCCTGTTGGCTCTCCTTAACTGCGAAATATATGAGTGTTGTCTGGCAATAATTGTTTTATAATTATCCATGCGAGCTTTCAGCTTTTTCTTTTTATGAGTCTCAACCGCAGTAATCTTCATTGCAATTTGTCAAATGGGAGATACATTAGGCTTGAAAGAAGAATTTTAGTGATTTCATTATTGGCTACAATATATTTGATGTTATGCATCTTAGATATTTATTGCCTTTCGCAAATAATGTAGAGGACCCAAACAAATTTTTTGTATTTGATAACAAAATATTCATTACAATATTGATTTTCAACATCAGTATAGGACTTGTTTCCAGTGTGCTACGTAAAGTTCAAACTTCTAACTGTAAACCACCAGTTGACAAGCCTCTCCGGAGATGGCTTCCACTGAGTGGCTGAAATGTCATCCATAAATAATATTCCCCAGGTAAAGACCTCATTTTCCTCCATTATTATGGACTTATTTCCCTACGATTGAAAATTTATTAAGTGTTTTCAGATAGTGAAAAACTTCCACTAAGGG
Organism: Ischnura elegans; assembly: GCF_921293095.1. Classification (NCBI taxonomy): domain Eukaryota; kingdom Metazoa; phylum Arthropoda; class Insecta; order Odonata; family Coenagrionidae; genus Ischnura; species Ischnura elegans. The sequence goes on along the minus strand of NC_060258.1, from coordinate 19,618,499 downwards.
GAAACATTTGTGGGAATGTCTATGTGGTCGTTTACTTTAGAATTGGCCCAATAATGATGCCCTATTTTCAGTGTTCATCAAAAGCGCCTGTTTGCAGGAGAATGTTTGAGTTAATCAAATAGATTGAGATGGTGAATTATTTTGTGTGATTCTTTTCGCATGTTGTGGTGCGCAAACATTTCCTTTTTTTATGCTCTTCACTCCTGAAATAAGAAACTCCGAACAAAAGGTTCCTACTATCAATGGCATAACTCTGAGGGCGTATTAGGGGGATAGATCCCCCTACCCGCGCCCCAAACCGTTAGAGAAATTTAAAAAATATTTAAAACTATGGACTAGTTTCGACATATAACAACTGCATCTGCTTAAAGTTCAGTTTTTAGTGCTAAAATGATGTAAAATGCATTTCCTGGCATGTCATTTTTCAAAATTTTTCTTTAGGGGGTGTTGTCTTGCCTCCCCAGGCCATTCCATCACCTCCCAATGCATATACCTAGTTACGTCACTGCCTACTACCATAAATTTGTCTCCACTTTTGCATCAACTTATCAGCATGGTATTATTCACGGACAATAATATTTCATTGCCTCATTTCATGGAGCACCATGTAGCTTCACAAAGTGGCTTAGTATCATCTCTTCTGTAAAATTACTATTGGCGATATTATCTTTCAAATTTGCCTTCGTACCAGTACCGTATTTCGGAAGGTTGCAGAACTTCGTCAAAGGAATTATGTATTGAGTCATATATTGCTGAATATAAAACCATCAAGGCGCCCATTCGATATCCGTGCACATCTCTTCTCAAAATTTCATCAAAATCCCTGGAGGTCGTGTGGATGTATACTTCCGTGATGTTGTCTAACTTATAGCCTATTTATTTTGTTTATGGATATAGAACAAAATTTCCCAAGGGACTGTGACCCAGATTGGTGAATCATTCAGAATTTAAGAATCAATTCTATCAGACGGATGGATTATATTCTTGCAGAAGCGGTGGTAGATTTCAGATTAGATTACAAGGGTTGTTTTTGGAAAAATACGTGAGAAAACATGTAACCAGCATCGCAAATCATAAGATCACATTGTTGAAATAATGATTAAAAAAATACAAATTTTTGCCAATTGTCATTTTTTTAAAAAACGTTCAGCACGGAATGTGTTAGTATGAAAATTTGTTTGGTACAGAGTGTAATTAGAAAGTATTAAAAAAATTATGCAAACTTTTGGCTGCTTGGTCAACTACAGAGATATAATTTCTCTATTTCTGCCTTAATCGTGGGATTTAGGTCCCTAACTGCAGGTGAATATGGACAGAACTCAAGTCTTAACTTTTACACATTTCATGAAGCATTTATCCTGAACTACACGCTGCACTACTTTGCACACATTCTATTTGCCGGTTGCCTACTTTGTCCATATTTATTTTTGTCGAAGTCTGTAAAACGCAGCGGTTCCCTACCTTGTTTTATTCCCGTACCCGTTTCTAATTATTTAACTATTTTTAAGGCCGTTTTCACACGCACCGGCAAAGCCGGTGTCGTCGCCGTCACCGGCACCGGCCGAAGGCCATTTCACACACACCGGCATCCCCGGGATCGGTGACCAGTTAAATTCTGGTCGTGTAAGAAGAAAGATGTAGTCTGAAGATAGGAGAGGTCATTTGATCTTGCTCTTTACCTTAGCGGAAATACAGGAGACGAGAATGATAGTCCTCCCTGCATCCACTTTAGAAAGTTGGATGTTTGGGAGGAAGTTTCTGTTCTACATATGAAAAACTTACAATGGACGACTCTTATTGTTATTTTTTTTTGTATGAGTTTTCATACGAATGATTTTCTCTTATACACATAGGATAAGCTATTCAGTACCAAGATGCAGTAAATAGAGCATATACACCGCCGATATACACCACTATAACGTTAAATTATGATAGGTACAGAGAAATATTTGATAAGGTTTTGTGAAAAAAATATAAAAAAACAAAAGTCCTCGAGGGGTTGGAAGGTTAGATTTAGAAGCGTAGAATGTGTAGAAGACGATATGAGCGGCACCCAGCTGTTTGAGTCACTCTTAAGATCAGGTAATGATAAAAAAAACCAATCGTAGCATATAAATGAAACACACTGGGATTGTAGAGGATATACCTTCCTAGAGTAGATCGACGTTAATTTCTTCACCGTCCAAGTGCGTGTCACCATGACATCTTTTGTCAACAGAATAGGGTAGTTTCCTTCATCAAAGAAAACGAAAGGCATTGATTGCGATTCGTTACCCACCATTAGTGTATTCATAATACACAAATTATTTGGTTTTTGAAATACCGGTTTAGACGAATGGCAAGGGTCAAATTTTATCCTCATTTGAAAAAGGCCAGATTGGCGCCCATGCGATTCCACTCCGCATGACGTCACAGGGACCTAGTTTCTACACGAGAGGATAGGAGTTATACATCGTCTGAGGTTACCAATGCATGCACATAGGCGCCGACTCAATAGGGCCTGAGGGGGCTCGAGCCCCCTCAATAATTTGTTTTGGGGGGCGGAGCCCCCCCAATATTACAAGAAATTAATTAATTATGCTTTGTTAAATCACAAAAATATTTTGGTATTTTTTATTTTCCTTGTTTGACGATAGTTACCTGTGTTGAGAAAGGTATTGGCTTCAGTCAAGAAGACTGAACATTATTCTATTGTAGTTGACGAAACAAGTGATTCTTCGATTCGCGAACAAGTGTCATTTTGTATTCTTACTGTCGATGATTCCTTAATCATCGACGAAGACTTTATTGGCTTATACGAGATCCCCAATACTGAATCACAAACTCTATTCATTACAATAAAAGACGCTCTGGCTCGTCTAGATTTGTCAATGGATAACTTGAGAGGACGTGCTGGACGTGCTAGAGGACTATGATGGTGCCTCGAGTATAATAGGTAGGTTCAAAGGACTACAAAAGTAAGTTTTGGATGTGCAACCAAAAGCACGTTATGTGCACTGCACTGCTCACTGTTTAAACTTGGTAGTTGTCGACGGTCTCCGCCCTCTTTCGTGTATGAGGGATATTATGGCTTTTGCCAAGGACTTAATAAACACCGTAAGGGAATCCACCAAAAGGATGGGACTTTTCAGAAGCATACGCTGTGAGAGAGCCAACGATCAAGCTGGTCTACGAGCTCTTTGCCCGACTCGATGGACAATGCGAGCTTCCAGTATCTTGAGAATAGCGAAAAACTTTGAAGAACTAATAGAGTTTTTTTTAAACATTTAGTTCAGAGAACAAAACAGAGGCTAGTTACAAATGTGCTGGCTACCCTGAGTCAATGTTAAAATTAAAGACTCATTTATTTTTACGTCTTTATTGCCATGTAATGAACCCAGTAGAGGATGTCAATGAAAAAATTCAATGACCTCATGTAAGTGTTGCTGATCTCGGAAAAATATATGAGGGCTTGATTTGTATATTGAATGGAAGGCGTGATAGTTTTGAGCACTTTTGGGAATTGTATTTAAAAGAGAAACCTTCACAAGTTGATGACCCTTCGCTTCCTCGGAATCGACTTATGCCAAAGAAATATGAAAATGACAAAGCCAGCTCACCGCATACTTTCAAAACCCCAATCGAATACTACAAAGCTATCTACATTGAAGTTTGTGAAACGGTGCAATTTTGCATTACTGTGCGGTTTTCATCCACTGGACTCACGCAGGTTATTGCAGTTGAACAAGAGTGTGCGCTTTTAGTGAACAGAGGGGAAACAAATATTAAAACTCAACTGAGTTTTTCAAAAATGACTTCGACATGAAGAGATTGCGCTTACACTTGCATATGTTAGCCGATATCGCTAATAAAAAACAGCTGGTCTTAAAAAACATGCGTGGTGTAAGAAAGTGCATTACACAAGAGCCTGCAGTTGGAGAAATGTTATGCAAAGTAGTGAAGTACAATAAGTTTCTCCAAGTAGTTTCAATAACGACAGCGACAGCAGAACGGTCATTTAGCGCACTTAGACGTCTGAAATCATATCTTCGATCAACAATGGGACAGAAGCGATTGAACAACTTGGCTGTTCTCCATGCCCACCGTGATGTTTTGGATGAATTGGATATCCGACCAGTCATCAACGACTTCATATATAGTAATCCGGTCAGACGGTCGACTTTTGTACCTTTCTAAAGACACTCTTGCACAAATAATGGTATTTATAGAAGTATTAAAAATCTTTATAAAACAGATATATACATACAGAATGTTACATTTTCAGTTTCAAAATGTTAGTGATAGGTCAGTACTGTATTTATATATTATGATTATATCTATATTTCGTAATATAGTGCTGTATTATTTATTTTCAAGTACTTCAGTATTTTTAGAATGTAAGACCCAATTAAAACCCGCTATTTATATACTTGTTGACTGAAATTATTAGGCGTACTTTATAAAAGTTACTAACTGTATTAAAGGATTAACGTTGAGATATTGTTTTACTTAAATGAACCCGGAGTCTTCTTCAAAGTAAAATTAAATTAGCTACATCACTTATTAATCAAAGTGCTATTGCTGAGCATCAGCAATATTTTATGTTTTATTCTTTTTATGATAGTTAAGGATTTATTTAAATATAATTTTAGTTTGCTCAGAGCTATATATTCACTGCTCTGTAATAGTCTATGAGCGTAATTATAACTGTAAATGAAATTAGCTTTTTAACCAAAATACTGTGCTGCTGACATTTTGTTTCTTTTTTCAAAGCCAAAAAATATGTCAGGCTTGTAGAGTCCCAAAAACTCGACACTTCCCGAAGTGTCGAGTTTTCGGGGTTCTAATGTTGATCATATGACCCCTCTAAAAGGCTTTAAAAAAAACTTTAAAACTCACTATTTTTCATCTAAAATTTAGAAAATTTCCCGGTGATAGACCCGTGGTATGGGCCCCCCCAATATTTTTTTATAAGTCGGCGCCCCTGTGCATGCATGAGGCACAGAGCTCAGGGAAACATGTCTTAATAATTTTCTATTAAAACTGGCTAAGGTCGGAAAGTTTTCTTCGTTTGATAAGGTATTAATAAACCTTTTTTAAGCCAAGCGCTACCATTCAGCAAGATACTCAGCTATCCGCTAGCATCCTGCGACGTATCAGAGCTAAGCCTCGCCTCAAGGTCACCTCACCGGGCGGAGGGGGAACCAGAAATACAACGTACGGAGAGATTTCCCATCATTCCTACTTAAGCGTCGCGTTTTCGCGCGCTTGAAAATTTTCACTTTTCATTTAATCGCGAAAAATAGATATCGTCATTTAAAAATCTAAAAGCGTGAAATACGTACTCCAGGAGTAATAATCTTTCGATTTAGGCAATGAAAAAATAATAGGAAACCACCCTAATGGCTAAAGTTGACGCTGGGTGTCCCTCCTCGCTCTACACCTCCCTGCCCTTCCCTAATGTCACAAAAATCACCTCGGCTGTAGGTAGCCTCCTTCAAATATCATACCACAGCCACTAATATGCGTCCATATAAGCGGTTGGGTTGTTTATCACATGCATTCATCTTGCTGGAAAAGGAACATTGAAAATTCTGTGAGAGGGAAAATTCAAAATTAGATGTGATACAAAATGCCTTAAACATTTTTCAGAGTGTCTCAGCTGTTTTGAACGGTTAACTCTCTCTCCAATAGTTACAATAATTTTTTGTTCTTGAAGTTCTTCCAATGGATTTATGCCAGAGTATTTACTCTGCTCGCAAAAAATAGTTTCCTTAGTCAGCTGTTCACGTTTTGTACACACAATTCGAACAATCTGAGAAAGCTGTGTATCTGTTGAGATGACTTCTTCTTGAGTTTCCAACCGAGTAAGTTCTTCTGCTGTTGATGATTTAAATTGTAATATTTAAATTCTTCTCCTCCATTGGGATCTCTGTTGCTTCTTTTATTCTCCACCCCAATATCTTTCTACTGTACAGATGAATTACATTTTGTCAAAATAGGTACAGTGGTCTTGACAGTTTTGCCGGCATTGCAGATAGCATCTTCAGGTGCAAAGTGTTTGATGCAGATTTTTTCCCACACCAAATAGCCCTTGGTTTGGCTAGGTGTGTTCTGATTGGTCCGTTTGGGTAAGAGTCTCTTCCAGGTGTTTGAGAGTGAATAGCTGTCTTCCCCGTTGAATGTGGATGTTTTTGCTGTTTTACGAAGGCGTACCTGAAGACCTGAGCGTAGCTGACACGCCGGCGAAACTGTCGTCTTGAAGATGATTCGACGCGGAGGTCAACCCGAAAACCCTGCTACGCATGCTGCACAACCCCGCGAAAGTCTCCATCAACAGCCTCTTGCATGAGTTGGGGAAAGTGATATATGCTTCTCTCTAGCAATGATTTTTGCATTTTCAAATTCCACGTTGTGTGTTGGTCCTTACTGTACGTTATCAGCAATGGCAGATAACCAAAATTGTCTATTTTTGGTCGGCCATAGGTGTTCTTGCATTCTGTATATCATGGCTCTTGATGTTTGGTCACAGTCTAAACATACAGTCTTCCCACTCGGCGGGTTTCTGGGTAAGCCAAGGGACTTCAGCACTCCTCCGACAAGGTTGATCAAATCAGCACTATTACTTTAAACGGTGGTTGTCCCTCACGTTATTTTCGGAGTAAATAATTAATAATAATTTTTAATTTACACTCGTATGTGCATGGATGGATGTCTTTATAACACGGTTAAAACATGCCACCCTATATTATGTTTCCCAAGAATTCTTGCTGTTTTTTCCGATGTCCCAGGTACATAGGGAATTAAGGCATAATTGGAGCTATTCTTCTCTTCTATGTACCACTCCGTTTCCCCGACGGTCCTCTTTTTTGGGACCAATAGGGAACTTGCATACATTTCAGAAACAGTTGTGAGCTCCAAAATCATGTAGAAATACATGTTTGCGTTTCACAGTGAAAAGGTTTTATTACTTTTTGATGTCGTTAGCGATATTTTTTTCATTAAAGTTCAAGAGAATTTTCAAATACGAGTGGGACTCGAAAACGCCCGATGATTGGCTAGCGGCAAATTGACGTCATAGTTCAGTACGAGGAAGCGAAGAAAGCAGCATAGGCATTTGGACACAAGCGACGGCTTGGTTGTGAGGCATTTCTTAGTTCCAGTACAGTGAGTCCTCGTTTAACGTTCCTGAAAAATGTGACGATAAACGAAATGACGTTAATCGAAACATATATCCCATAAGAAACAATGTTAAAAGTGAATATCGGCTTCTATACGCGAAAAAAATTTAGCGTATCATATGTGGGGCATTTTTTACGATGGGAATTCGATATGGTGGTCGCCCGGGCAACATCGTCGCAATTAAAGGATCCAACCGATGTGCATCTGAAATGTTTTATAGTTCATAACAAAGTGAGACTTGCGTATAACATTGGCGAAAGCGTATACTCATGTGAAATGTGTATTCTTTTGGCAGTCCGGTAGAGAGTCTTACGGTGAACTTATTTCCACCTCGAAGCTGTCGATGATACTTTCAACTTAAAAATACCTTGCCTGGAGGGCGACAGGAAGCTCTGAGGAAGCCAGACTATTAATGTTTCAATTAAGTAGCGATAATATAGACGAACTTCCAACACAATCTACCATCTTGTAACTCAAAACCCCGAAACCACTTCCTATTCTGCAGAAAGAATCGGTCAATCGCATTTCGATTAATATAATAAATACAACGTCTTCAGGTGTTAATAAGTTACTTTTGTAATTAGAAGGCCTTCCTAAAGTAACATTAAAATTTTAATATTTTCCAAACAGAGTCTTTAATACATTTTGGGAGCTTTTCTCACGATATATCTGAAACCTACTCTAAAGGCGAGCTCATCGTCATTGCGATCGGTTGTCACTTAAAAATTCCGTATCGGAAATCCTAGAGGGATGACCTTCGACGATGACCATGATCACCTGCACTCTCACTATCACTGGAACCCGTGGTGAAAATATCATCCCAATCCAATTTCTATTTGGTTTTAACTGGGAAAGAGCAACATAGAACTGCACATTCTTTGGACAACTTTGGGTTTGACTTTCCCTCAAACATCCCATTTCCCCTGTGGTGCACATCAGTCCTATCTTTATACGATAGCCTAACAACCTTTAAATGGATCCTTGGTTTATCCTGACAACCAACTAAATGGAAATTGCTGATCCACACGTCTTCCTCTATCTCCACAGTTTCCAAATCAAGGGCCGCGGAACATTCCTCACTGTGACTCAACTTTTCCTGAAAAGCAAGCCGGCGTAGAATAAAATCAAAGAATGCTGCGATTCATTTTTTGTGACCACCTCTGGATTCCATTCTTTTTCCATCTACAACTTCCTTTATCTTTGGGACAAGACGATGTTTAAATATTTTCATTAATTTATAACAAAATATAAGTTCTAAAAATACCCTAAAGCCATTTCATTAATCCGCACTGACGAGTGTAAATTAATGTGGAAGATGAATGCTGTAGACGTAGTAGTTTTCCTTAGGTTGAGTTGCAAAGTTCATGAAGTTGACAAAACGGCTAATTTTTCGGTGCGCGGAGTCATTTATATTGCACTGGCCGTGTCTATACATTTTTCAATTTTTTTGTAATAAAATAAATCAGAATTTAGGATAAAATTTCCTTTAAAATGACATATAGTTCATTATTATAGCATGCAGTGAAGCCAGGGTATAAATTTGCAAAGTACTGCGGCACATCATTTTGACGCCGACAGTAGAAGAAAACGCTGTCTTCTTGGCTGGCACTCGAATGCATGAGGATCAACGTTGCTCTGTATTTTCATATTTCCTCTCTTGATTTTAAACATCATGGAATTTTCTATGTCCTTCCGTAACTGAAATTGAACAAGTGCCGTAAATAATTTGAGTCCATCATAACCATCGAGAAACACCTATCTCGATTTTTTTTGTGAAGTTGAGTTTTTATTCTACGGCGGCCGAATTATCGAAAAATCTCAGTTTCAAGTTATTCAGTCAATGAAATATGGAAATATTATTTATATTAAAGTTATCTTCGCTCACATAGCGCACGGGTTTATCATTCCGATTATTATACTCTTATTTTTCCGTAACGCTTATCCCGACAGACGGCATGCATCGAGGCTTTTCTTCTAATTTCCTCCGTGGGAATGCAGACGAAAATTTTTTCTGGGGTGTTATTGCACAGAGGAACAATGCACCACTTGTAATTTTTCCTTATTTCACCCATGTTCTCCTTTAAACGCAACGTGGCTCTTCCAAACCTGCAGTTACTGGGCTTGGATCTTGGACTCGTACTGAACTATGACGTCACGGCCAAAGATTAGTGGGGGCGGTATTTTTTAGCCCGCGAAACTCGGGAGACTTTTGGGAGTCATTTTCTAGGGTAAAAACTGAATTTTAAGCGGAAAAAAGTATATTGCGGTACTAAGTGTTTACTGTAGTATATCAGCATACTGTTTATAAAAAGTATGCAATTTCCCTATTCTTGGCGCATCGTCTCTTCCTAATTTTGATAATGTCTTAGATAGTATTGACATAGAAGTCATTTTTCCTTAAGGCGTTGATGATGTGGCGTTTTTTTGTTCTCAATGGAGTCTCCGTTGGAAATAGAAAAAGCACGTTGGGAAGAGTGCAGAAGATGGCTTCTGCACTCTTCCCAACTTCTTCTTCTGCTATGGGTGGTGGTGGGAGTTAATGGCATTCAGGTAATGATCTGTGTGCATTGGCATACGGTACACAGAGTGGCCAAGATTTATGTTCTGTTTCTTGGATACGAGTACATCCCGGAATGGTAACTAGTTTGTTTTCTTCGATCACCATAGTGAAGTTGATGGATCTGTTTTGGTTGTTCAAGTGCCGTAAGAAACTGTTCATTTCGGACTTTCCTTGCGGCCACACGACAAAGGTATTCTCGTCCTATGTCAGAAACATTTCTGGAGGTTTTTCCCATGTCTACAGGGCCTTCTCCTCGAGTTTTTCCATAAAAACGTAGGTATTGCTATGATTGGCGATAACAATGAACCCATGGCTACTCCTTTCCGTTGCCCGTAAAAAGTTCCATTCCCAGTAGCAGTGCGTAAGGAAAAATTCAACCATTTTCGGAATGTCTTCTGCCAGTCCTTCGGCGACGAGCAACGATCGGTCGACTGCCTTTTTAACGCCAAGTTCTTCAGCCGCCATATGAATTGCATAATTTATAGCGTATGTTGTTACGGCTATTTTTAATTTGGAATCAAAACTCCGATTTTAATGGCTTCTTATTAACCGCAGCATTGATCCTTGTGTTTCCACATGATCCATCACCCCAATTGGTAAACGTAAAATAATATTTCATAAAGGAAACATAGCATAAATAATCAATCTTAATTGCCCTGTTGAAATGAGGATACTCCTCGATTAATTGGTCACACTTTCGTTGAAGAGTTGCTGAATTTCGATTAAATACATGAGTAAACCCGGCAGTTTTACTTGATGCTATAGTTTAAAAGCCGTCGGTAAATGCGCCTTTACAGAAACAACAGCATCTAGTGCTGCGCATTATTATTCCGTGAAGGCGGGAAGGCAGGAGTCGTTCTTAATGTAGAAAGAGATAACATGAAAGGTAACCTAAATTTGGCAACAGCGCCCGTTGCAGACGATAATCATATACCGTGAAATATAAACGTACGATTCAAAAAGCAAGTGTAAACGTTAAATTGGACGAAAGACAGAAGAAATTGTTGTAACAAATGGAGCACGGATTAATTAAAAGTTAAAAAAACACGAAGGAGTTTAAAAATTGTTATATGGTTAAATATATTTGACATTTCCAAGTGACAGAAAGTGAAAACAACCAGGTTAACCTCATATTTCAGTGCTAATATCTAATTTTATAATGAAGGGAACCAAAAAATGACGATAGAGTTGCATAAAATTGCCTATTTCAAGTGACAGAAAGTGAAAACATCCAGGTTAACCTCATATTTGAGTGCTAATATCTAATTTTATAATGAAGGGAACCAAAAAATGACGATAGAGTTTAATAAAGTTGCCTATTTCAAGTGACAGAAAGTGAAAACATCCAGGTTAACCTCATATTTCAGTGCTAATATCTAATTTTATAATGAAGGGAACCAAAAAATGACGATAGAGTTGAGTAAAGTTGCCTATTTCAAGTGACAGAAAGTGAAAACATCCAGGTTAACCTCATATTTGAGTGCTAATATCTAATTTTATAATGAAGGGAAGCAAAAAATGACGATAGAGTTGCATAAAGTTGCCTATTTCAAGTGACAGAAAGTGAAAACATCCAGGTTAACCTCATATTTCAGTGCTAATATCTAATTTTATAATGAAGGGAACCAAAAAATGACGATAGAGTTTTATAAAGTTGCCTATTTCAAGTGACAGAAAGTGAAAACATCCAGGTTAACCTCATATTTCAGTGCTAATATCTAATTTTATAATGAAGGGAACAAAAAAATAACGATAGAGTTGAATAAAGTTGCCTATTTCAAGTGACAGAAAGTGAAAACATCCAGGTTAACCTCATATTTGAGTGCTAATATCTAATTTTATAATGAAGGGAAGCAAAAAATGACGATAGAGTTGCATAAAGTTGCCTATTTCAAGTGACAGAAAGTGAAAACATCCAGGTTAACCTCATATTTGAGTGCTAATATCTAATTTTATAATGAAGGGAACCAAAAAATGACGATAGAGTTGAATAAAGTTGCCTATTTCAAGTGACAGAAAGTGAAAACATCCATGTTAACCTCATATTTGAGTGCTAATATCTAATTTTATAATGAAGGGAAGCAAAAAATGACGATAGAGTTGCATAAAGTTGCCTATTTCAAGTGACAGAAAGTGAAAACATCCAGGTTAACCTCATATTTCAGTGCTAATATCTAATTTTATAATGAAGGGAACCAAAAAATGACGATAGAGTTTAATAAAGTTGCCTATTTCAAGTGACAGAAAGTGAAAACATCCAGGTTAACCTCATATTTCAGTGCTAATATCTAATTTTATAATGAAGGGAAGCAAAAAATGACGATAGAGTTGCATAAAGTTGCCTATTTCAAGTGACAGAAAGTGAAAACATCCAGGTTAACCTCATATTTCAGTGCTAATATCTAATTTTATAATGAAGGGAACCAAAAAATGACGATAGAGTTTTATAAAGTTGCCTATTTCAAGTGACAGAAAGTGAAAACATCCAGGTTAACCTCATATTTCAGTGCTAATATCTAATTTTATAATGAAGGGAACAAAAAAATAACGATAGAGTTGAATAAAGTTGCCTATTTCAAGTGACAGAAAGTGAAAACATCCAGGTTAACCTCATATTTGAGTGCTAATATCTAATTTTATAATGAAGGGAAGCAAAAAATGACGATAGAGTTGCATAAAGTTGCCTATTTCAAGTGACAGAAAGTGAAAACATCCAGGTTAACCTCATATTTGAGTGCTAATATCTAATTTTATAATGAAGGGAACCAAAAAATGACGATAGAGTTGAATAAAGTTGCCTATTTCAAGTGACAGAAAGTGAAAACATCCATGTTAACCTCATATTTGAGTGCTAATATCTAATTTTATAATGAAGGGAAGCAAAAAATGACGATAGAGTTGCATAAAGTTGCCTATTTCAAGTGACAGAAAGTGAAAACATCCAGGTTAACCTCATATTTCAGTGCTAATATCTAATTTTATAATGAAGGGAACCAAAAAATGACGATAGAGTTTAATAAAGTTGCCTATTTCAAGTGACAGAAAGTGAAAACATCCAGGTTAACCTCATATTTCAGTGCTAATATCTAATTTTATAATGAAGGGAACCAAAAAATGACGATAGAGTTGAATAAAGTTGCCTATTTCAAGTGACAGAAAGTGAAAACATCCAGGTTAACCTCATATTTGAGTGCTAATATCTAATTTTATAATGAAGGGAACCAAAAAATGACGATAGAGTTTAATAAAGTTGCCTATTTCAAGTGACAGAAAGTGAAAACATCCAGGTTAACCTCATATTTCAGTGCTAATATCTAATTTTATAATGAAGGGAACCAAAAAATGACGATAGAGTTGAATAAAGTTGCCTATTTCAAGTGACAGAAAGTGAAAACATCCAGGTTAACCTCAAATTTTAATGCTAATATCTAATTTTATAGTGAAGGGAACCAAAAAATGACGATAGAGTTGAATAAAGTTGCCTATTTCAAGTGACAGAAAGTGAAAACATCCAGGTTAACCTCATATTTGAGTGCTTATATCTAATTTTATAATGAAGGGAACCAAAAAATGACGATAGAGTTAAATAAAGTTGCCTATTTCAAGTGACAGAAAGTGAAAACATCCAGGTTAACCTCATATTTGAGTGCTAATATCTAATTTTATAATGAAGGGAACCAAAAAATGACGATAGAGTTGAATAAAGTTGCCTATTTTAAGAGACAGATAATGATAACTTTGAGGCTAACCTCATAATTTAGTGCAAATATCTTATTTTAATGCCAATGGTAACACCAGCTTATGTTTCAGTGAAATATATTTGCCTATTGCATATGAAAGAAAGGGATAACTAAATGGCAAACCTCATGTATACATTATTTAAAATATTATATTTCTTTGTGAAGGGAATGGCTTTGGGAAGTAATTTTTCCTTGTCAGCTATTTTTTTCTTTTTAGGTCTACAAATACCTGGTAATGAGTGTTCTATCATCACTTTATTTTTATTATGTTGTACCTAAATGGTTTTTCAAGGAACCAATGTTTGAATCCAGTTGAAACCTATTAATGTACAGAGTGAAAATACTATCAGCATATTTTATTACTACAAAAAATCCTTTCAAAGCATCATTGCAATCTTAAGTGTTTGCATAAATCTCACTCTAGTTAGTAATACTTAAACAACCATGCAATCCACTAAAGTTCTGTAGACCAGTACTCAGACAAGTGTGGTATTGTATAAACATTTAGGCGTATTATAGGCACGTCTAAAATACAGACTACATAAATTCATCACTCAAGAACATACCATGCTATAGTAGCATTTATGAAATAGCAGTTCTTTTAATTTATTTTAAAGGCATATTTTTTGACTATTTTAATTCGAAATGGAATCTTATTGTAGATAATTGAGGCTGAATTATGAGGACCTCTCTTGCCTATGTTTAGTGGCTGATTTGCCAGATGCATGGCGGCAGCTAGGAATTAACGCAGGTGGTGGTGGGGGTTTAGGTGCAACTAATAGTGCGATGTGTGGGGGGGGGGTTGTATATAATATCCACCAGGATAAGCGGTAGGTGCGAGATTAATAAATTGCTGCATGTTAAGATAAATGGATCAAAATGGTGAGTTTTACGGCTTTATGAGGGAAATTTTATTAATCCTTACACTATTCTATTAGTAATATCAATCCAATTAAGTATAATGGATTAAATTAAAAAATTTCTCTGAGCTCTGAGGTTTTATCCCCAATACCACCACCCTTGCTGTGCCACTGGCCATGAACATTTTCTCTACCATGTCTCATTGCTATAATGTGTTGCAGAATTGGGCATAACTAGGTATAAATACATGGCAGAGTGAGTGACATGAGTTTCAAGAATATTTTAGTCTTCCTAGCACCCTTTTGAAAAGCACAATATGGATTTAACAGCCATCTTTTGCATTGAAAACGACTTGGACGCTACACTAGCATTTCTCTAGAAGACAATTCCGTAGGTATGCTAAATAGGGATGAATTTTGGCATACTCTTTAAGGTTAGTGAAGGCTTTTATCGGGAGTGCAGCTCTTTACAATGTGGAAACATGGGCACTTAGGAAGGAGGACGGGAGAAAATTGTGGACATGAAGGCAAAGAATGGAAAAGGTGTAGTGGATGGAGAGGAGGAGGAATGATGAACTGCTGCATAGGATGGGTGAGGAGAGGCAGCTCTTATATGAGAAATGGAGGAGGTATGGATGGAGCGAGTACTTAGTGGGAAGGGAATGCTGAAAAAAGTGTAGGATGGTTGAATGTTAGGTAAACGAGGGAGAGGAAGGAAAAGAATGGAATTTTTAGATAGATTGAAAGGGAGTAGGCCTTATTGTGAATTGAAGAGGGAAGTGGTTGAGGGAAGGGGAGACTCCCAGAATGCTTCTTAAGTACTCCAATGAAACCTACCTTAATCTGTAGAATACTATAATAATAGATAAGGCTCTTATAGCCTGTGCTGAGGTAGTTGGTATAAGTTTATTAATCATGTAGATCGCAGTAGTTATTTTAGTGATTATTGCAGTACTATTATAATATGTGGTTGTAACCATGTTGCAACCATTCATATGTGGCATGCCAATCAATATTCAGATTAAAATATAATCCAAGAAATTAAGTAGTGTCTTGTGTGGTCTTTAGTATCAAATACTCTTTATGTGTAAAAAAAATCCGATGATGTCTTTCTTATTAGAAAGCCCCCAAATTATCTTATTAATTAGGTGAAAGGCTGCAGTTATGGTTGAATATTCATTTGAGAATCCATTATGAGAAGGATGCCCAGCTGGAAATTTTTCCTACCGGTTTCAGTAGGCTATATGCTTTTTGAAACATCCTACAGGGTTCGGTAGGCAACCGAACCCCATCTATGTAGCCAACCGGGTTCGGTAGGCAACCAAACATCATCTGTAACCAACTGGCAACTGAACGTCATCAGTAGTCAAGCAATCACCTTCAGAAGCTTACCAGATTTTGTAACCTATTACGAATTTTTAACAGAGTCAAACAGTTAATTGAATATCTCATAAGACCAACCAGGAGCTCTTATAACCTCTGTGACACGAAACGCTATTAACTGTATCAAAACATTAACTATAATTTCATCTAATGTGCAAAATAAATCACTAACTATAACGTTTCAAGAGGGAGATTGAAAATAGATATTCTTTCTCTCACTGGAAATGCTGAGAACAGTACCGTATATGTCTGAATATAGTCCCCCCTTTTTTTCCAAAAATGCCTGTGATAAAAGTTATGGGAGGGGACTATATTCAAACCCATTTTTTTATATTTTTTTCCAAAACTGAAGCCTCAAAATTAGGGGGGGACTATATTCAGTGGAATATGTTAATTATATGCACATAATTTACATACGGTTTCATATTCAAATGGAAAATTCACTAGAAAATAAGTAATGAACCCAATCAAGAGAATATAAAGATCAATTTCATTGAAAAAGTGATTAGAAACTGGCATCGTTAATTTTAGATGATTCATTTCATAGCAAAAGTTAGAAAAAATCAATCATTAATGAATCATCATTTGGTTATTAACAGAAAAATAAATTCTAGTACTTTTATGCATTTATGTAATCACAAATCTATTTATTTTTTAATTTAACCTTTACATATGTAAAAGGTTACATTTTTCATTACCTGGATTAAGTCATAACATAGCTTCAAAGACTTTAGAAAAAATAAGAAATGCCAATGGTTCTTTAATTTTCATAACCACTCCAAGAACCTTTTTCTATGGATGATATAAAACATGTTATGAGAGCTTTAGGAAAATGTCCAATCAAGAGAGAAAGATTTAATATATAACAGAGAGGCAGATATATAATTTTTAAATGGTAAACAGATAAAAAATGGCATAGGTATCCATCCTAACCCACAGACCGATTGTTGTCAAACACATAACAATAACAATTTTAACTTAAATCAGATCTGAGGGAGCCAAAAAAAAGACAAATAAATAAAATGTGGATGGACAATATATCAAAGTAAGACTAGAGATGCAGTGAACTTCACAGATTGGCAAAATTGTTAATTGAAGTGATTGGAAATCTCTAGCAACTCCCACACTGGAATACTATTGAACTTGATGATAAAATGAGGAATACTTTTGTTGACATCATTAATTGTTTGTAGGTTGATTGTATGCCAATCAGCTTTGCTGTGCTTATTTGATCTTAGAATATGGCGGCTAAAGTATTTTTTTCAAATCATTAGGTAATTTCAGTCAGTATAATATTCCTAAAGACTTAGCCAAGGCTAGTTTCTTCCCCTATGAAAAATTTGTATAAATCTGTTTCAAATTTTTATGCATTCTTATACATTGCCATGGCAATGTATAAAATTTTGAAACAGGTTTATACAATTTTTTCATAGGGGTTCTCATAAACACTAAATTGCTGAAGCTGCCCAAGTTTTTCAAAGTATTCCTATACCTCTGGTTTACCATGGTATAGTCTATCAGATATCTCCTCAAAACCTCGAGGTCCAGATCTGGACTCATCCAATTGGATGTGTGTACTTACACTGTGTGTGGACACTTAAGTGTAACTCTGCCCAGGAGAATTAACACAAAGGGGGGCTTTAGGCACAACTAGTTCTGAAGGGTCTGTGTGGTATGGAATACCCACTGGGGTAAGCGGTAGGTGCAAAAGAAACTTTTTAAGATAAATGGTTCAAATTGGTATAAAGTTTGCGGCTGGGTGAATAATTTCATGTGATGCTTGTGAGCCACCCGTCCCCCTCATATTAGTTAGGTACTAAAAATGTCATAATAAAATATATAAAGTTCAACAGATTCAGGACTCAATTGGTGAAAGTTAGGCATATTTAAATAAATAAAAGATCGTAGCACTTTTCCACAAAATTATTCCAAATATTTTGTGGAAAAGTGCTACCATCTATTATTTATTAAAATATATTAATAAAAAAACATTCTCTGAGTTCTAAGGGGTTAAATCCCCTAAAACCACCGCTCGCTACGCCTCTGCCTCCACAACTAATGTGATGCCTGGACCGTGCTTTTGTTATGACTAATTTGTACCTCCAACAAATTTCTTATTTTCTCCCCACTGATGGCTTCCACATTTCAAGTTCTCCTTTTCCCCACCTATCTCTGACTTCCAGTCCATCGTAATTACCCTGACAAAAATAAACTCCACCATGGTGGGTACAGGAAGGGTACAGGAAGGGTGGCATCCTTCATGGTGGGTAGTTACCCTTGCACAACCCACGCCCTACCCACCATTAAGGGTAAGGGAAGGAGAGAAAAATCCTTCGTGTACCCTTCCTTGGAACTCCTTCCCTTACCATCCGTGTACCCTTCCTCTACCCACCATTAAGGGTAAGGGAAGGAGAGAAAAATCCTTCGTGTACCCTTCCTTGGAACTCCTTCCCTTACCATCCGTGTACCCTTCCTCTACCCACCATTAAGGGTAAGGGAAGGAGAGAAAAATCCTTCGTGCACCCTTCCTTGGAACTCCTTTCCTTACCATCCGTCAACCCTTCCTCTACCCACCATTAAGGGTAAGGGAAGGAGAGAAAAATCCTTCGTTTACCCTTCCTTGGGACTTAGCATTTATAACTGAAGAAAACATATCCTGAAAGAGTCTCCTTAGCTACTTTCACCTGCTAAAGAGTATTGAGTTCCGTACAAGAACGTAAGCAGTCTTTGAAAGCAAAGATAGACGGGCTACACAACTAATCTTTAAAATTTCCTTAAGGAAAACAATAATATACATATTCAGTGGCGTATCCAGGGGTGGGGTCCGGAGGGTTCGGACCCTACGCCCCCCCGAAGTATAAAAACACAATCATTTTCCTTCATAATAGAAATCAAAGTATTGTAAAATAATGAATTTAAAAAATATTTCTTTCACTATTGAAGTTTTTTCGATTATGAAAAGTGTTTGAATAAGTTGAAACCCAATACTTACTATCCTGTTTTTCAAAACTTTCCCCACCTGGTTTTGGACCCCCCCCAAACGAAATTCCTGACAACGCCACTGTACACAATAGTTTCTGTAATTTTGTGAAAAAAGCTCATTTATAAGTTCTTCCATTCACGTTTTAGGATGTAACCTACTTGTGTGGCTGACAATGAGACATCGCTAGAGTGATGTTCAGTATTAGAATGCCGATCTTATTTTCTGAAACGAAATAGGTGTGGTAGAAAAAAGTCACAGCTTTCTTCCACATAGGCCCGGGTGCGATTCTCATCTTAAGATTTTGTAGTATAAGTTCCGTTGAGAATCTACTCCTGTCAAGTACCTCGGTAGCCGAGGTTGTTAAATCTCTAGTTTGTTATCCTGTAATATGTAAGTCCTGAGTTCAAGACCATGTGAAGGCTAATTTTTTTTATGCCCTATAACTTTAGAAATCACTGTTGCAACTCATCCCCATTCGTTTAATTTAGTTTATTAGCGATTTTTTAAATTTTTATGTTAATTTATGGATTTTTAGTTTTTATTTTATCCTACCCTTCATTGAGGCTGGCCAAACCCTTCCCGTACCCTCCAGGAAGGAGAGGGCGTACCCACCAATGTTCTAAAATACCCTTCGTGTACCCTTGCTGAAGGGTACAGGAAGGGTACACTTATCCTTCCTGTACCCTTCATCGAGGCTGGCCAAACCCTTCCCGTACCCTCCAGGAAGGAGAGGGCGTACCCACCGATGTTCTAAAATACCCTTCGTGTACCCTTGCTGAAGGGTACAGGAAGGGTACACTTATCCTTCCTGTACCCTTCATCGAGGCTGGCCAAACCCTTCTCGTACCCTCCAGGAAGGAGAGGGCGTACCCACCAATGTTCTAAAATACCCTTCGTGTACCCTTGCTGAAGGGTACAGGAAGGGTACACCTATCCTTCCTGTACCCTCAATGGAGGGTAAACCTCTCCTTAATGGAGGAGTTTATTTTTATCAGGGTAGATATTTCCTCCCCAAGGTTTTTGGTTGAATTGATATGAAGATTAGATTAGCAATTTGGACTTTCATCTCAGAGTCATTTGATAATGGAGACAAAGTTTCTGCTCTCTTCATAGACTTCTCTAGGGCATTTGATATGGTTGACCATCAAACCCTCTTAAAAAAATGTTGTAACTATGGAGTGAGAGGTAATGCATTGGCATGGTTAGATTCATACTTGAGAAACAGAACTCAGCTAGTTGAACTAGTATTACACGACTCAGTGGGAAAATCCAACCCTAAGGTGATAAACGTAGGTGTACCTCAAGGCAGTGTTCTTGGCCCCCTTTTGTTTCTCATATATATCAATGACCTACCTTCATTTATACACGAAAACAGCAACATTAGACCTATCATGTATGCAGATGATGCAAACTTCCTCATATCAGCGAGTAATATGACTGATCTACATTGCCAATGTCAGGAGGTATTGAACTCAGTGTGGACATGGAGTGCCGCAAACAAACTAAATTTGAATACCTCAAAAACTCAACTCTTGCTATTCAATAATGATGCTTCTTTTAATCAGTTGATGTTAAACAATGCCCAACTCTATCCTACTACTAACACAAAATTCCTAGGTCTAATAATTGAAAACTCTGGTTCTTGGTCTATATATGTCAATGAACTTTGTACAAAATTATCTACAGTCCTATATAGTCTGAGATTACTTTCCAACTCACTATCCCATAAAGGACTAATGACCCTGTATCACTGTAACTTCTTAAGTATAGTTAATTATGCCATTGAATTCTGGGGGTCAACAATTACTCTCCTAAACAAAACGTTTCTCCTGCAGAAGAGGGCACTCAGAACCATTTTGGGTATACCTAGAAGAGAATCATGTAGACCACTGTTTGTTAAGCTGGGAATTCTCACGCTTCCTTGTCTCTATATATTTAAACTATGTGTACTAGTTAAACTCAACCTTCATAGACTAAAGCTAAATCAGGATATACATAATCACCAAACTAGATCACATACATCCATCCACATAACCCTCCACAGACGAAAACTTTCCTACACAAGCCCCATAGCTATAGGCTCAAAAATATATAATTCACTCCCCCCCCAAACTTAGGAGCATCTCCTCAATGAACAGATTTAAAGCTGACCTAAAAAGATATCTTGTAAACAAATCTTACTACAGCATCCAAGAGTTCTATATTGATCCCTAAAAATATGTATAAATGTATGTGAATGTCACTTATTGATATATTGTGTTCAATTGTTTAGTGTTACATCTACTGTTCAGTATGTTACATTTTTATGATTCACTTAACTTCCATGACGTGTCCTATATCTATATTCTGTGGCTCACTGTAATATATGATCTTTTGGACAAATAAAATTATTATTATTAAATTAGGACCAACAGTTTTCTGCGTAAAAACGAGAAATTTGTAATAACGAGGACTCGTTAAATGAGAACTTCGTAAAAACGTGGACTTCGTAACAACAACGATGTCGTTAATTAAGACCTTCGTAATAACGAAGACTACGTTAAATGAGAACTTCGTAGAAATGAGACCTTCGTCAAATAAGAACTACGTAGAAATGGGGACTAAGTAAAAACGAGGAATTCGTAAAAACGACTGTACTCGTTAAATCGGATATCCACGAATGATTGCTTATCTACTTAAATTAGGAGATTTTAAAATTAAATATACGGTTTGCTGTCTAGTTATCTCTTTCTTTCACTTGCAATATGCAAATATATTTCCCTGAATCATAAGCTGGTAATAACCTTGACATTAAAGTAAGAAAATTTTAAATAGATATCAGGTTTGCTATATTGTGATCACATTCTTTCACTTCAATATATATGCAAATATATTACACTGAATCATAAGCTGCAGGTGATACCCTTGAATATTAAAGTAAGGTATTTGTAAATATTTATAAGGTTTGCTGTCTTGCGATCACCCTATTCCATCTGCAATTAAAATACATACTGAATCATAAGATGGTGATACCGTGGAAGGTGATACCCTTGAACATTAAAATAAGATATTTGTAATTAAATATGACGTTTGCCGTCTTGTGATCACTTTCTTTCACTGCAATATGCAAATATATTTCCCTGTATCATAAGCTGGTAATAACCTTGACATTAAAATAAGATAATTGTAATTAAATATGACGTTTGCTGTCTTGTTATCACTTTCTTTCACTGCAATATGCAAATACATTTCACTGAATCATAAGCTGGTAATACCCTTGAATATTAAAATAAGATATTTGTAATTAAATATGAGGTTTGCTGTCTTGTTATCCCTTTCTTTCACTGCAATATGCAAATATATTTCACTGAATCATAAGCTGGTAATACCCTTGAATATTAAAATAAGATATTTATAATTAAACATGACGTTGGCCGTCTTGTTATCACTTTCTTTCACTGCAATATGCAAATACATTTCACTGAATCATAAGCTGGTAATACCCTTGAATATTAAAATAAGATATTAATAATTAAACATGACGTTGGCCGTCTTGTGATCACATTCTTTCGCTTGCAATATGCAAATATATTTCACTGAATCAGAAGCTGGTGTTAACTTTGACATTAAGATATTTTTAATTAGATATTAGGTTTGCTGTCTTGTGATCACTTTATTTCACTTGCAATAAGCAAATATATTACACTCTTCCATCATTTGTTGGTTCCCTTAACAAAGAAATAGCTTTGTCGTCATCTGATCACCTTCTTTCAATAATTACTATTTACTATCGTAGAACATCGGAATATCCATATAGAACACATTAACTATTGCAATGTATAGTAATAATACATATAACAATAAATAGCAGGGTGCATCTTAAAATTCACAATATAAACACATTTCAACAAGTATATCCACCGAAAGAACGTGTTTGTCAAATGGTTGGCGCCATATTCCCATAATTAATTCCCCATCCCCCGCATTTTATAATTCATTTGTTTTTAGTTCCCAATGTGGCCATAGGGGCGCTGTCCCTTAGGGAAATATGGCAACACTGCGGTTAGCATGGATGTTTTCTCTTTCTCCAGGGAATGAAAATCGGAAGGCAGTAGTCAGCAGTAGTGTTTTGTTTTTGTCAACAAAACCGCATGGGGAATGCTAAATCATTACGTAAGTTTTATTTTCACCTTACCAGTTTATTTTTCACAATGAGTTAAATCGTATAACTGTTAAATGAGTTCTAAATTGCAGTGTGTATATTTGAATGATTCAAATATGGTGTTGAAATAATGTAATATAGTAGTGTCTATTTCATTTTGATGGTAAACATTTCTTTTTTCTGTCATACAGCATTGGTTTCGATTCAATTATTCAATCAGTAGTTTTCCAAGAGAAATATAGCTTAAGTTGCAGCTATCCTCTGAATTCCTTGATTAGGCATATTCTACAAGGTATGTACGTACTTCATCGGTGGTGGTAAATGTTTTTAATTTCCAGTTAAACTTGTCAGTATTTAATCATCTATCCGATTGTTATACTCAAAATATACTCCAATTATAAGTCTACGACAGCATTATCGTTCCTTACAGCACTATTTCTAACTTGATTGTGACCGTATTTATTATGCTAAAGTGTATTACACTCGAATATGGTGCCTTACTTTCTTAAACTGGCAATTTTGGAGAAAGGGGGGCACTATATCAATATTAATACGGTAATCGTGGATGTTTGAGTCCAAGTCTGTCCTTTATGTGAACATGATGCTTTCTTAGCTTCGATGGTGGGTTTTGAATATTCTTTATTTCGTGAGTGTTATTGACAATTTTCCAGATATAGTGGCGATAGATGTGATAAAGGCAAGTTGCCAACCAGTTCTCATTTCTCTAGGGTTTTCGTGGAGCAGATGGTTTTCTCTCCCAAATTATCTTGAAAATCCTTTTTAAAGGATTCTTTCTTGTATGGGCCGCGTAAATGTTTCTCTCGTTTTGATGAATAATTTGCTTGAGGTATTAAAGTCGCATGGGAAGTTTTCTCTATTCGCTATCAATTGGGCACAGTTAAAAGTGTTTGATAGTACTGTTCTCTGTTGGAATGGATGATGATGACTGCATTAATTAGGTTAATATCTGATTGTGTAGGCTTTTAATACACTGTAGCTTCTGGGGTTCAGTTATCCGTGCTTCTAATCAGAATATCAGTGTATTTTTGGTTTACCTTGACGTCTACTTCCATTTTCAACTGGATTGTGGGATGTTGTTTGTTCATGTGATCCAGATACTCGGGGAGTATATGGGATAATGCTGCTACATACAAATGTGTATTTACATAGCGATGAAAGTATTTTTGTTTCGGTGTGATGGAAGAAAGTGCCTTTTCTCGAAATCTTACGTTAAATGTTTGTTGTAGTCTGCAAATGTGTGTGGATATAGCAAATTTGGTTTTAGTATCGTGGTTATGGATTAAACTGAGAAGTAGGCAATCACCAATAACCCATAAAAACTCTGTCGCTTTGTGTGTAGTGTATTTCCCTTGTATTTGAAATATCGTTAGCATGTGGCGGTGAAGATTTACAGTGCTATGGTCGGCTTCTTCTCCAAGAATTGTAGGCTATGGTCGGGTTTTAACGAATGATTAATTATCCACCGATCTTCACCAAGTTTAGGATGCATGACTTATTTAACATTATAAGCAATCTTAGCCATGGAAGAAAGCGCTAGCAAAACTATTTAATTATGAAAAATACGGTTCATATCTTGATAAGGAAGTGGCTACTTTTACGAGGAGGCAGTCATCTTGTTTGACAAAAGACGATCGTAAACAAAGAAGATTCTTTTCAAACGTTATTTGGAGTTTGAAGAATGGAGATTTGAGTTGGGTTAAAATAATGTTTTTTCGCATGAGTGCCCAAACGGAAGATTTCCCGGGCGGGTTGGTAGGACGGGTTGTACTAAAAGGAACGGGGAATCGTTTTATCAATTGTTTTGATAATGATTTGTTTACGATCGCGTTTGCCCCTCTAGAGGGAGCTCTACTTCGTAAAAGTAGCCACTTCCTAATCAAGATATGTACCGTATTTATCATAATTAAATAGTTGTGCTAGCGTATTCTTCCATGGCTAAGATTGTTTATTATGTTAAATAAGTCATAAATCCTAAATTTGGTGAAGATCGGTGGATAATTAAGCATTCGATAGAACCCGATCATAGGGATACAGGATAATAAAGACTCGACATTAAGAATTGCTAGTATTTTACCTTGATCCAAGCTGATGTTCCTCAGGGTGCCCACGTAATCTGTTGCATTTTTGATGCGGTAATGGTAGCGAAAACAAATGGTGCTCAAACCCTGTAGAGATTCTTTGCCAAGTTGTAAGTGGTGGACCCGATGGCAACCACAATCAGCTGTAGGGGGGGGGGCGCCCTCCTTGTATTTTTTTTGGCAATCCGTACAGCCTGGGAAATGCAGAGGCATGCGGTATGAGTCTTCTCTTTACACCAATGGGAATTCCCACTTTCTTGATTAGGTCGTTTGTCTTCCTCACTGCACTCTTGGTGGGGCTATTGTCGTAGTGGTGTGTATGCATCACATTGCATTATCTCCTAAATCTTATGGTGGTTTTCTTCATTCGAACTGCACACTGACATTGCCTTTATCAGCAATATAAAGCAGACATTATATATTATTATTGCTGTTTTTCAGCAGGTAGTGCGAGGCAGTCAACTCCTCTATGGTGATGATAAAGTTTTGAGATGATGGCCGTTTTTAGGACCATTGTGATTCCATTTCTTACCTTCTCTCATATTTCTCCTGGTAACCTGTTCTTTTGCTACCTCTTCATTTCCTTGCAAATAAGTATGTCACATTGAGCATTTTGGCTTTGTCATAATAGTGATAATCAAAAGGAATAGGAAATGTAGTAAGGTGTGGGTGGATGGATGTCAGTTTCCATCAGTATTGGCAAATTTTGTTTAAGCATCCTGGCCCTGGCACCTTAAGAGATAGGAAAGCGAGCTGAGAAGTTATATCTTCTACTTGTGCAGGGTGCAGAGCAAATGGGGTAGTTTCCTTCATCAAAGAAAATGAAAGGCATTGATTGCGATGCGTTACCCACCATTAGTGTATGCATAATGTGCAAATTATTTGGTTTTTGAATCCCCAGTTTACACAAATGGCAATGGTCAATTTTATCCTCATTTGAAAAAGGCCAGATTGGTGCCCATGCGATGCCACTCTAGGTGACGTCACAGGGACCTAGTTTCTATAAGAGTAGATAGGAGTTGTACATCATCTGAGATTACCAATGCATGTATGGCACACAGAGCTCAGGGAAATGTGGGATGTGAGATTGGGAGGAGAGAGGAAAGAGAATCATTTAATAGAAGAGGGAATTTGTCCCAATCTGTAACTGTGAATTTGGAAATTGGATATGGGGATGGAGAATTTTAGGGGCATATGGTCTGAGGTGAAAGAGTAGACAACTGAGGGTGTGAATTTAATTGGAAGGTTTAGTGAGAACCCAAAATCAATTATGTCGCATGATCGCGGGGCATAATGCGTTGGCTGGAGTGGAGAAAGTGCGAGGATGTTTTTGTTTTTTACAAAGTCGTAGAGAATGCTGCCGTTTTTGTTGGTCTGGTTGCTATTCCAGTATGGATGCTTAGCATTCCAGTTGCCGAAGAAAATACCGCTCGGTACGGAAAATAGGCGCTCTTGATTGTCTGTTGTGATGTGTTTGGAAGGTATTCTGTAAACTGAGTATATATTTAAGGGACCGGCTTTCGCGTGGATTGATACACCAAGAGCTTCGAATACGTCGGGAGTGGGAGAGTACAGGAGGGAGTAAGGAATGCTATTACTGACCAGAATTGCTACTCCTCCGCCACATATTGTGTTGCGATCCAGTCTGTAGATTTTGTGGTGTGGAGAGAAAAAGGAGAGTGTTGGTTTTAAGTGAGTTTCCTGTAAGAGTATGAGGTCTATGTTGGTGTCGATGGCATACTGAAGGAGTTCTTGTTTTTTAGTCCGTACCCGTTGCAATAGGGTAGTTTCCTTCATCAAAGAACACAAAAGACATTGATTGTGATTCGTTACCCACCATTAGTGTATTCATAATGCACAAATTATTTGGTTTTTGAAATACCGGTTTAGACGAATGGCAAGGGTCAAATTTTATCCTCGTTCGAGAAAGGCCAGATTGGCGCCAATGCGATGCCACTCCACATGACGTCACAGGGACCTACTTTCTATAAGAGTAGATAGGAGTTGTACATCGTCTGAGATTACCCATGCATGCATGAGGCACAGAGCTCAGGGAAACATGTCTTTATTAATCACCTATTAAAACTGGCTAAGGTCAGAAAAATTTTCTTCGTTTGATAAGGTATTAATAATCCTTATTTAAGCCAAGCGCTACTAGCTTGCAGGGTACTCTGCTACCTAGTTATCCGTCGCATTTTCTCGCGCTTGAAATTTTTCACTTTTCATATTATCATAGAAAATAGATATCGTCATTTAAAAATCTAAAAGCATGAAATACGAACTCCAGGAGTAAAAATCTCTTGATTTTGGCATTAAAAAAATTATAGGAAACCACCCTTTTGTTTCTCCCCTGAAGTGTATGTGTTGTAGGATTTCATTCTTTCTTGGCAAACTAATGAGGCGAATATTTCTCGGGTCAATAGGTGATTTGGTCTTATTTGCCAATGTTTCAATAGCTAACTCCAAGATACAGACTCATGATGTACTTAAAATTTCTCCCCTTCTCCATCCAAGATACTTTTGAACCTTCAGACTGGGAATCTATCGGAGTTTCACCCTGCTAAGTGTGAGATTGTGCCACTGGCAGAATTGTAACCTTTTCCTGTCATATTCAATATTCCAGGTGGTTTTGAAAACTGTTCTTTTTAGAAATACTTATTTTGTCTTGATCATTAAATTATGCATGGATATCTTGATAACAAGAATAGATAACATTGGTAAAAACAAATGGTAAAATAAATTGTCACCAGAATTAAAATATCTGAAGATTGTTATCAAAAAGCTCTCCAATCTGCTCTCCCGTCAACTAATCTTATTATATTTACCTGAGTACCTTACCCTATGCAAGTCATTGAGGGCTTTAATTTGATTTTCTTAGTGAATCTCACTTGTCTTCCTCAGGACATCCCTTTGTAATGAAATTGTTCCAAGTTTTCCTATTGGTTTTCGAAAGATTTCTCCTTTCTCCTAATCTTCTTGTCACCTAAACATTATTTAACCTTTATTATTAACCCATTATTCCCCAGACTGCACATAGGGCTTTCAACTCCGGTTATTTCGCATTTTATGGTTAATTATGGCCTAATTATGATTAATATTCGGACAAAATTATTATATTCAGCATGATATATGATTTGCATAATGTTGCGTTTACGCTACGCTGGGAAAACTCTGGAAAATAAAAGCAAAAAAAAAAATTTCAAAATTAGGTTGCATATTTTATTTTTCATCGTCTTTTCTGATGTAATGTTCAATAATATGCTGGCTGGAATTAAACGTAGCACTTTTAGCAACATAATTATCCTTGATTTGCAAATTTGACATCTTCGCGGGGAATTATATGTAGCCTGCGGATGAAATGCTCTATTCTCCCTTGATGGGCATGCTACAGTTTACCCCACATACATGTTACTTTTCCTAAGGTGTTCCGCATGTGGACTTCAATTTTTATGCTAAAGGTCATTAGCCATTGTTTTGGAAACGATTTCTTGTCTCAGTAAAGTTTTACGATCTCTGACCGAAATTCTAACTGAGGAATTGCTTTGCCCGTGACTTAGGCGTAAAATCTCTACGGATTCACCACTGCACTGTCAACCGCTATTCGGAATAGAGGCCACCTCCATGTTTTGCTCATAATCTGGATACGGTTACATGCAACATTTTTTATTCGCGTTTGTAATTTTTAATTTATTGCCTCTCCCTGATTGTAATCGTTGATGATATTTCAATTTTCTACGGGAATCTCCGCGAATATCTTTTTGTTCTTACTATGGGTTCCATATTCTTATAATTTAAAGCAACAGCAATGACAGAGTTATCATACCATCGTACTAAGAGAATATATTTTTACCTGTCAAACGAATAGTAGAAATCCTTGTTAGGTTTTTTTGCCAAATCTCTCGAAGACATGAGTGCCCAGTTTTCCGTTCGACTTCCTCTTGCTTTTTCCCCTGAAAAATAACAATTATCACTTAAGAGTTGCTAATAGATTGTAACTGATGAAGAAATTATCAAAATACTTGGCAAGAAGTTTTGGAGACTAGCAAAAAAATTCAGTAAATTTATTACTACCATTTCTTCTAGTGAACTTACAAATCCTAGGCATATCACTTTCAAGCTCCACCTCTCCATGTGGCAAAAATTCAAATGGATAGCCTGTAGATGAGGCCAGACACCACAATGTGTAACATACCATAAATTGTTCCCCACGAATGAACATTTTAGCTGTGTGCCACCTGAAATATGGAACCATTCAGTTATTATTATTATTATTATTATTATTATTATTATTATTATTATTATTATTTGGTCTTATTTTCCCAAGCAAATTTTAGGACATTGTTGTCCTCTCTTCCAATTAACTTGATGGACAATCACAAACATCCATGCCCTGGATGGTGATCAATCCACCCAGGCGGGATTCGAACCCGCGACCTCTAGGTTAGCAGCCGGGGACTTTACCCTGACGCCACCGAGGCCGGCAAATTTCCATTCAGTTAGGAAAATTCCTAACTGAATGGAATTTTGGTTTAGTCTATTGAGAAAAAGTCCAACTTTCAAAAATGTATCACTTTGTGTAGTTGAGAATTATCGGAGAGCTTTCGATATTTATTTAATTCATCAAACCAAGTCCTCGTCATAAATTGCCTCACAATTGCGACAGACATCTCTTGGCTTGTCCAGTACAACTTAGTCCGTGGTAATATAAGATACCTCGACAACATTACGATTCTCATTATTTTTTTATACCTGCCTCATCTGAGTAAGTGTATGGTTATTTATCTCCTCAGCGTAATTATTGAGTAGCTCAAAATTAATTCAATTAATTTTCCATTGAGAAATAAGTGACGGAGCTCAATTGGTGAGTGGCCTCCACTTATTGGTAATAATAAGTGTTTCTATTGCCTTTTTCACACAGAAATTCGGGACTCCTACGGAGGTAGATTCTATTTTTTACATTTAGATGAACCGCTGTTTATTCTCTGAATCTTTTACCTGGGCGTGCACTTTTACTGGACGATTTTTCTTTTGATACTGCTTGAGTAAAATGTGATTTACCTTGCAGCACCTCCTGCAATATTTGAAATACTGAGAAGATGTAATCCCCATTTTAATTCCAAAGTTAAGAAAATATTAAACATCGCCTCTCCTATCAATTTATATTCTTCAGCTACCTTCTTGACGCTTCTTATAGAGTATATGTCTGAGCCGTGGAAATAACGGATAAAATTTTCTTCAATTTTAAATCTGAAGGAAACCCCTGAATAAATTATTTAGCAAAAAGCCGAGCAAAAACTACTGTGGTGTGATTGATATAAAATACTGGATGTGAATTAAAGATGTATTTCAGAGGACAATTTCACTGGTACGAACCCAACTGAAGCTAGATTATTAGCTTTACATAACCTAAGCGATAGAAGAAAAAATAGGTAACTCAGGATTGCACGGAGAAAATTCCAGTGAGCGACTAGAGGAACGCTCCGGCTTTCATCACAATCATGCTTCAACTAATAGGTTTCTCACCCTCTCATTCTACCATCTCTGAAAATGAATGCATCTGAAGCTGAATTTAACGTCTACGAAGTAATCCTTTCACTCAACGACATGGGAATGACATTGCCCTGTATCGGTTCCACGTGTGCGTGCAACAGCTTGACTCCAGGAAGTACCAGAGTGTTCGATGTAAAATTCATACCGATGGCCATGTTGGAATTCAAGATGCCATTCACCCTTTACTAAGTAAACTCACAACCTGTGAGTGCCAAAAAATGCATCTAAACTGCCTCCAAAAGACTACGTTGTCGATTAAAAGCCATATTGACGATTGGCGTTATGCTTTGAGACAAGCCCTCTGGTCTACCATAGAATTCCCATCGTGGCGTAAACGCAACATTATTTATAACAACCATATTTATACCATAGACGACAAAAGTTCGTCACAAAAATAAACAAGATGAATAAAGAAGCTTAGAACTAAGAAAAAACATTACCTCTAGTAAGATCAGGAAATAAATCTTTGTAAAAAATATTTACAGTTTGTAGTACTTCAACGCTTCAAAATAGGCAAAATTCGAAATAAAATAAAAATTATTATTTTAATGAATGTTTTTCCAAAAATAACTGAATAAGAGCGAATGGTATTTCAGGGATTCAGAAACCCTGAGAAAAAATTATCCTGAAGCAAAGGTTTTTTCATAATAATTTCAATTCAATAATGTTGCGTTTACGCAACGCTGGGGATTAATGGGTTAATTTAATTCAGTTTAATGATGTCATATTCATTACTTTTCATTGGCACCACATTTTTGATACTCCTTATCTGGACTTTGCCTAGCTCTGTGTACCCTGCCTAAGAAATTCTCGTCTAACTCAAGTTACTCTCT
Organism: Ischnura elegans; assembly: GCF_921293095.1. Taxonomy (NCBI): domain Eukaryota; kingdom Metazoa; phylum Arthropoda; class Insecta; order Odonata; family Coenagrionidae; genus Ischnura; species Ischnura elegans. The sequence continues at coordinate 19,587,189 of NC_060258.1, read as the reverse complement.
TCATCTCTAGGTTGCCAGTCGTTCAGGAGTCTAGCCTGATCCAAAGTATATCAGAAGAACAGTTCCAAGTTCCCTCCATATTGCAGCTGGCCTGGTGGTTTGGACCACTTGAGAGGCTAACACAGGGTCTGCACTGCACGGAGTATTGTTGAAGTAAGGGTTTTTCAGTCTGTAGATCATTGCTTTTCAGTGGACAATTTAACCAAGGTTGCAACTTCCATTATGACTGAGATGATGAATGAGAAATAGCGTCTTATAATAATTATTATTGTATTCTACCAATTAGGATTTTTTCCATAGAGTTCTTAGATGCATTGTGAGAAAATCCTCTTTCTTCAGGCACTTCCCTCTTTAGTTCACAATAAAGCCTACTCCCTTTCATTATATCTATTGTAACGGAACACGAAATGCTACATAATTTTTAGGATGACGTTTGCATCAATAGTCCCGAGTAAGGAATGATCGAGCCATCGTTATTTACTTTTGAGACACCATAATATATTTTACACCTGCGTGACATATAGAATAATCAAAATTAACTACCCCAATGATGACGAGGTGAACAAAAATGCAACAATAATATAGGAATGATATGACTCATTTCTCCTCCCCTCCAAAAAAAAAAGAACAATACGTGATATTACAGAGAATGTGGTGGGCTAGGTTCACAATATGCCCAAATCAAGTCTTAAGGTTGCTTGCATTATCACACTGAGTAATATTTCGGACACTGAGTCAATACTTTATCGAAAGATATGGTGCACCATGACAGAGAGAGAGAGAGAGAACCAAAATTCTGGCTCCACAATTTGGGAAGTGATTAGGGGTCTTGGAGAACAAGCATGGGGAGGGATCGCTAACTGCAATGTTCCTACGGTTTCTGTCGGAGCATTTTGCAGCAATCAATGAGGCGACGACTCGGAACCAAGTGTTGGCGGGATCGAGGGCTGTCTCCCTCCCGATCTCTGGGCGTTGGTCTCATCCTTCGCTTGTCTGCAATCACTCTCAGCTTCAGGTGTACTTTCGAAGATTCTCGTCCTCCGCCAGCAGTACTCTGGTGACTCCCAGGATAAGGACATTCATGTACGTCACATCACTCCCCTTCTCTCTCCATCGCCGACTTTGCTATCACTTCTCGCCCCTAGGCTCTCTCTCTCACGGTGGCTATATACCCATATGGAGGGGAATGACGCGCTAGGGGTGGGGTTTTAGTGGTGAGGGGGGGTTTCACTTTGCCTCTCACGTCGTGTGGGTCATCAAGTGGGTACGCATTGACCAGGGGTGCGTTCCGAATCACGCATCATGTGCATTGATGCACATCAGGCCATTCCGATTCAAGCATTGATGTGCATTGATGCAACGCTGCATCGAGCATATTTCGAGGTTTCGGAAGCATCAACTCGCATCGGCTCGCATCAGAAATCCTTGATGCATTTGATGCGAAGGAGAAAATGGGCGCAACCTTTTAATATTGTGATTGTGTGTTTGGTGTTTGCATAGGGTGTTTAAACGACTCCATTGTGCTTCTACGATCATAGGAGAGAGTTGAAGGAGTTATAGTTATTAGTTTTTGAAATAATTAGTCCATATAAAATTGAAAATGGGCAAATCCGATGCGTTGAAGTGTGCATATATGTAACTTGTTTACAACCGTTATTAATTTCATTGGTGGTAAAAATGCAAAATACGATCTATAATTTCACACATTGAAATGCTGGCGTGGTAGTTTTAACCATAATTTTGCTTCTGTTCACTAAATTGTGGAAATTTCAGACACTTAACTTTATATTGTGAAAAGATTAGTTTAAAAGCTACCTACTAGGAAGTGTTTATGGTATAATAGTATCTTCAAAATAACGATATGACACTTTGTTCGTCGAAATAAATGAATTACTTGCGCTTTGCAGAATCTCTTTGGTCTATCATTTGAAGGCACATTGCAAAATGTTGCTATTTTGACAAACATTTATTAGCAATTTAATGTGCGAAACACCTTCATTGCAAGTGAATTTGTTCGGTAGGTACTAAAATTATTTTCCCCTGCTAAAAAGATAAGTTCACCTCAAGTAAAGGGACATCCAGGGTAGTGATGCCGTGACAGATAACATCATCAAATAATTTATTTATGCATTTTAAGCGAGGATCATAGATGTGTGCTCAATTTACAATGATATGTGCTTGATTTACAGTGATGTGTGCTTGAAGTACCCCATTGAGTATTAAGTGCAATTATTTTTTTCAAAGCGTGTGATTATGAATACTGCAGTTAGTGTTATAAATTGGCTCCAAATACTCTTTAATAAATGCATGGGTTACGCGGCCAACTTATTTTCAGTGTACTTGTAAATGCTATCCAACTAAAAGCACACTTCCATCAATGATCTCAAAAGTATTGGGTTTCCAAAATAGTTCTCAGTTGAACTTTGGTATTGTCTTAAGAAGCTGCATCATAAAACATTGAAAAGTAAACAAAAACATTGAAAACCGGAAATCACCTTCACTATAGTGATTACCGGTTTTCATTGTTTACGTTCAATTTTTAGTGATTATTACACCATACAAAATCTTCTAAATCAGAAGGAAGTAAAAAATTCTATTTGGTGAGTGCCACTCTAAGTAAATGGACAATGCCCAATATTTCAATTCACAAAATACTTAATTTTATTGTGTTTTAGGGTTTTTTAATGGATTCGGAACAGTTAAATGTGTACTTATGTTGAAAAATGAGACTCAAAATCTCTTTTTGATCAGAGAACATCAGTGCATTACTCTGAGAGTGCAGTAGTGGTTGCCACAGAATATGTTGTAGCTATTTATTTCTTAACTTTGCAACTAGGTTACAAGCACAACAACCTCCCTTCAACTACCCCTATGAAAAAATTATGTAAAACTGTTTCAAATTTTTATACATTCTTGTACATTACCATGGCAATGTATAAAAATTTGAAACAGTTTTATACAATTTTTTCACAGGGGTTGTTGCTTCCATCAGCTACAAAATTCTATTGATTAATGTAGTTAAAATGCTTAACATTGATAAGCTCCTTTGGAAGCACATCTGCTACCAAATATATTTTGTTGACATATGTAATCAGCAATTATTTTTTCCTTTGGCATCAGAGTTTTTAACAAAATGATGTCTAACCTCTGTTCTTTGACCTTCCATCTCCACTTTGCATTTTTTTACTGCAGACTGTTCATCATTGCATACATGCACCACATCACCACCAAGTATTTTAATGCAGGTCTTTCCAACAATTTCTTTTATAATTCTGGAGAGTAATATACTATTTTTTGCTCCAGCTGCCAAACTTACATACTTGCCTTCTATTGTATACATGGCCACTGCACAGCACTGCCTTTGGTTTTCCCAAGCTTCTGCTCCATTAATTAACTTGTCATGTATTCAGCACAGGATACTCAATCTATTTTGTCGATGGCAAAGTCAGCATTTGTATATCCCTCCAGAAACGTTCCTTACTAAGAATAAGAAATGTGATAATTTATAGCTCCCTTCAACTATCTTAATATACTCTTTGCATATGCCCAGTATTGCATTGTAATATCATCATTAAACCTTCTTAACTTTGAAACTGCAAAGACAAGATCTGGTCCTGTACAAATCACTGCATACATAAGATAACCAATCAAAACTAGGAATGGAACGTCAGGACAAGTTTTTGGGTCACCAGGAGCTACATTCAAACCTGCTTCTATGAGACAAAGGTTGATTGCAGGTGAAGTTAGTAGATGACAAGGAGATTATGTGATCTGGTAATTTTTGAGCCACTCCATTTTATAAAGAAAGCGTCTCTTCTGCTTCTCCTCCCTCGCTTCCAAACACTGACTCATTTTCTTGATTACTCTCAAAACTAATGTTTACATGAGTTGGAACTTTGCCATTACCCTCACAACAGTTCTGCTTGAAGATTATAAGATTTTGAAGTTTTATCTTTTATCGCACATGCCCTTAACTGCCCCTGGTATGCCTGACCCATATATTCACCCCCATAATCTGTATGCAGGCATTTCATATTGTTCCCTGTCTCATTCTCCATTGCTTGCCTTAAAAATTGTATAGCATTGTAGGACTAAATGAGACTCCTTACTTTTAATATAGAAAACCAAAACCTTTCTTTTGCAGTCATCAGTGAAGGTGAGCATATAGTTTACATAAATAGTATACATATATTTTCACTTATAATACCATCAGACCACACACTTCTGAGAGGATCAGACTTAATTTATTGCATACTGCATCCATTGTAGCACTTATCTCGAATCATTTCTTTGCTAACTTGCCATCAACATATGCTATACAAGGCTGAAATTTATTATTAGGGGTACAATCCACACCACTGACAACTCTATTATAACCTGCATGTTACTCTGTCACAAGTCTGCTACTTTTGTGCCACAGACATAGTAAACAGTCCTCTACTACTCTGAAAGTCAATCCTACATAACAAGTTGTATTACTTTTACTTTTTGAGTTATATTGTTTCAAATATTGACAAAATATACCATTTTCTTCAAAACTACTGGCTAGATCAGTCCTTTAATGTAAATTTACTTCCAAAGATCTGGCATCAAATCAGTTGTACCCAGATTCATCAAAGAAGAAAGCTGTGTCTTTTTTAACTAGCTTCCTTACAGACAGTACATTGGTTGATAAATTTGTAACATTTTGATCTGGAGTATAACACATTACAGTGTGGGAACATGGGCAATTTCGGAGGAGAATGGGAGAGACTGGAGGTGGTTGAGATGTGGGTAAGGAGAAAGTGAAGTGGACTGAGAGAAGAAAGAAAGACAAAGTGCGAGACATGTTGAGTGAGGAGAGGCAGCTTCTGGATAGAATTCAAAGGAGACCGGAGGTATGGATTAGACGAGTACTGAGCTGGGAATGGATGTTGAAAACACTACTAGAGGATAGAGTGTTGGGTAAACAAAGGAGAGAATAGGATTTTTAGATAGCATGAAAAGGTTGAAGTTGTGAATTCAGGAGGGAAGTCCATGAGGGCAAGGGGGACTTTTGGAATGCTCCATGCAAACCTACCTTAATACCAAGCGGTAGAATACTTTAATATAAATGTCATGGAGTTTATATTTAAGCAATATATATGCAGTATGTAAAAGCGTTTGTGAAACTTTTATCGAGGTTTTAAGTATTTGTTCCCGATTTTTATGAAAAAAATTTGTTTTCAAATCTTATATCTTATTGGAAAACCAAAATCGTCTCTTCAAAACAATTTGACCCATAAAACTCACTGATGGCTGAGATATATTACACACTAGGCTTCCTTGTTGACCATTTTTCAAGTTAACTGCACAAATTCCCGTCAATTCGCTCAGTCTATCACTTTTAAGTAAACATGAGTTGCAAGTAACGGCTTGGAACTTTCGAACGACTGTAATGAATACAATGAAGTATTAATATACGTATCAATTACTCATTTTTCATCGTCATAGATACTATGCATATTACATTTTGGCGTATCAATCATTGTGTTATCGCTTAATCCGAACTATCTTCCAGCAATGGTGCCTGCGGAACGGTGGAATGCTTCCCGCTCATATCGCATCAAGTCGTTCCGAATCACGCATCAATGCCTTGATGCAATTTCGGAATGGCTGTATCAAGGTCATGCGTTGATGTGCATGATACATGATTCGGAACGCACCCCAGCATATCGCACAGCAAAACCGTTGTGATTCACAGATTCACAATGCCCAAGGCATGACACAAGCTACCCACACACACATTCATAGGCACGCACAGTCACATACACGATCATCCCCTGCTCGGGTTATCGCACAATGAAAACAAAATACCAGACATATGATTGGTATGTAACACTGTGGCCCTATTTGTTTCCTTCCTCCCCCAAATTTTCCTAACATTCTACCCTCTTACCCTGTTTTCAACATCCCCTCCCACCTAAGTGCTCCGTCCATGCCTTCTGTCTTCTCCATATCTCATCCAGAAGCTTTCTCTCCACACCCACCATATCCACCACATCCTCCTCCTCTTCTATCCTCCCTCATGCAGCCAGGGCCGTATAATCATTACAAATGAGTCATATATCCCTCTAATCTAAACCTATCTTCTTGAGAATATTCATTTACCCAGTTCACTCTATGAAATGCTTTTTCGAAATCCACAAAACAGGATTGCAAGTCCTCATCTTCACAAAATCCTCTGGCCAGCATCCCTCCTCATAGTTCCTTAGTACTAGTTTGAAAAATCCTTCCTACTTTCCCTTCATAGATTCTTCAGAAGCTCACACTCTATTTTTTCCACGCTCACAGCTTTCCTAGCCTTCATGTAATGAAGGGCTCTCTAGATTTCAGCATCTAAGATCCCTGGCCATATATTTATCCTCTTCCACTGCACTTTCCTCCTCTAAAGTCAATCTCTCCGGCCTGTTCCTTCCACCATACAGATTCTCCTTCTATTACTCAACTCTGTACCTCTTCCCACTTGGTTAACATCCTTCTGTCTTTAGCCTTATGTTTATACATTGCTTGGCCTCATTTTCTGTTCTATAGCAACTTAACTTTTGTGTACAAAGTGCCTACCTCTCCTTCCTTCTGAAACTTGTCCATGTCCTCACACAGTCTTTTCCACCAAGCCTCCCTTTCCCTCTTAGTTTCATGCCTTATTCAATTTTTCATTTCTTTATACAGTGGAAGCCCGGTTTTGGTATTACGGCATTTTACGAGAATCACGTTTTTGCGAGTGACAGTCCTTGTACCGCCAAATGGCATGCGTGTCGCATGTAAAATAAATCGGATTTTGCAAGGTCAAAAAGTTCCTTCCACTGTGTACGCTCGGTTTTACGACAGATATTTCTTGATATATATATTCAGCGCCTTTGCATACAACGAGCACTCGGTTTTGTGTGCAATTTCCGAGGGATTAATGAGTAAGCGAAAAACCAGGCTTTTACTACTTTTACCCTGATCTGTGCCCACTTTCTTCCACTTCCTCCTCTCCTTCATTTCTTTTACCATTGCCTCTGTGATTTTACAGCTTCTTCATCCTTCTACTGTAAACGTAACCAACTGACTTCTCTGCCCCTTTGCCTGTTTTACTATTCCTGTTTTGATATTATCCCACCCTCTCTCTACAGTATGCGTTTTTAATACTCTGGATTCTATTTTCCTCTAGTTCCTGATATTCCTGCCTCATAATCCCATTCAGAGCATCTACATTCCATTTCCTCTCCTTCCTAACTTTCATTAGTCTTTTGAGCATTACAAGCCTTCCATAAATACTAGGTTGTGGTCTGAATCCGCATCCACTGCAGGGAAGCTGCACGTGTTTTTCACACTTTTCTTGAACCTCTGTCTCACAATGATGTAATCTACCTGATATCTCCCCACATCCCCTGGGCTTATCCATGTGTACCTTGGCCCTTTATGATGGTTGAACCACGTGTTTGTGCTGAATAACTTGTTTCTCCTGCAAAACTGCTGCTTCTTTCTCTCCTCTGTCATTCCATTTTCCCAATCCGTACTCTCCTACATCTCGTATTTCCCTTCCATCCCTCCCTTTCTCCACTGAGGCGTGCGAGTCCCCCATCACTACTAGATTATTCTTCCTTGTAGTTTGTCTAATTGTTTCCTGGAGCTGTTCATGCGCCTCATCTCCTTCTTCCTTCCTATGATTACTATTTAGTGGGCATGCAAACTTGAACCACATCAAGGGTAGTTGGTCACACCTCTTTTTCTACCACCAGAATACTATTGCTTCTATCTAAAATTCCAACTTGCAAGCATTGCGCAACTTTAATTATTAAGGAATTAATATGTAAATAGTGAACTGCTCGAGTTGATAGCCACTAGCATTACTATTCACCGTAGAGACTTACTCACTCGAGAGGTAGGTGTCAATGGCAATGTTTTAAATAATTTCATAATCAAAACTTTTACCTATACTGATACAGTGTGATTGCAATGTTAATGCACTCGGTAAAATGTACAATTTAAAAAAGTAAAGTCACATTTGCAGAAGAGGAGTAGATTCCCTTTATTGCAAACAGTTTCATTACAAAGTTTTTGTTGTTATGAGGTGAATTCATGGTCCTGACAAAAGGGGATCATAAACAAGTGGTAATTGATTTTACGAATTTTTATTTTTCCAAAAATTAAGAGCGTCAGTTTTTGCCCTGGTGGTCAGTGGAAGGACTTCTTTATGAAGTTTGATGCAGTACTCAATAGCATTCATGAGGTTATGTACAATCACTTTCAAAAGTCGATCCACATACCCGGCGCAGCCGTCTCCGTTATTCTCCAAAGTCGACCTTCGCATATTCCTTGCGCGTTCCTTGTCCAATGGCGATCAATTTGACTTTATCGGGCTGTACACTTGGTGCAACTTGACTACTTCAACCCGCCCCAAGCACGATTTCAGACGTAGGGAAGCCCCGTGTACCCTCCCCCCGAGAGCCAAACCATTCCACCATCGAAGAGTGCGGATAAGAATTTAAAGGTTTTTCCGGTGAGTAACCCATTGCACAAGGAAGATAGAGGAACATATGAGTCGTTTGGTAAATTTATACAGCACACATAGTACAAATAAAATTTTCGGAGCATTTCGAGCATAATACTTCAATATTTTTTTTTCACATCGTCTTGTGGAAAATAGTAAGTAAACGTGTCACGGTTACCATCACCCATGCTCGCATTCACCCGTGTCGGCGACGAGGGATTTCCAATCATTTTTCAGTGTTTACAAGTGCACTCCTGTAAATGCAGATACTCCTCAAGTTTTAGTTTATTAGGAATACAAGTGGTGCCTTCATTTTGAAAACCTCAACTTAATCCCATCCTGTAAACAGAAAATAAGAAGAAGTATTTTAATTTTTACCTGGCAAAAACTACCGGTAAGGCAATTGTTTTACATATAATTTTTGCAGGAAGTAAGTATATTTTTCAGATGAGCAATCAGATTGGCTTGAATTTCTTTATATAAGTTAAATATAATTTTTCACTGAAAGAAGTAGCGAGATATTTATGTGCATAGAGTAAAATGGCAGGCATTTAAACCACAGTGCGTCGTAGGAAGTGTTGGCCTTTTCTTTCTCTGGAATACTCGTACAAAAGTACTGTTCAGTGTTTCTCAAGAAAATAAATGCAAGTAACAACAGGGTAGCATTATGATTGGGTCAACCATTTATGTTGGTCATAGAAAAACATAATTTACCTCCCCTTCGGAGATGAAAAAGGGAGTATATTTGATTATTATTTAAGGTAGCCTGATAATGTTGGATAACATGGAAGATTTTACGAATCATCCCGCCTTGAACTTACCACTTTATTTGACGGCAATGCCCACTCACATAAGGCCTTTTCATTCCATCCGTATCCTTACTTTCATCCTTCCCCTCCCCCTTGCCTCAATTCTCTCCACTATAGACAGCACTTCTTTATTTCTTTTCCTCTACGTCCATCTCACCTTCTCCATTCTTTTTCATACTCACATCTCGAATGCTTTCATTCTTTACTGCTCCCTCTTTCGTCGGAGTCTAAGGCCCGTATCGTCAGTCGCTTCTTTAGCCATCCTTCATCTTCCTCGGCTCCTAAAGGATAGATTTCAGTTCGAGAGACGTCCGAAGGTCTTCTTCAGCGCACTTTGCTGATGAAGGACTCCTTGCCAGCGTAGGTTGGTCTGGCCCAGCCTTCACAGCCACTTCACAACCATTTCATCACTTTAAAGATTTTTTAACAGGCCTTTCATAAAAGATAGATTGGTAGAAATGATTTTGTTTTTATTATTTGTGATGGCGATAATGTTTTAATTTTGTTTACGTTCATTTTTTTGTTTATTTCTGCTTTACATTGAAATGTTATCCGTAAGCCGGTGCATCAAAGACAATGATTGAACAGCGTAGTATCATGGATATTAAAGCTGTTAGGAGATGTTTGTGTATTTCGACACATAAAAACCTTAATTGGAGGTATTCCTGAGGTATAATCATTCGCGATCATGTTGAATGACATGATAAAAGTCGTCATACTTGACGCAATCCATGCTAAGGATATCACCCAGCACGTTAAAATCACATCTAGATCGATGTAAAAAGCCTACAAATAAATTTTTCTTGCACATATGCGCTAGATATGGATATGAAGTAACTACTTAGTGCAATTGTGTTCATCATGTATTACTCTTAAGCTTACAAAGGGAAAGTTTAATCACATCTTATTCACATTTCAAAGCAAAGGTTGATTATTTACATTAATAAAATATTACTGCGTTTGTGTGGACATACGTCAAGGCAACCGATTTAGCCCAGTGGTTAGCGCCCAACGCTACCATGCGGAGGGCCCACATTCGATGCTGCTAGCAGGCGGATTTTTTAAAACTTTTTTATGTATATTTTTGGCATAAACTTACGTTAAACTATTAATTTTATGATTTTAAATCATAAGAGTGTTTTCTGGATTGAAAATCTTTCACATGTGCACGCTACGTATGTTTTATTATCTTTTGATTTTGATAGTTTTCATCGAACTGCTGTGGCCATTTCGGTATCAATTACCAAACCAGTTTGATATAATTCATCAAATTGGTTTGGTAATTGTTACTAAATTTTTCAATGAGCCATATGACGACCGAAAAGTTTGATAAATTTCATCAGAATTCGATAGTTTTAACACCTTTTTTCCGCGTACGATTAAGTTTTTGCCAACGTTTCGGTATATTTTAAAACCTTCATCAGGGCTATGAATGAAAAAATGAGACGACAATAATATACAATATTCATACATACATGAAGGTTACAAAACACTTGTTTTACAATATTACAATAAAAAAATGAGAAAGGAATGCACAAGAATTTTGACATTAAAATAATATTTTTTATATTTTTTAAATGTCAAAATCCTTGTGTATTCCTTTCTCATTTTTTAATTATATTGTAGTATAAAAGCTTTTTTGTAACCTTTATTTATGTATCAATGTTGTACATCATTGTTCTCTCATTTTTTCATTCATAGCCCTGATGAAGGCTTTAAAATAAAACAACACGTTGGCAAACAACTTTTTGCATTATATTACCCAGACCCCAGGAATTATTTAATCATCATGTTGGCTTACGTTAATGCTGCATTGTTTAGATGTACGTTTCGACTACTAAAGACTATAGTTGATATTTACTAATCATCTAACTGAGGAAACTTGTTGCTTTTTTCCCACGCTTCGGTCTGTTGTATTTTTGAAGTATGAATTATCTATGAATTTTCGGCTAATTTAATTTCTGATTCCAATGCAAACTGTCACTGCGTCCGTTTTATTATTTTATTGAATATCCCTATGTTTGATTACCAAATTAAACAGAAGAACTCTTTCCGTGTTACCCATTCGCTCCATTTCGGCATATTTTGTGACTCATGTGACGATAGGTGAATTATGCTTTGTCTTTGTTTGACTGGATGAACGGATCTCAGAACCGGGCATTCCATGAGCGACGAAAATGATCCAAAAGACCAGCTTAAGTCGGAAGATAAAGAAGAGCTTCACTGAGGATCGTCTCTCGAACGTAATCGCGTCCTTCGCGAAGGAGGCCGCCGAAGGAATCCTAAGTGAAGACGAGATCTGAAGGAGCGACTGACGATATGGGCCTAAGTTTCCCCACCATAGAGTGGCACACTCCAACCGGTATAATTGGTAGATAATAAATATACTTTGTATTTGTTGCGCATAAATAGTCATCTGCTGCCCAACATGATATATTTTTATCGAATGAAAATTATGCTTGCGTAGTTTTGTACTTGGAGGATTGTGATCAGTATCTGTTAACCCGTAATACTGACTCAGGGTATTCATTACGTGAGTGTAAGTTCTATCATAGCAGTAAAATGACTTATATATAATAATGTGGAGGGCATTGACATGCATGATATCACAAGGTTCCAATTACGGCTGATTATAGCAGAAAAAATGAAACGAAAAAGGGGAAAGTCTTACGTTTGATCTGCCAATGAAAGGGGCAATGATAAAAGATAAACTAAAGGTGCCTTAAAATGGTAATAAACAGGCAAACTAATCATGTAATTAATGCTTTTGATGGTTTATAATTATAGAAAATATGTTTTGTGATAACTATTTACACTTGATTAAAGCCTTTGCGGCTCATGGTGATTTAAGAGAGACCAACGGGTGTATGCTGCGTGATGTATCGCAAGTGCCCTGACGTTTCGTCGCTGACTGCTGGCGACTTCTTCATGGGAATGATTTTCATGAGGAAGTGGCAAGCCTTTCCCATTCCATTGAAGAAAAATCCAGCAGTCGGTCACGATACTTCGAGGCAATTCCGATACATCACGCGGCATACACCCATATGCCTCTCTTTAATAACTATTTACGAGAGATGTGTGAATAGTAACTGCGAATACCTCGAACACTAGAAAGTATTCGACATCCAAGGTCTCGAATAGTTATGCCAAAGGTATCGTCTCGAATACCTCGAATACTTTGAATTTCGCGTCGTAGTCTATCGCACGCACGTCGTTGGTAGTTGCCTCGGGAAAATGTAGAGAACTCTAGTCTTTTAGTGCATGCAGCGCCGTTTTAGGCAAGTTGACGAACTACATCAAATTCGCGGGTTAGAGCAGTGAAAAGAGTTCGACGTGGAGAACCTACATTGATCTGGGTGAAAAAATCTGAAAATCCCCGGTTTCCCCCACCAGGAAAACCTCAGTGCCATGGGATAGTAACTACGTAGCACAATTCCCAAAATCCGTTTCCCTCCATCCATCAGACCTCGGCCCCTTCTCTGATGCTTTCCTCCTCTTCGAAAGCAAACAAAAGACCCCAACTCATGCAGGTTTCGTATAAATGAGATGAAGTGTTTACCTTGTGTCATTTATGGCTAATAAGGACAGGCACTTAGTTTGAATCTTTTCCAGGAGATGAAACTACCATAGGGAGAAACTCAGTGCCATGGGATAGTAACAGTGGCGCATTTCCCACGATCTGCTATCCCCCTCCATTCAGCACTCGCCTCACCCACTCTGATGCTTTCCTCCTCTCCGAAATCAAACAAAAGGTCCTCGCTCGTGCAGGGAACGCATTACGAAGACCTTAGCTTTGAAAAGTATCAAGTTACACGAGAACAATAAAGACTAGTCTCACGCCCCCCTTTTCTAAACCACTGACCTTTTTCTGCCTACCTGCTTTGAAGTTCCCCATTTCTGGAGGACAACTGCTGCATGAGTACGGTGGGATAGTTACATTAGCGCATTTCCCAAGATCCGCTATCCCCCTCCATTCAGCACTGGCCCCCAACTCCCTTCTTAGGCTTTCCTCTTCTCCGAAATAAAAAAAAGATCCCAGCTCGTGTAGGGATCATATTACGAAGACCTTAGCTTTGAAAAAATATCAAGTTACACGAGAACAAAAGAAATGTGTTTCGTGCCCCCCCCCCAATTTCTAACCCTCTGACCTTTTTCAGCCTACCTGCTTCTAAGTTTCCAGTTTACTGAGGTCAACTGCTGGATGAATCACCTATTAGCCGAAAGGTGTCTAACAATGACTTTCAGCAATTGATATTACACCTTTGTTGGATTGAAATATTAGTAATGTGCGCGTAATTTAGAAAAGAACAAGACCAAACGCGACGCATTTCTGCCTTTATTTAAGAATTTTACGCGAGGAAATAAATGTCAAAATAGGACGGAGACTTGGCATTCTGGCGAGACTTGATATGAGCAGCAGAGCTTCTCTGAAGTTGATGCAGTATTTTTTTCCGAAAACATATATCAAGTTACAATTTATGAGTGGTGCTATAAATTTTTATCGTTACAGTCCCAGAGGAAGGGATATTTTCTCAGGATATTTGGTTTCTCCCTCATAGCAATTCCAATTCATCTTCTTATCTCGTGAGAACTCCCTAAGATGGACTGAAAATAATTGAAGAAAATCCGGTGGAGAAGAGCTTGTATTTTGCAAAATGCCTCAGATTGTCAGCTAGCTCTTGGCAGCAGGAGTGGGGGTAAAGCGATGTTAGATGAATTAATTATATGCCCAATTGTTTCCGTAAAATTAAAATATTCCATTAATCAGCTAAATTCCTGTTCGAATCCTTTAAAGGAAATCAAAATTACAGTGGCGCTGACTGATGTGAGGAAAGAATGTGTCACGCTTGTTGATTTTCCCCAGAGTGTCCAGATATCGAGATTCGGGTGATCAGGGTTCTAATGTTGATCATATGACTCTTCTAAAATGTTTAAAAAACTTAAAATTCACTACTTATAAAATTTCCCGGGGCAAGATCCCTGGTTTGGGCCCCCCCAATATTTTTTGTAAGTCAGCACTGTTATTAAATTATTCCTGCAAAATTATTCCCCAAAATCTTGTGTTGCCTGCTGCATAGGCAACCGAGTCAAACATTCCAGCATTCATCGTTTAGTATTCGAGGTATTCGAAATTCGAGGTATTCGAATATTCGAGCAATGATTTAATATCCGAATTCGATATTCGAGTTCGAGAAATCTGCTATTCGACCCATCTCTACTATTTACACATTGGAACTTTCGATCAATATGAAGATATGAGTTAATCGCTTACTGATACCTGGAATATATTAAGCATTACTTAAATATTTGCTTATGGAAATTTTAGTAACGACTGGAATGAATATCATTATACATAATAATTTAGGACACATTAGTATTTTTGATTTATCATGTGATGAGATGCGTAAAAAACTGTAGGATAATATATATCCCAAGAAAATGCTCAATAATAATGAATGCGCCAATCAGAATGTTTAAAATACTTAAAAATAGAGCAATATTCATTGATAGAATTTGGTAATAATGTGTTAAAGGTATAATCTTGAAGGGTTTTTTGTAGACAACCCTAAGAATACTCTTTCACAATCAGACTTAAATTCTGATTTCAGTTATTTCCATGTGTGTGCGTTGCGACACAGAAACATCTCGGTATTTTTAGTGCAAGCCTTTCTACTCAGACCATCTACTTCACAATACTGACAGCGCGTCACTGAGAACTTATGCTTTGCTTTGTGTTCTGGCCTCAAGAGTCGGGGCAGTCGCGAAGCATTGTGGAACAGAGAAAAATGCATCGGTAAGACTTTCGCGGATGGTGAGAGTAAGTCAAACTGGCCTTTCCAAGGCACAGATATGTAGGCAATACCCGAAGTTCCAGCTCATTGGAAAATGTAGTCACTGGCACTGGCCGTGGGGACCGACTTTTGAAAGTGACTGTACAATAGGGTGGTTTCCTATAATTTTTTTATTGCCTAAATCGAAAGATTATTACTCCTGGAGTACGTATTTCGCGCTTTTAGATTTTTAAATGACGATATCTATTTTTCGCGATTAAATGAAAAGTGAAAAATTTCAAGCGCGCAAAAACGCGACGCGTAAGTTGGAAAGTCCGTGCGACGCGTTTCTGGTTCCCCCTCTCTCCTTGTGAAGTGACCTTGATCGAGGCTCTGAACGCTGATAGGACGCAGGGTGCTAGCGGATAGCTGAGTACCTTCCGGACTGGTAGCGCATGGCTTAAAAAAGGTTTGTTAATACCTTATCAAGCGAAGAAAACTTTCCGACCTTAGCCAGTTTTAATAGGTGATTATTAAGACATGTTTCCCTGAGCTCTGTGCCTCATGCATGCATTGATAACCTCAGACGATGTATAACTCCTATCCTCTCGTGTAGAAACTAGGTCCCTGTGACGTCACGCGGAGTGGAATCGCATGGGCGCCAATCTGGCCTTTTTCAAATGAGGATAAAATTTGACCCTTGCCATTCGTCTAAACCGGTATTTCAAAAACCAAATAATTTGTGTATTATGAATACACTAATGGTGGGTAACGAATCGCAATCAATGCCTATCGTTTTCTTTGATGAAGGAAACTACCCTATTTATTAGAAAAGCTCTTTCTCATTCCAAGTACATACATAAATTTTTGGCTCTTTTCTCAGTAGGAGATATTCTTCGGTTAACCCGCTACTTGTTTTTGTGGGACAAACGTCTGCCAAGTCTTGGTTTTCTGCTTAGCACTGTTGTTGACAGTGTCTGGAAAGGTTTTAGCCTTATAATGACATTGAGGCAGCAGCCAGTAGATCAGAGGGGAGTATGTAGCAACACAATGCAAAAAATTAAGCTTGAATGAGATTTGAATGAAAGTTTGACCTCCTTTATGGAGAGGTTGTATAATATCACTAACATGTTTTATGGCAGGGGAAGCCTCTATCATTTTATATGGTGACGGGGATACTTATATCAAAGTTAAGGAAATGATGTCACAGTGCTACCTGAAAGGCCCCTAAAATACTTTAAATGTATTCAACCGCTTTAATAACTACATGGATGCTGTGTACATTTGTAAGAATTTGGAAATGGTTTCTAAAGTTATATAAATCCCCTTTGTAACAAAAAAAATTTTACCTTTGGTTTTCAAATGCTTTTTGGATCGAATAAGCCTAAAATTATTTTTAAAAACTAGAAGCTGTAGTTAACCCGTCAACGCCCACGGGTGCCATACGGCACCGCAGTGCAGAGCCGAGCCTTAACTCTTACAATGTAAATAATATGTTATTATTAGCGTACATTTCAGTTCAAGTACTTAGTAGAAGGTTGCTACTCTTATTCATTCAGTTTGAATTGTGATTTTGACCACATCGGATCATCCTGTCAGTTTCACAGCAAAAGATTTTTTTCTGAACCCATTTTTTTGGGTACTCCATTGAGGGAAGTGCTTTACTTGTCATTAATTATTATTTAAAAAATTATTTCGCAATGTTTTCATGAAATATAAAGTACGTAATTATATTTAGTAAAGACATAGCAGTATTAGGCTATTCAAAGTTGAGATATGTGAAGGTGAGCATCAGCGGTGCTGTTTGGCACCTCTGGGCGTTACCCGTATCAATTCACCCTGTGGTCCTATTTTGATTAACATTGCGAATTTTAGCTCTATATTTCATCACAAAGCAATTTTCTTAACAGAAATAGCTACTGAACGTTTTTCACAATGTGTATAAGCTATGTTTAAGGTATATTTCCTTATGAAATATTATTAAACAATAAAAATATGTATTGACTTGTAGATTTCCATGGCGCTGATTTTCAGATATTTCTGTGGCATCCGGTTTTCACCAAGTGGGATTAGTTAGTGGATTGATAATTCTTTGGGTTAATTTCAAGGTTATGGTTTGTCAAACTTACTAAATAATTCGAATATTAACTTAGTATCATTTATTCCTTACTTTTAGGCCCTTTTTTGTGCGCCACTGTATCGTTGGATTGTTTTCTTCATGCATAGAACGATGCATTCAGTTCACGTCTGAAGGATGCGGATGAAGTTTTAAATGCTTAATTAAAAAATGCTTCAACTACTGGGGTTTTGGGCTTCATGGAGGAAGGAGAAGCTGATTATATCTTGATAATGTCCACCAAATATTTGCCGGACGCGAGTACCGGAGGCGAGGAATCAGGTTATGAAGACGGTGGCTTGGCTGACAACTGGGTCGTCAGCTCATAGCAAAAGCAGAAAACCGTCTTTAAAAGCAATAGAAAATGGAGATGAAGATTTTTATGAGCAAGTAGCTGCAATTTTTTAACCAATCACAGCTAATTAGAGTGAACCTGTCGCCAGAACGTCATGTAATGTGTAAAGGAAAAAAAACTGAGAGAAAATTTATGGAGATGTATCGAACTGCATTTTTTTTAAGAAAAATGAATGAAATTTCGGCACTCAAATGGCAGAAAAAAATAATGTATCGATGGTACAAAGTCATTATTCTCTATCGCTGACTATTCAGGATTCTGGGATAAAATCCTGTGAATAATTTTATACTATTTTTTGATCAACAGGTGTTAAACTACTTACTCGTGCCTATAATTACGCTATGTTCTGTAATAGCTGTTTACCTAACAATTCTTTCAAGAGATAAAAATAGTTTTCTTGGGAATTATGGGAGCATGGTGAGATAGTACGGATCCCATGGATGTAAGGAATATATATGAGGCAAGCCAATCTAGTTGAGCTACAAGGTGTGGTTCTTGAACGGTGAAGCTGGATACCTGATTGACTCAGAGGCCTACCAGGGAAAAAAAGTACAGTGGAACCTCGTTAAAGCGAGTACGGGCTATAGCGACACCCCCGCTATTACGAGAGATAGCCGATGCACCGTCAATTGACCCTATAATAAGTGTGTTAAAAAATTCGTTTTTACGAGACCCTTTCGGTGTTGGCTCTCGCCATAGCGAGGGTTTCACCGCCGGAAGACTTTCATGAAGACTCCTTAACCTCTGTGATTGCTAGCGATCTGTTAGAAATGAAGTTAATGGAGTGCTCAGTCTCAAATTTATGTGGTAAACTGTCGTTCGATAAATACAGTGGAACCTCGATCTGTTGTTTTTCAGGGGGATGGATGAAAAAAACGATAAATGCGGGAAAACGATCAATGCGGGAATGTTTGTGCGGGTTGCCTATGTCTCAGGATACGCTGGATTTTTTTTGCGATTTATGACATTCATTAATGGATTCAAACGAGATATCAGTTGATTACAGAAATATTATTACTTTATCGAAACACTTAGGTCATATTGTTGATTCGACTTATCTCTCTTTCTAAAATCCTAAAGGAACAAAGCCGCCTTGCTAAAAAACGTTTGTACTCCACTCGGAATTTTCACGGCTATTATGAATTTCTGTCTGATGTAAAATTTCTTATCTATCAAATGCCATTTCAAGTACACGTATTTACGAGAGAAATGTGCGTGTTATGCCTCAAACAACTGATTTCGCCGTCGGAGTGATTGGTTATGAAATGGATCAAGAAGGCCAAAAATAGTTTATTATTTGAAATGTTCCTTTCTAGCAATTAAATTTTTGATATGATTGAGGCAATGAGGCGTTAATCGTCAGCGGCACGCCCACCTAATCCTCGGCTTCATCCCACTTCTTGTTTTCACCAGGGATCTCGCTCTACCCCCACCCCTGCCGTCATGTGCTACCAGACATACCGAGGCGTTCTTCAATAATCACGTATTTCTAGCCCGGATTCTTTTATCCATCATCAATTATTTTCAGTCCATCTTTAAAGTTCTCACCTGTGTCTTCGGAAGGGCCACGGTCCGAAGACGAATAAGAATAAAACTAATAAAAATGAAACCGGACTCCATTGAACCCACGCGGAAAAAAACTGGCTAGTTTTAAGTCAACCCACCCCGGAAAGTACGGAACCACTCGTACGAGGTGAAGTTCGGCACTAATTTGGGTTGCTATCGCATACGGCGTAGGCAGAGCTTACTGCAGAGGGTGAAGCATTACCATATGACTGCGCAATGAAATTTTTTATCCTATAGAGAAGGCAACTAACCCACTCATTTCTAACAATAAGTAGCGTAGCTCTAGATGAGCTGGTGAATTCAGATTGCTAGTAGAGAGAAACAAAATATCCTGAGAAGAAATCGCTTCGTTAGCAGCTCAGACAAGTGAGACTTGTAGCATAACTCGTAAATTGTAACCAGACGCCCTGTTTTCGAAAAAAAATCGCATCAACTGCCGTGAAGCTCACTATCAGCTACGAGGATATCGTTATTCGCCAGAAATCACCATCGTATTATTCCAAATATTTCCTTCCTTAAAATGCTTAAATTACGTTAGAAATACGTCGTGTTTGGTATAAATCTTTACTAAATTACGTGCACATCACTAATATCTCAAAATAATAAATGTATAATACCAATTGCCGAAATTCATTTTTAAATACCTTTTGGGCTAATAGGTGATTCATGCAGCAGTTGACCTCCACCTTTGAAGCGAGTCGGCTATAAAGAAGTCAGCGGTCTTGAGAGGGGGTGGCGTGAAAAAGGTTTCTTTTGTTCTCGAGTAACTTGATATTTTCTTTCGAAGCTAAGGTCGTCGTAATACGATCCCTGCTCGAGCTGGGACCTATTTTTTTATTTCGGAGAAGAAGAAAGCTTCAACCGGGGGGGAGGCGATCGCCTCGAGTGCTGAATGGAGGGGGATACCGGATCTTGGGAAATGCGCTAATGTAACCATCCCACGGCGCTCTGCTTCTCCCTATCGCATTTCAATCTCCTGGGGAAGATTCAAACTATGTCTGTCATTATTAGCCATAAATAACACGTTGTAAACACTTCTCATTTACGTCAAACGATAGATGCGGGAAAATTATACGACGGGACCGCGTTCTTCAAACGATAAATGCGGGAAAACGATACTTCGGGGAACGATAGATGCGGGAAAAAAATTACATTGTCTTTATGGAACATAATTTGGGACCAGGAGCGGCGAACGATGAATGCGGGAAAACGATGAATGCGGGAACGATAAATCGGGGTTCCACTGTATAATGATTGACGAAACAATGCTTTGCATGATTTTTAATCAGTGCGGCGCTTATAAATTGTTTGAATAGTTAGTCGTTATTTGAGTAAGGAAATTTAGTGATGCAAAAAAACATCGCCTTTCGTATGGATTTATGCTTACGTTTATCGGATAGATGTTTATCTATCGCCGCACCACTCCTGTACCTGTATATCTGTTTGCAACAGGCATATTGGCTATTATTTGCTCCACCTCCGGTAAAGCGACAATTCGCTATAGCGAGTGTTTATTAGTGCACCGTGGGGTGTCGTTATATCGAGGTTTCACTGTATAAGGGAAATACGAGAAGCAGTGCTAAAAATCAACATTGCCGATGTTATCAATGTTTGGCTTTCTCAGAGAGAATGCACGGTACCTGCAGTACAATATTTTTTCGACAGCCTTTTCACAGGTTGGTTGCGTATTTCTAGTTCATGTAAAATTATGTCACTATCTGAATATCACAAGGAGAAGAAAAGACGCTTTCATTGTTTTCGTTCAAGGACTGATTCTCCTGATGGAGCGCACGAAAAAGATATAAAATAGGGTTGTAATAATAAATAATGGTGTTGTAATGGGTGCATCACCAGGCTATGGTGTGCATCCTGTTACTAGCGTAGTAAAGTACTCGAGTGGGGCCAAAAATTGCATTTCTGTGACGAGACTAATACAATTTGAGGAGTACAATGCGAAAATGAGTGGCACTGGCCTCATAGATCGAGGGATAAATCGCTACAGAGTGGACGTGTGCTGTGTGATATGATAGTGGCCAATTTTTACGTGGCTTTTGAGAGCCTGTGAACACAACCCTTGGATTTGGAGGAGTGGACATATCGTTACTAGAGGTATGGAGGCTTATTGTCCAAGTATACTTAATAATGTACGATACTCGCTCACATCAGGTACAATGGATGAGGAAAAATGCCGGACACCTTGCAACAAATATTATATGATACCAAGGCATAAACTATCTTGGTATTTCCACTCAAAAGGGGAGTAGGAGAAAATATGCTGGGGATTTTTGTGTGACTCAAAAAAAAGGAAAGCAAGTAATGTAACCTTTGTCTCTGTGGACTTCTGTCCAGTTTTGTAAAGCAATAATTATTATAATAATACTGGCAATCAAAGAACTTCTATCCAGTGTTACCTGGTTTGAACTTCTTGTTCATCTAAATGGGGAAGAAAATTTTAAAATTTTTTTTACTGAATTTATGGGGTTTTTCGAGTTGTTTCCCTAAGAAAAGCTATCAGGTCAACAAAAAAAGTAAGCACAAAAATAATTGGTTTACCCCAGAGTTAGAGAGTATTAGAAATAAAATTATGTCCTCACACAGATCTTATAAGGTATACTGTGATGTAAAAGTCAGAAAGCTACTGTTACAATTAGGTAAAGAATATAATACACATATCATAAGTGGAATAAAGATTTGCAACAACACAGCCATAAACAATTCTGGGAATAAAATTGGGGCAATGTGGAAAATAATCAACAAAGAAACTGGGAAATTTAAGAGCTCCAAATCGGTCAATAGCACCAGATGTTTTCAACAAATTCTTTATAAAATCTGTGGATGATATCGTTACCGACACTGCAGACCAAAGTAAGGGTCTTCAGCTCCTAAGAAAAAACTCTGTAAGTTATCAGCAGTTTCATTGGAAGTGGATAACACCCCGTGAAGTCATAAAAACAATAAATTCACTTATGATCACGAACTCCAAGGATATCTATGGTCTTTCTTACAACCTACTCAAGAGCATAAAAGAAAATATTGCTGAACCACTCTGTATTATTTACAACACATGTCTTCAATCTGGGGTCTTTCCTGCCGCTCTCAAACATTCAAGAGTGATCCCCATTCACAAGAAAGGGGCAAAGGATAACCCTCAGAATTATCGTCCAATCTCTGTGATACCTGTCTTTGGCAAAGTTTTTGAAGCTCTGATCAAATCCCAATTATATCTTTACCTAGAAAACAGTAGTTTGCTCTCCCTTTCTCAATATGGTTTTCGTTCAGGAAAAACTACCATTCAGGCTTTGGAAATGGTTGTTAACAAAATCATGAGCTCACTTGAAGAACAATCAAACCTTCTGCTAACTCTCTGTGACCTTTCCAAGGCTTTTGATTGTGTCCATCACCCTTTACTTCTAAAGAGACTGGAATTCTACGGAATCTCTGGTTTTGAACTTACACTTTTCCAGTCATATCTCTCTGGTAGAACTCAATGTGTCGATCTGGATGGGCAAAAATCTTCTTAAAAAAAAATTCAATATGGAGTTCCCCAGGGTTCTGTCCTGGGACCTTTACTTTTTTTTAATAATGATAAACAATCTCCCCAACAACCTCCCATCAGACTCGATCCTGTATGCCGATGATGCAACCATATTGCACAACTGCAAAAATTTATCAGATGCCAATAGCCTTCTTGACAGCAATTAAAGTACAGCCACAACATGGTTTAAAACTAATGGTTTTACACTTAATAAAGACAAAACGCAAAATATCATCTGTAGCCTAAAATCCCTAATGCGACATGTGCACACAGTAAAACTTTTAGGATTTCACCTAGACTCAAAACTAAATTGGACTGCACACATTTCAGAGATCACAAAAAAACTCTTAAAATCGTTGTACGTATTGAAGAAGCTAAGCTTTCTAGTTCCCTCAGAACATCTCAAGTCCATTTACTATGCTCTTTTCAACAGTCACTTGAGTTATGGGCTAGAGATCTGGGGTAACGCCCCAGCTACAAAATCTGTTTTTCTGTTACAGAAAAAAGCCGTTAGAATAATAACTCATTCTCCCTCTGCTAAACTTTGTAGGCCATTATTCAGGAAACTGAATATACTGACCATCTACAGTCTGTATGTATATAGAGTACTTGTACATACGAAAGACAATCTCCAGTCTTTTACAATAAGATCTGACATACATGACCATGACACTAGAAGAAATAATCACCTATTTGCAGGTCAAATGAGACTAAATATAACACAAAATTCCTTTTCAAACATGGGCATTAAGCTCTTCAATCATTTACCTGAGTCTGCAAGAGGAAGCAGCAGTACAAAATTCAAATCTGTTGTACACTCCTGGCTAGCATCTAAATCGTTGACTCCGTGAATGAGTTTTTCTCTCATGCAGCAGATATGGTTTTCTGAATGATCCTGTTCTTTATTTAAGTTGCAAATTGTAATTATATGTATGTACAGTGAACTGACGGGGTCAATAGTAAACCATTTACTTAACGACCAATAAATCTATTATTATTATTATTTTGAATGCTTTGCTGCTTATGATTCATAATCTAATGTATAAAAAATAAATTAAAAAGAGGTTTTACCATAGTTGAAGGCATATGATTCTTTCCTAAATGCCTTTAGCAGTGAAGAGACCCTGCTAACGCCCAGCGGTGCCATATGGCACTGGCGTGTTACACAGGTTCTACGTAATATTTCGGGATAAAAATTTAGGAGCATTCTTCATTAGTCATATGGAACACATTTTATAAAAATGAACGATGTATGATAAAAGAAAAAATTTGGGCTCTAGTGGGTTAGGTTTTCCATCTTGACCTTTATTCAGCCCTAAACATCCAGTCTGAAATGCAAATCCTTCTTAATGGGATGATTTTCACTATCTAATATTTATAACATTACTAGCTGACATGGCGAACTTTGTACCGCCTAACATTCAATGAACTTATAGTTTAGTTGCACCATTTATAAATATAGAGCGGCTGTATCGTTTTAATCATATTTGATTTATTATGAATTAAATGTGAAAATATTGATGAAATAAAAATTATACGCATTCAGTTGTTGGCTATTTGTGTTAATAACCGTAAAAAAATGTTTTTAGGTCTAAGTCCGTAGCGTAAACTTGGCGCGTTCACGGGGCAGGTTAACGCAAGGCTAGACTGACGCTTGACTGATGCTCAAAGTAGTGTAAGAAAAGCCCCTTTAAAGCAGCATTTGTGTCAAATGACTTTAGGCACGCGATTTATAGTATCTGTGTTCGAAAAAAATGCACTGCGTAAACGTGCTGCATGCGTAAACGCACCACGGTGTGCCCTACACTTTCGGGTTTAATGTCTTGCATCAAGCACCTTCTGATAAACAACAGTTCTTGTTTTGTTATCAGGTGCAAGATAAAGCAAGTGAAGCTAAATAAAAATAGCAAAGCAGGGACGCAGCGAGGGGGGTTTTTGGGGGTTAAAACCCCCCAAAAAGCTCAGAGAATCTTTTTATGAAACATTTGGTTATTAATATTCGGGAGACGCATGAGTCACAAAATATTTAACTGTTCACACAGCCGCAAATCCTACCATTTTGAACCTTTTATCCTAAAAAAATATCTGTGAGGGCCCCCACACTTCTCGCTTACCTTGGCGAGTTTTCTATGCCTTACAGACCCGCCAGTATTAGCTGTGCCTATTCTTAATTCCTAGCTGCATCCTTGAAGCGAAGGAAGAAATACAGCGGATGGTTTACCAACTCGTAAACATACCACATATTATTTACCATGAGAAAATTATAGGTTTTCACTGACACATGAGAACAAACATAAAAAAAACTGAAAGACTGACCATGCGATTTGTTAATCGTTATCACGAATGCAACAGGAATTGGAAATTGAATACGTTTAAGCTCAAAAGGGCATATAAGTTGGGATCATGGAATCTTCGGATTGAGAACTTCCTCATTGAATTTTCCTTTGAGTATAGTGGCTTGAATCACTTTCATTATCAGATTTTTTAATAACCAAACGCGTTCCGTTGGATAGTTTTGGTTGGTTTAGGTTTCGAAAGATCATGAACACAGAGCCTACCTTTAGCTGTAAATCGTGCCGTGGTAAGCCAGGTGCGTCCAAGGACTTTAAATATTCAAATAGATAGTTTGTGACTTCGTCTTTGTTTATTACAAAGTTTAAAGATTTGAATTCATGCAGAGTACAAGGACATTACTGATAATCAACAATTGCTTGGAGATTTGTTTACACACGGTAGTTATGTGTTTGTTGACAACTTAATTCAAGCTGAGCTTACCTCTAATTCAATTATTTCAATACTATTTTAATATTTTTAACATGTTTGAACATTTAATTTTTTTTATGTTGTTAAAAATATCAGTCAATACATCAGTAAAAACGAAAAAAAATCTTATTTTTTTGACCGTCTTAACTCCTAGAAACATATCTCTAAGATAAAGTTGAATTTTTTGTGAACTTTTCCTATTCTTTAATGTCCTATATGTTATCCGGATCTGAGACGATTCCAAAGAGCCTTATGTCACTAAAATCAGTGCTGCCGTTCTCGAGCTATAAGTGTTCTAACTAACACGATTATTGACTCTTTTATATATATAGATTTCAGTTTTTATCTGCACTCTTTCATGTAGGGTTACATTTTATTACAGTCTTTATCTCAACAGTATGAGAATTTTTTTGTTTATTGCACTCAGTTGATAGACCACCAGAAACTATTGGGTCATTCCATGTCAGTTCATCCAGGCATGACACCCACTTACTCGGATTTTGATGAAACTTAGCAATTTTCACCCATCCATGTAGGATTGAAAAAGTTTATTATGTTTCTTGGCTATCTCTAATTTTTTTTTCCACGACCATTTGAAGTTTGGGTGAAACTGCAGTTTTTCAATGAATGCAGTTTCCAGAGGCACTTGTACCTCCTGTGGGAAATAATTTGTCTCAGCCATAGTTTTCATCCGATTCTGATGAAAATTTGGAAGTTTACCATAGAAGTCATGAGGTTTCCAAAAACTAATTGAATATTACCCTAAGTGATATTGTAAATTATCTAAACTCATATGTTTCATAAGATTTCACAATATTTTGCATCAGAAACATGGTTTTTTTAAAACATCAAATTTTGACCTGAGGCAATATCTGAATCAAGCTAAATTATTTTTTCTAATATTCCTGAAGATATGACCCATCACATGTAAAAATAAAATTCATGGCTTTTTGCTTGCTTTTTTGTTAAAAAAATTGTAAAAAAAACCTTTTCACGACTCAGGTAGTTGGTGTTGGGTCCTCCTTCAAGTGCGATGAAATGCTTGTGTTAACTGTTTTCTATGTCCAAGCAAATATTTACAACATGAATCTAGAACATTAAAAGTTCAAAATTTTTTAAAAACAATATGTGCAGGTATTTTTTCTCCCGATAAGTAAAATGTATTTTTGAAATAGAATATTTTAAGGAATTCATAGCACTTACCCTTCATTGCTGGGGATAACTTGATTGTTGCTTTACAGAACGCATCAAAATACAGACCACTGCAGTTTTTTCTATGTTTTTGCCCCTCCTTGGATATGGTATGGCTATGATGCCTTTCATTCATAGAAGTTCCCTAGCTTGCCAAATTGTATATGTATTCACTAACATTAAATTTGGTAGCTACTTTTTTCCTACTCCAGAGAGTCGGAGCTAGTGTTAGTAGGTGAATTATCTCTCGCTGACTGACTGCTGTCTCCAGTTTTCTCTTTTATTAACCCAACTAGCACATCCATATCACTCGCTTTATCAAGAAATTCTGAATCATGCTTAGGAAGGAAATCTTTATCCAGTACTTAGCAAACCTTTTTGTTCGAACACATTCGTGAAGTTTTTGTCAACACAAAATGAAGAAAGTTAACTTGTATTGACATGTATCCTGTATTTCGATGTGTTTTGTGAAGCAAAAAATCAAGTTATCCCCAGCGATGATGGGTAAGTGCTATGAATTCCTGAAAATATTCTATTTCAAAAATATATTTTTCTCATCGGGAGAAAAACAACCTGCACATAAAAAATGTTTTAATTTTTGAACTTTTTATGTACTACATATATTCATGTTAGAATATTTGCTTAGATATAGAAAACAGTTAACACATGCATTTCATCACACTTGAATGAGAACCCAACACTGATGACCAGAGTCGTGAAAAGGGATTTTTTTTACATAAAATTTTTTTAAACAACAAAGCAAGCAAAAGGCCATGAATTTTATTTTTACAGGTGGTGGGTCATACCTTCAGGAATATTAGAGAAAATAATTTAGCTTGATTCAGATATTGCCTCAGGTCAAAATTTGATGTTTTATAGAACCATGTTTTTGACGCAAAATTTTCTAAAATCTTATGAAACATATAAGTCCAGAGAATTTACCATATCACTTAGGTTAATTTTTTGTTAGTTTTTGGAATCCTCATGACTTCCATGGTAAACTTGCAAATTTTCATCAGAATCGGATGAAAACAATGGCTGAGACAAATTATTTCCCACAGAAGGTACAAGTGCCTCTGGAGGCCGCATTCATTGAAAAACTGCAGTTTCACCTAAACTTCAAATGGTCGTGAAAAAAACTATTAGAGATAGCCAAGAAACATATTACACTTTTTCATTCCTATATGGAAGGATGAAAATTTCCAAGTTTCATCAAAATCCGAGTCGGTGGGTGTCATGCCTGGATGGACTGACATGGAATGACCCTATTCCCTTTCCTAAAATTAATAGATTTAGACATGTAAGAAAGTGCTAGTAGTAACCACAACGTAATAATTCTTTTCTAGGCCTTCCAAAACACAGCTGTATGTGAATGCGTACATGATCCATGCCACGTGTGGGGAAGGAAAGAAAAGCAAGGATTGATCAAAGTGATGGCTCTGTTTCCTATGGCTTCCGGAAGTAGCACTGACTCTGGGGCTGTAACATTCCATCAAGAGGAGGAAAGGATGTTGTCTCAAGGAATCTCGGAGGCATTTTGTGTGCTCAATGGTGATACGCAACTGTCTTACTTCATACTAACAAATGTAGAAGGCAATGCGGAATCTAATTGCACATATGAAAGTGGTGGGAATGTACCCATAAATGAGAATGACGGGGATGCAGGAGGAGAGTGGTTTGGGCAAGGATGTGATGGAAATATCCAAGCAGGTGATGGAAATATCCAAGCAGGCTCTTCAGAATTATTGGATGAGAATCCTGTGAGCCACGAAAGGAGTACGAGTACCATAGGAGTGCAATGCTACGACTGCACCGAGTGCGCAAAGCTTTTCTCTCAGAATGATCACCTTAAGAGTCACATGCTTACACATTGTGGACAGAAACCATACAAATGCAGGGGCGATGGAAATATACAAGCAGGCGATGGAAATATCCAAGCAGGCGATGGAAATATACAAGCAGGCGATGGAAATGTCCAAGCAGGCTCTTCAGAACCAGTGGAGGAGAATCCTGTGAGCCACGAATGGAGTACACGTACCATAGGAGTGCAATGCCACGACTGCACCGAGTGCACAAAGCTTTTCTCTCGGAACGTTGACCTTCAAAGACACATGCTCACGCACAGAGGAGAGAGGCCGTACAAGTGCAGTGCGTGCGATAAGACTTTCACTTCAAGTGGTCACCTTAAGCGTCACACGTATGCGCACTCTGGAGAGGGACCCTTCAAGTGCAGCATTTGCGCAAAGGCTTTCACTCAGAATGTTGACCTTCAAAGACACGAGCGTACGCACACTGGAGAGAGGCCGTACAAGTGTGGCGCGTGCGCAAAG
Organism: Ischnura elegans; assembly: GCF_921293095.1. Lineage (NCBI taxonomy): Eukaryota > Metazoa > Arthropoda > Insecta > Odonata > Coenagrionidae > Ischnura > Ischnura elegans. The sequence goes on along the minus strand of NC_060258.1, from coordinate 19,558,256 downwards.
GCATTCGCTCAGGATAGTGACCTTCAGAGACACATGGTGACGCACGCTGGAGAGAAACCCTATAAATGCAGTGCCTGCCCAAAGGCTTTCACTGTAAGTTGGAGCCTCAAGAGTCACATGTACACTCACGCAGAAGAGAGACAACACAAATGCAATGTGTGCGACAAGGCTTTTGCTTCGAATGGTCACCTCAAGAGTCACGTGCTGACGCACACTGGAGAGAGGCCGTACAAGTGCAGCATTTGCGCAAAGGGTTTCACGCAGAAAGGTCACCTACAAAGACACATGCTTACGCATTAAGAGAAGGAGACCCTACAAACGCAGTGTTTGATCTGAAGGCCGTATCACACTAGCGACTGCGACCGCGATTTCGGCTGAGGCCGCGACTGCACCCGATCACACATTGCGGCCGACGCCACGGTCGCGCATGCGCACGTATGAACGTTTCTCCTTGTGGCTTGTTTGTTTACAAAAGCCCAAAAGAATGGATAGAGAGCAGCTATTGTTGAAATTGTTCCTAAAAATATATTAAAACGTACTTCATTATAACTCACCTGTGTACTCGGGTCCAATATGTAACATGCTGGGCTTCCATCTTCACTTTAAAAATCCGAAATTATCTCAGCGTTATCTCACAACCTTCTTGAACTTCCCTCGCTACGGTAACCAAAACAAACGCATCTGCCGCAAGCGCGCGAGGTCGAAATAGAGCTCACTGATTGGCTGCGACTGTGACTGCGACTCAGAAGAATAGCCAGCCGAATATTCTTCGCAATCGCAGTCGCAGCGTCGACTGTCTCGCCGTGATTGGTCTACAGGACAGTCGAGGTCGCAGTCGCTAGTGTGGTATGGCCTTAAGACTGTCACTCCGAATGCTAACCTTCAATGCCACATGCATATTCATTTATTAGAACATTTGTATAGATGATATCATTGCTCCCTCATGTTCAACGAAATATCAGTATTAAAAAAACATGTGCTTAACTTTCACCTACAATATGAAGATTAAATGATAAAATGGTGTATGAGGAAAGAAATTAATTTGACGAAGGAATGCGTGAAAAATGAACCAAATCTTATGTTCTCAAGTGGGGAGTGGTTTTCAATTTGCTTGGTAGCCAAGGTGAACACAGTCTCGGGAAAGCAGACATGTTTTTACCAGCCTCACACAACATTCTTGATGGGAGACTTGTATGGTGGGCTATAAAAAAGCTCGTGCATTGTCAACTTTATAGTTATAAAGTGCTGTCCCTCCGAATGAAAATATTTGGAATGATTGTTGACTGTGGCAGGAATGTTATTGATGAAGAACTGGTGACTACCTTGAGTTATTCATACCAGAGAATATTATTTAATAGTGGTTGTACTGAATTTTAAATAATTTTATTCTCCGAGAACATTTTTTTACTAATTTACTAATTTTTATGATTTATATTATGATTCAATTTTTATTTGCGTATCCCATATATGAAAAGAAAAAGTTTCATCGCATGTATCTTAGAATTTGTTTTTTTTTTAACAAAAGGGAATGATTGATAGTATGTTTATTGTAGTATGATAATTTTTTTAATTTTTATATGATGAGATGTTTTGAGTGAACGTAAAAATTTTGGTAAAAGTTTCCTGCAGAATTATTTATTTCCCAAAGGTATTTTGAAATAATGTGGAACCATTTGATCCTAGATCTCTTGATGTATCTGGTGAGGATCCTGCTAACTATGTATCAACACTAGAATGACGGATATTGGCATATCCCAAGAATGCCGGGAGGGTGTCATTTTGACACCCATGTTCTTATAAGCAAGTTATGTTGCCGGTAAGTATTTTCTTAGTTGCTAGTGTTAAATCGTCATCGTAATTGTAACATTTGCTTTCGGTTCCTTAATATTTTCAAGAAAATAAAGGTTTTTTAAAGAAATTTCCACTGATGTAAAAAGATACTATGCAAAAAATCCTGTCCTCTTGGACTGCGGTATCTATTTTTTTCATCTGATTTTCGTTCTCAAATGTGGATATTTGCTTTTAAAGATGAAAATTTGAAAACATTATTATCAGTGACAACTGTTTTACTACAACATTGCATAAAGGAAAACACAAAAACTTAAAAAATAAATGAATAAAATCGAATCATTTTTAGTAATAATAATATATCTTATTTTAAATAATATATCTAAATGAATATCAACCTCAAATACCAGCTCTGTACAAATATGGAGGGATGTTTTTTTGACATTCAGTATTTTTTACTTTCTTCCTGTGTACTATAAATGTATTAATGGTTGAAGTCAATCTAGCAGAATATCAGCATCAAATCCCTGCTATCGTAAAAATGGTGGGATGTTTTAATATCATTTAGTATCTTATACTTTCATACCCTTTGCTAAAAATCTAAAAATTGTCATTGCCTATGTAGCAGATCTCCAGCCTCAAATCCCCTCCCTCGTTAAATGTGGAGGGATTTTTTTATCATTCATCATCTTTTACTTTCATCCCGCGTACTAAAGTCTATCTAGCAGAATATCAGCCTCAAATTTCATCTATCTTCAAAAATTGAGGGATGTGTTTTTAAGATTCAGTTTTTTTTACTCTAATAACGTGCACTAAAAATCAAAAAAGTGTATGTAACAGAAAATCAGCCTGAAATCCTGTCTTTTGTCAAAAATGGGAGGAATGTTTTATAACATTCAGTATTTTTTACTTTCTTTCAGTGTACTAAAAATGTTAAAATTGTGAAGTTTATTTAATACAATATCGGCCTCAAATCCCTGGTCTCATAAATGGATGGATGCTTTTTTAACATGCATTATTTTTTACTATCATAACATGTAGTAAAAATTTAAAAATGGTCGAAGTCTATCTAACATAATTTAAGTCTCAAATCCCTCCTCTAGTCTAAAATGGATGGTGTTTTTTAAATATTCAGTATTTTTTACTTTCATCCAGTGTATTAAAATTCTAAAATTTTCATAGTCTTTCTAACAGAATATCAGATTCAAATCCATGCTCTCGTCAAATACAGAGGGATGTTTTTATAACATTCAGTATTTATATTTTCATTCTCCTGACGACGTTCCCAGTAAGTGGAACGAAACGTTGAGTTAAATATTAATAGCACGCAGACGTATTCCCGAAAATGAATTATAATAGTGCATCTAATCGCTGCGAAAACCTTAAAACTAAAATTCAGTATTTTTTACTTTCCCTCCATGTAATAAAAATATAAAAATTGTTGAAGTCTATATAGCAAAATATCGGCCACAAATCCATACTCTCGTCAAATACAGAGGAGTGCTTTTTTAAGGTACAGTATTTTTTGCTTCCTTTCCGTGCACTGAAAATGTAAAACTATCAATGAGTATCTTATGAATCCAGCCTCAAATCCCTGCTCTAAATGAAAATGGGGGGACTTTTTTTAACATTTAGTATCTTTTACTTTCATATCTTGTGCTGACGTTCTAAAATTTGTCAAAGTCTATCTAACAGACAATCAGCCCCAAATCCCAGCTCTCATAAAAAATTGTGGCATTTTTTTTAAACATTTAGTATTTTTTTACTTTCATCCCGTTAACAAAGATATAAAAATTGCCGATGTCCATATAACAGAATATCTGCCTGAAATCCCTACTCTCGTCAAATATGGAGGGCTTTCTTTTAACATTCAGTATCTTTTACTTTCATACCGTGTGCTAAAAATCTTAAAATTGTTAAGTCTCTCCTCATATCCCTGTCCTAGTCAAAAATGGTGGGGTGTTTTTTTAACATTCACTTTTTTTTACTTTTCTCTTGTTTACTAAAAATCTAAAAATTGTCAAAGTCCTTCTAACAGAATATCAGCCTCATATCCCTGCTATCGTCAAAATTGGAAGGATTTATTTACATTCAGTATATTTTACTTTCATCCCATGCAACAAAGATACAAAAATTGTCGATGGTTATCTAACAGAATATCTGCCTGAAATCCTTACTCTCGTCAAATATTGAAGGATTTTTTTAAACATTCAGTGTCGTCAAATATTGAAGGATTTTTTTAAACATTCAGTGTCTTTTACTCTCCTACCGTGTGCTAATAATGTTAAAATGTCGAAGTCCTTCTAACAGAATATCAGCCTCAATTTCTAGCTATCTTCAAAAATGGGGGAATTTTTTTTTTAATTCAATAATTTTTTTCTCTCATAAAGTGTTATAAAAATTAAAATATTGTCGAAGGCTATCTAAAAGAAAATCCCCTGAAATCCCTTCTTTCGTCCAAAAAGGATGGATTCTTTTATAACATTCAGTATATTTTACTTTCTTTCCGTGTACTGAAAATGTAAAAATTGTCGAAGTCTATATGACAGAATATCAGCCTCATATCCCTGCTCCAGTCAAAAATGGTGGGATGATTTTATAACATTCAGTATTTTTCACTTTCATCCAGTGTACTAAAAATGTTAAAATTGTCCAAGTCTACCTAACAGAATATCAGCCTCAGCCCTGCTATCGTCAAAATTGGAGGGATTTTTAAAAAATCCTTAAGCTGCAGGAAGAGCCTAAGGATCTTGGGTGGCAGCGTGGGCAGGAGAGAGGCAAGGAATATCTTTCCCTCTAGCCCGGGTTAAGTGTCCCACAAGGAGTGAAATCCATGGCAACAATTCTTTCATTCTTAGCAACGGATGAGCCTGCATTGAGGCACTTGCCATGGACATGCGGTGGAACCTTGATCTATCGTTTTTCAGGGGGATGGATGAAAAAAAATGATGAATGCGGGAAAACGATCGATTCGAGCATGTTTGATTGGGTTGCTTATGTCCCAGGAAACTCTGGATTTTGGTGAATAGGGTAGTTTCCTTCATCAAAGAAAACGATAGGCATTGATTGCGATTCGTTACTCACCGTTAGTGTATTCATAATACACAAATTATTTGGTTTTTGAAATACCGGTTTAGACGAATGGCAAGGGTCAAATTTTATCCTCATTTGAAAAAGGCCAGATTGGCGCCCATGCGATTCCACTCCGCGTGACGTCACAGGGACCTAGTTTCTACACGAGATAATAGGAGTTATACATCGTCTGAGGTTACCAATGCATTCATGAGGCGCAGAGCTCAGGGAAACATGTCTTAATAATCACCTATTAAAACTGGCTAAGGTCGGAAAGTTTTCTTCGTTTGATAAGGTATTAATAAACCTTTTTTAAGCCAAGCGCTACCATTCAGCAAGGTACTGAGCTATCCGCTAGCATCCTGCGTCCTATCAGCGCTCAGAGCCTCGATCAAGGTCACTTCACAAGGAGAGAGGGGGAACCAGAAATGCGTCGCACGGACTTTCCTACTTACGCGTCGCGTTTTTGCGCGCTTGAAATTTTTCACTTTTCATTTAATCGCGAAAAATAGATATTGTCATTTAAAAATCTAAAAGCGCGAAATACGTACTCCAGGAGTAATTATCTTTAGATTTAGGCAATGAAAAAATAATAGGAAACCACCCTATTATGGTATTTATTAACCCTGTGAGTGCGGATGGCATAGCATCGAGTGCGTCCTGCCAACGGGCGGGTGGCATCACATTGATGCCACGCCGGCCTATGTCCTTCAATCGCTCCCTACGCTCCTCCGCTCTCTTCTGTCTTCTCTCGTGATGGTTTCCCGCACACACACTGGATTAGGCTACCTGGATATGCCTTCCGTTTTTGAAAAAAGTTTACATTTTTTTAATACTTTTTTTACATTTATGGAGTACATTTTAATTTGTAAGATTTTTCACCATCGCAAAAAAATTTTAATGTGATATTTTCTTTACTCTTCTGAATATTTGTACTAAATGTTGCCACATTTGAAGGTTATTATTCTCGTTGTAGTCCTACTAAAATTTTTGAAAAAGATATTTAGTCATTATCTTCCTTCCACCTCATCGACGAAAAATATTTTCGTATTTCAAAATACGGTCACTTTACACACGCTAAACACAGTTGAATAATCTGTTGCGGTTTTTATTAATGGTTTAATTTAATATTTACATAATGCTCATATAACTCATAACATTCTTCCATAATATATTTGCAACTCATCTTCTGAACGATCCTTTCAATAGGGGTTTGATTATATTGGTTACGGAAAAAGAAATAGGTTTTTTCGACTTTTTCTGATTTATTTCGTATGAGTTTGTTAAAAGTTACAAGGTGGGAATAATTAAAACCACCAATTCGTTAATAATGATGGTTGTGGGAAAACTTTAGTATTTTTTTATTTTGAATTAGAAATTAGAATTGGGGAAATCCTTGGGTAAAAAACGAACGAATTTTAGGGCTCAAATAAAAATGCCGTTTTACGTCACCGCTGAATAAACTACAATTCGCTCTGTCATCTCTTTTTTAGAAGTATTTTTGCCATTATTATTAGAAATGCATGTAAGAGTTCTGTTTTGTACATGTTGTAGAGAAGGTCAGCTCTTCCTTCTCAGTTTTTGCGATTCTCGCCATTAGTACTATCTCTCCTTCGGACATCTTTCGATTACGTGCATTTTCACTCCTTTATAGAGATATAATTATTTGTAATATTACCGTTGGGCCTTTTTCTATTCGAAATTTCAGTATTTTACATATATTTAGCGTCTTACGTGGAATATGGGAGAAACCTTAATTTTTAATTTTATTCCTATTTTGTAACCCCAAGTACCGTTTATGTATCAGCCTTTGGTGAACTAGGCTTAGAATATCTCCTCGCAATTAATCCACTTCTGACACAATTTACTCCATCGTATGCATGGAACACTCCATTGGGTCTTCTCCGCGAAGGTTTTTTTTTAACTGTGAAGCAATTTACATATTTTACTTCGACCAAATGGACCTTTTATAATCAGGAGAGAAAGTCAGCAAAATTTCTATGCGCAAAGAAATAATTATTTTTGGATTATTATACGTTGCCGTTTTATCTTGAACATACACGTTCAGATATTTCTTGCATGTCGGTTCTAAATGTTATCGCTTACATCTCTTACTGACTGCAAAAGATCAACCTCATCAGACTTGTGTATTTTTTAAGTGTTATGCAAGGTTCTTAGAGCAAAGGTTGCCTCATTCGCGACTCGGGCTCCCATTGGCTTGACGTCACTGTAGACCCAACTTCCAGCGCCATTTCAAATTCTATCCTTTTCGCGGGCGTAACTGCTTACCGCAGCGAGTTCTTGAAGTTACCCTCCATCGAACACTATAAGCCGAATTTTAAATTGAATGCCGATTTATGAAAATAATGATGTTAAGATTTAAAAAAAGATAAATTCGTGTATTCTGACGCTATAATTTCCTGATGAAGTGATGAAATGGGAAGGTGTGCGAGTTAATTCCGTGTCCACACTTCCTTCCTGTAACTCTCAAAACGCTGTTTTCCTCGCTACTTCCGCAATATAATTTAAACTTAAATTAATATGGCTGGAAGGAAAATACCCAACAAACGAATTATTTGCTTCAAAATATTTCAGTTCCGCCACCTTTTAACTAGAAATTATGCTCGTTTTCATTCCTCGCCGGGCTTTGAAAATATGTAAGATAAAGAAAATTATGCACATTGAAATCCTTTACTTCAACGGAAAGAAAAAAATAAGCATATTGAGGGAAAAGAGCTGTACATTTACCGTTATTTCCATTTTCAAATCATTCGTAATTGGAATTCAAAGTGATCATACGTTAAGCAAAAAACCTCTCAATTTCTCAAAGTCATACGAAAGGACTCATATTTACAGACTTAGTACTAGAATTTTGTTTACCTGATATCTTACCATAGGCACACGATGTTACTCATAGCAGACGAGGAAAACGAATGAATGAAAATGAATTAAACGAAATAGTCCCTGCATGAATGAGTGCGCAAAATATTAAGTTCAATTTGCCTTAAAAAGGAAGAATTCCTGATTTTGAATTGAAATAGGGGCATCTAAGTTCTTGATTACGGAAATCTTTAGCATATCCACTTAGTTTGTCTGACTGATTCACTTTCACCACTTTTTTCACATGTGGTTTTATTTTTGCTAAAATTCGTTTTAAAACCATGTGATTTCGGTGTCATAGGAAATCTTGGAGGTGTTATGCTACAATTTTACCATGTTTATACGTATTTTTATTGTACACATTTCATGAATACTTACACTTTCATTAAGCATTTTACATAACATTTAACACAATTTCGATTGTACAAAATTTCTGATAAAACTAAAGGAAAGAAATGGTTTAACTTATATTGGTTCAAGGTATATGAATGGTTCAAGTATGTAGTCTTGGTGAATACAATCGGCAAACTGCGAATTCCTACTACCTCGTATGTGTATACTTCGAGAGCCATTCCAGATTTTTTGGATTGTCAAGTTTCTTTACACTGCGTGTTGCACTTTGTCGTGCAAGCTTTCGCGACCGTTGCAGGACGCATCATCAGGCGATGAATGAAATTACGGAAATTGGTGGTCAATTAATATAGTCGTCCAACCTCTGCTGACGTCAGCTCCGCCCTCCTCCCCCACTACTCCGGTGGATGGGGAGGTTGGACGAGTATATTAATTGACCACCAATTTCCGTAATGTCATTCATCGCCTGATGATGCGTCCTGCAACGGTCGCGAAAGCTTGCACGACAAATAGTGCAGGAAATGAAGCTCAAAGAAGTGAAAAACCTTGCAATTTTTTCAAACTGAATCGATTTGCACCAAAATTTGGAATTAGTCTAATTGTACCCCCTACTTCAAAATCTATATTATGCCGAAGGGCGCTTTTAATTTTTTAGGGGTGAAAACTACCCCTAAAACCTGGAACTAAAAAAAATATTTTTAAAGCTAAATACGTATAAAATTTAGTTTAAATTATTTTTTTTTCACGAATGGAAAATAATTTTAAGGCGTTTCAACCCATAATAATCAACCCTTATTGGGGGTTAATGTAAAAAAATGATTTACCCTAAAAATAAAAATTATTTATCACATTGTATCTTCTTATACACTTTCTTGCTCCTTTTATTATGTATTCACTGTTTTCTTTCATGATTTTAATCACAGCACAGAAAAGATATAACAATATTTTTTGTACATTTATGTAGACATTACATGAAACACAATCAAACGGAGACTGTATGGCTTCCAGTCTTCCCACCACATGCATCCTCACAGGTCACTGTGAGCGAGAGCACACATACTCACATATGCGTATGTGTATATACATCTTATGGGTATGTGTGTTTATTTTTTAGCAAATTTGAGTGTATAGTTAGCTTCTAACGTAAAGTACACAAAGTATATGCTAATAATGAGGAATATTATGCTCTGAACTGTGGATTTCGAATTTTTCGAAAATAAATTTGATTGGTATTTCAAACATAGCTCCTTTATTTTTTATGATAGAAAGTTCATTTAAATAGCATTTTGTAGGGTTTTTACTGACTACAAGGTCATGCGAATTATATTTTTTTCGAGTCATTAATTTTGAAAGGGGAGGGATTTAAGGGTTTAAATAAGGTGGAGCTCCCTTGGAAATAGAGGTTTTAATTATCAATATCTCACCAAATATTTATTGCATAGAAAATTAAAACACACCAAAATATTTGAAAATAAAGAAGCTACAATTTATTACTCATGCTTTTTTTCATATCTCCAGTTTTTTTGGTGTTATTTTGAAAAAAAAAAGCATTTTTAACGAAATTGTAGAAAATGACTTTTCACTTTTTCCTCCTTTTTTTCAAAATTTAGAGTTGTAAATTAAAAAACTTCTAGGATCAATTAAAAATACTTAAATAAAGAGAAATACTGAAGGGCATTGATCAATTTTGTCTAGTGTCGTAATTAGGAGTTGTTTTCACTGATTTTTTCGTACAAAAAAGTAGGGACTGATCTTATTTTTAATCATAACTCGCTCAAATGTCATGATAAAAAATATTTTTTCTCATTATAAGAAAGTTTTTTAAAAACACTTTTAGCAGATTACATAATTATTTCTCGAAAATTACATTTTTCCCGCTATTTGGTATTGAATCTTTCAAATTTAGCGTATGACAAACAATAGATAACCATCAACAAGTTGTAGCTCTGTCCGAATTGGTCATAAAGGAAATATAAAATAAGATTTTTATTTAATTTTTTACAAGCTACAGTTTTGTAATTCACAATTCCCTAATAAAATTAATACTTTACAAGTTATTTGCCTACAATCGATTAAAATCGTTGATTTTTTGGTCAAAAATTGTTACTTTCAATCGCAAATAACTCGAAAAATATTAATTTTACGCAAAAAATGGATAGATCATTTTATTCTTAGAATCCAATTTTCTATCCATTCCTGTGGTCAAAATATAATTAAAATTTTCCACCCCCGAGATGGGGTGGAAACCACCCCCAGGGTAAAAGCGCCCGTCGGCATGATATAGATTTTGATTCTTGGTATATTCCCTACTTATTGTGAAAAGTTCAAGAAAATCGATTCAGTTTGAAAAAATTGCAAGCCAAAATGCTTCATTTCCTGGACTAAAAGCGCAACACGCAGCTGCATCCGGAAGCCGTTAGCAACGATTCTTTACACTAAATAAAGCCTTTAAAAATGCTTCTGTAGTAGCAACAACAAACTCCTACTTTGATTTCTTTGACTGAGTGGTTGTGTGTTCAAATGATAGCTGTCGTTTTGCAGGTGTCCCCTTTCTTTCGAACTTTTATGTTAATTGCTACTGATGTGCTTTAACAAAGTGTCACATCTTTCAAATTAAAATATTTTATAACAAACTTTGCTCAGTAATACTTTGTCTTTCACATCCCAAGTAGCAAAATCTTATGTAAAAATTATTTTAAAATATATTGCGAGAACATTTTAAAATGATTTTAACATCATTTTGAAAACATATTAGCTTTCTCTGTTTCAACGTTACAAATCTTTTTTTCACCATTTCAAAATGATTTTAACATAAGTTTAAAATATGTCCTACTCTTGTATAAGCTATGAAATATAGATTTTAAAATAGTTTTAAAATATGTTGTAACTAATTCAGCCTCTTTTAAAAATGATTAATTGCTATGTTAATATGATATAAGTATACACATGTTTGAAATTTCGAACTGTGCCAGGAACAGTAAAAAAAATTTCCCACCTAACAATTATCCTAGCGTCAACAGACATGAATGTTTTGAAGGAAATGGTACATGCATCGTGACAATTACAGAACCTCCTTCTCAGCGTGCTTTCACAGAAATCCCACCATTACCATACACACCTTGACAATTTGGAAATCAGATGTCAGAGTTTGGAATTGAAACGAATTCATTCTAGAAACATGTATACTCAGTCCTTATCCCTTTTTACTATGCAATAAAGCACATATTGAGAGTGTTTTCAGGTGTTCCTTGATTGCATTCTCGGATCGTTCACTGTCCATTTTTTGATGATATGCCTTCATTTTGGGATATTTTTCCCAGAAATTCATTATTTTAAATTTCTAGAAATATTATGGAAAACTGCCAAAAAATACTGTTTTGTGGATTTCAAGATGGCGAAATTCAAACTCACTTTTGAAAAAAGGGATTCATATTTGGTAGACAAAGTCTCCAAAATCATCTGTATTACTTGTTTTATGTAAAGCTACTTGTCAGTTACCACAATCACCTCCAAGGAATGAGAATGTTTATACTGGTTTATTTTATCACTCTGGTATGACTAAGATTGAAATGACCTAATTATTTCAAAATTATGTTAAAATGATTTTAACATTATGTTAAAATGATTAGAAAATAATTATCAAATTATTTCAAAATTATTTTAAAATTATTTTAAAATGTGTGTAAAATAATTTTGAAATTGTTTTAAAATAATGTTCACATAATTATTTTTCTGTGAAATTAAAAAACGAACATTTTTGGCAAAAATAAGCCATTACTTCCTGCATATCCAAGAATATACAATCAACAAAATGAGATCAAATGGTACAAGACTTAAAAAGAGCAACGCCTAATACATTATTTTAAAATTATTTTAAAATCTTGAAAAAGTCATGAATTTAGCCATCTTCTGATATTTTGATTTTAAAATCATTTGAAATAATTTTAAAATCATTTTTCAATATTCTTTTGCTACTTGGGATAAAACCCTTCTCAGCTGAATTCACTTGCCCTGGTATGAACATTATCACTAGCTTTTGACATTTTAAAATTCCTATCCTTTGTTCGATATTTAAAGCTGGAACTACGATAAAAAAAACAGTCCATCAGCAAAACACAACGAGTCACAATGGCGCTTTCAAACTGAGTGCTGGGTAGCTACGGTAAAACCATAGTACTGTTCAACTTACAAATTGTCCGAAAAGTTTCATGTCGTGGGTTCCCTTTCAATACCCCTCACCCAGGTGTGGAGGGAAAGTAGGAAAGCAGCGAGATACAACAAAATTGCTTAGTTTTGATTACAGCAGTTGCCAATGGGTCAGGAAAGTCAGTGAAAGAAGCTTCATCTTACTTAGCCACACTTAAAAAAAACATAATCGGATTCAAAGAAACTTGAAAAATTACTTCCTATTTATCGATCCTGAAACATCTAGAAAGAGACGCTTTCTCACCCAAATAATTAGATATTAGATTTGGCCAATGTCGAAATGATGTTTTTGCATTATAGCTCAGTGGAGAGCCGAATATCCGATGATCCATTCCCTAATAAGGAGAACCCCCTCTCCTCCTATCCTTTCTGTTCCTTCCTTCCCTTCCCCATTGCTAGTGCTTCGTGCTTCCAAATAACCATATGTATCTATGGATGTCTTCAAACGAATCGAATCGCGCAGTTGACCGCACGGCGCCGTTGACGGCCGCCGTGATCACCACGGCGCCCATTTCAATCCGGCCCGGCGATGCGCTATCTACGGCTTGAAATACAGGCAGTGCTACATTGAGGCCGCTTTCTGACGAAACGACTTTTCGCCGGCCGCTGTTCACGTCACGACGCCGTGAAATTCAGGCCGCTTTCAGACTCTGCCACGCTGTGGGCAGTGCCGTGAACGGCGGCCCGGTCCCAGCACGCGGCCGTGATTAAGTCAAGGAAATTGTTACATTAGACCCACACTCAAGGTTTTCCTGCAACAAGTTATCCAATAACGCTGTCTAATGCGTCGCGGTGAGTCGCCGAAATTACTGCTCGGTATTGACGCGTAACGGGCGCGTGAGCTAGTATTTCCGCTCTTCCGCGGCCGCGGTAAATTTCTTTCCGCACATTTTTAATTCATAATATCTAATTCTTCAGGTGAGAAAGCGCCTCATTCTAAATATTTCAGGATTGATACGTGGGAATCGAAGAGAGAGGCTGGGATAAATTAAACAGCAAATTCTGGCGGAGAAATCACAACGGTGCGCGATAATACGCGGATGCGTCATACGCGAGACTAAACGAGCCAATTGACCTTAATATCGTAATGGGATAGAGCAAATGAACGTCGACAGCGTTAAACAGTGAAGGTTTTAATAGATTATTACTCATTAGATGCGATTTTTTCGCTAATCCACCTTAAATCGCAAAATAACGCGAAATTTCGTTTTTATTTACCGATTTCGCGTTATTTCGTTTTATTTCGCATTATTTCGCGATATCGCGTCTCGCGAAATACACGGACCTCTATTTATAGGCATAGGCGGATCAAGGGGGGGGGGGCACGGGGGCACGTGCCCCCCCCTCCCAGACCCTTAACAATATGCTAGATATTTAATACGTTCCCATTAGCATTGCGTTCGTTTTGTATGACGAGGTATCCTTGTGCCTCCCCCCAGAACAAAATCCTGGATACGGCCTTGCTTGTGCCCCCCCCAGAAAGAAATCCTGGATACGCCCCTGTTTATAGGTATTAACGGGGGTTTACGTTGAGGATGCAAGTATGCGGAAGCAGGAGGAAATATTCTCGTCTGAAAGGCTTTGGTTCATATTGCCATTGCGTCTCAACATGCAGTTCTTTAAGGATAACTGAGCATAGGAATCTTACTCGTGGGGAATGGGAGACATTTTTGGTCTGATATACCTGATGTATGATTGTATGAAGTATTGCAGGGGCCACATGATTTCCGGGTTGTTCTCCGCATCGATTCATCTCCATGACGACAGTCCGCCTCGTTGTAGCAGGCGTCTTCAGGTTTGAAGTGCTTAATGCAACCATCGAAATTCCACGGAAATTTGTAACTCGGTTGCCACGGAAGGTGGCCACCCATTCCAGATTATTGGAAAAGGTAGGAAAATATCCTCGATTTTTCTTGCCTTCACAGCACTTTTTCCCGAGACCGATTTCAACTAATTTCCCGTTGCATGCATTTTGGCAGGAACCCTGGAGTAGATGATCCGATACCAAGAGACCCCTTGCATAAAATTCGAACCCTTTTGAATTCATTACCTCAAGGAATGAAAGAAATATATTATCCGGGTAAAGAACTCTGCTTCATGAGTCCATGTTGCTCAGGCGTCACAAACACGGCATAACATTATATATGCTTTATGAACCTGATGGCCTCGTGCAAGCTGTTATAATTTACACTGGGGCGAAGGATCCTGATGTTGGAGGCATGGGGCATGCTAACAAAGTCGTGCGAAAATTAATCGATAGATTTCTCCTCTGTGGGCACAGTTTATACAAATGCATAGCCACGATTTTGAAGTGGGTTTTTCCGGAGGTTTATGGGGCCCTTCCAGAGGGTGGAGGGGCCTTTTTACCCGTTTTTGGCGCATCAGTGGGGGTTATAACCCATAACCATCCCTCCCGTGACTACCCTACTGAGTTTATGCATGGGAATTATTATTATCTGTTCAAATATCTATTGAGTAACTCAAAAAAGGCACTTACACCACTGAAATTCTAAGGACAAACAGAAGAAATAACTCTCCTGTGGCGAATCAGTATACCTCTGATGGCATATGATGTGCAGAAGTTCTAGGGATGTGTTTGAACCCTTTTTTCGAAGAATTTCACAATTATTAGTTAATTTTTGCAGCATTAACGTAAAAGAAAATGTCAAAAAGATAAAAATAAATTTCATATGTTTGTATGCAAATCTAAGAATCACATGAACCACATGTCTTTTGAAAAAAACTCTCATTTTCAGAACAATAATACCAGATCAAATGAACTCATCCATCTAAAAAGCCATAGATCAGCTAAAAGACTGAAAAGTTGAAATCACCAAGGATTCAACATTTATAACAAACTGCCATCTGCAATAAAAGATCTAGAAAATCTGAAATTCAAATGAGGAACTTGCATGGGTCGTAGATTGCTCTAAAAACTATTTTGAATGAGTAAAATGGATATATTAGCTCGCAAAAATACCTTCAGTTTCTCCATTCAACATCAAAAGAAATAAAAAAATTGCATTTAAAATCGAGAAAAATTTCTCTGAGCCGACCACTGCGCGAAGACACCCGAGCGTTGCCGAGGCCAGGCGTGACGTCATAGGTGCCTAAACAACCGTATGGAGTTGGGAAATACGCTGAGCGCACGATGTAAAATTTGTTTTGAGGGAGTATTTAGCCGCTCATCATCACTTTATTTTGTTCTGTTATTCTTGGGCAAGTTTTCCTCTTGCTAATGTGCCACGATTATTACTTGGGATATTAATAATGCGACATCGGGATGATGAAGTACAAGCGTTTCACTTCGTATGTTTTAGTTATCAGAAAAATGAAAGATAACGTTGCCACTCGTTCGAATAGTACACCTGAAATTCATCTACATCTACATAATACCCCGCAAGCCGCCTAAAAGGCGAGTGGCATGGGGTGTTAGGACACCAGCTTTTTTTTTAGCACACCAAAAATTGATGCCACGGCCCTCATAGAATTTGTTAAGACAAATTATTTCTATACGTCGGCGGCAAATCGAGATGTAAAAGAAAATTGTAATACTAGAGGATAACGATCGTAAGCTGTGCTGTTGACATTAGAGTAAGCTGTGCTGTTGAATTTGGCAACGCCGAATTAGCGGAGAAGGTAGTCCTATCCGTCCTACGGTACGAATTCACAGCAAAACAGTCTGCACACAATCCACATGTGAGATCGCGAATCGGTTCCGCTGCCAACACACACAAGCCACAATCTATTTCAATAATATAGGTAAATCCATAAACAATATACTAGCATATACCATAAAAATATAGTGGGAAATAGGCAAATACTCTTATCAAAAACTGGAAGTCACTGTCACATTCTTATATTCATCACGTACAACTTACAATTTAACAGAGCTCGTTATGATGGAAACAACTATTTATTCACTGATTTAAACCCTTAAATTAGCCCACACAAGTGACACAGGTGACTTTTCTCACTACTATTCGTTGAAATAATGGAATAACAAACTTCACACACAGTTATTACGATATATATTCGTATTTCAATAGCTTGATCGTGAAATGTCATATCTACGGTGAACAACGGAGGTTAACACGCCACTGACAATTTTTACACTACTGTTAGACATTTATCGATAGCGTAATAGCACTTTTCACAATTCAATCACGATGGAACACTGATAACTCTTGGCCGATATTTTTCAATCTTGTCAAACTTTGTGCATTACAACCACTGGCACTGTGATTATTAGCAGTAGCTTAACGGGATATGTCACGTTGAAAATAACACTATTTTGGCACAAAAATGTTGCTAGATATCTCCAATCAGCGAGCAAAAGTTGCATTGACTGGAACTCACCCCATAATACAAGCACAGACAATCCTAAACGACGAATTCTCCGGTACCTACGAATAAACGGATGAAGTTATTGTATATAAAAGCATAGCGGACATTAGTAAACATCAAAATCGTTCTAATTACATACTTAAATGAATGATATGCCGTCGATAACATCAACTTACCATTAACGTATCCCCCTTCCTACGGCCGTGGCTCAGACTCCTACAACGATGTTATTTAGGTATTGTAAAAATTTTGGTTTAACTGCTCCAGTTTTATATTTTATGCCCTTACTCAGATATTAATATTATAAATAATGCAAAATATGAGGGCTTCCAAGCCTCTATCGCCGGATATTTATCTTTACATAGAAAATAATCAACACGTCTAACAAACAAAGCTCTCACAACTGCTGGCAACTATTACAAACAATCACAACAATAGCTTCGCGTGATGTTTAGGCACCTTTGACGTCATCGAGGCCTCGTCGGCAGTGGCTTGGGGGGTGAGGGAGTTTTTCCCGCGCTTTAAAATTCGTTATATTTAACATTGAATATCTCGCGAAGGAAAACTCAGATATACATGCGGTTTTCTTTGTTGTATTCAGAAAATAACTTTCTGTCCGCCTGTGAAATAAAAAAAATTCATGCAAGTTCCCCATTATCCGTAAAAAATATACTGAGAAAACATTTGTTCTATCATGTAAAAGAATTTGTACCTTTTGTACCTTTGTTTTTTGTAATTGTAACTCATCACAACAAGTTGTATATTTTGTTTGTGAGGTAACTGACTTGATCATTTTTATGTAATTGTACCTTTTGACGACTCCATGCAGAAGTATTTTGCCCACGGATAATAAACATTATTATTATTAAGTTACTTGTAAATTTAATAATTTAGAAACGTGAAAATTAAAATTCGGTAACTTTTATTTACCCAAAACTTGATGCATGGAGAGTGAATGACATCTGAAAAAATATTTATCTTATTTTGTAATTCAATCCTGCCTTCACTTCAGAAATTAAATCAAGCTTCTTAGTTGCTACGTAAAAATATGTTGCCCGTCGTTCCGAATGTTTGTGTAACGGGTTGCATAGATATCAGGACCATTTAACATATTGGTGCGGATGGCATCACTGTGATGCCACTAACAAATTGTTTAATGTATACTCAAATGAATATAAAAATCCTTTTTTATTAAAGTTGCTTTCATATTTTCGAAAAACAAAGTGAATGCAGTGAAAAAAAATTCGCTGACAGTGTGAAACAACTCTCAGAAAATGTTACGCAAAGTAAGGGTTAATGGATTCAAACAAGATTTAAGCTTATTACAGCAATATTATTACTCTATTGAACCGCTGAGGTCATAGTGTTGATTCAACTTATATATCCTTCAAATATCCTAAAGGAACACGCCACCTTTCTAATAAAATGTTTGCAATCCATCAGCATTTTCACTGCTGTATAGCAGTAAAGATGCATAATGTTATGGATTTCTATCTGATTTAAAAAGTCTTATCCATCAAATGCCATTTCAAGTACCCGTATTTACGAGAGCAATGTGCATGTTATGCCTAAAACTGTCGCTTTCGCCGACGCAGTGATTGGTTGTGAGATGGATCAAAAAGGCCAAAAATAGTTTATTATTTGAAATGTTCCTTTCTAGCAATTAAATTTTTTATATGATTGATGCAATGTGTGAAGCGTTAACAATGTTGCATTAATCGTCAGCGGCACGGTCTTCACTCCACTTTTGTTTTCACCAGGCATCTCGTTCTGCCCCCACCCCTGCCGTCATGTGCTAGCGGACAACCCAAGGCGCTCTGCAATATTCACGCGCTTCTAGGCCGGATTCTTTTCTTTGTCTTCAATTATTTTCAGTCCATATTTTAAAGTTCTCACTTGTTTCTTCGGAAGGGCCATGGTCCGAAGACAAATATAAATAAAACTAATAAAAATGAAACCGGACTTCATTGAACCAACACGGAAAACACTCGCTGATTTTAAGTCAACTCACCCTGGAAAGTACGGAACCACTCGTGCGATGTATTTATTACTATTAAATGTACTCTAAGAAGAACGCGGTCTCTTTTAGTGAACGGTTAAAGTTATTCATATACATCTTGGATTTTATTTTTAATATTTTGCCTGATTACGTCATTGCTTGATTTAGGTATGGATTTTACAGGTTTTTTACCCTTTTCTGAAGTTTAAAATAAATAAAAAAATGTGTGGAGTTGATATAACTCAAGCGAGTAGGCGATCAAGATGGAAAAATTAAAAATTATAGTCAAATTAATGGGTAAATAGTGATATTTAGATGCGTTTTTTATCAGAAGCAGTTGATTCAACGTTTAAAATGATACCTCATTTACAACTGTAGGTGCTGTATCAACGGAGCTTCTAAGGAATGACAGAAAAAGACCTTTCTGTAATAATTAAACAAAGATTTTTGAACTATGCGTCGAATAGATTAATTCATTGTTGTTTCGCGGTTACCAGTTTTTCGTGAACATAAGTAAGTACACAACACGACTGTTTTCAGGTGGTTGTGTTTTTGGATATTTCAGTGTTCATTTCCGAAATTTATCTTTGTGAATCCAATATTTTAAATTCATAGAAACGCGATAGAAAAACTGTTAAAAGAAGGCCTTTTCGTGGATTTAACGACGATCTAAAATATCACGACATTCAGACACACTTTTGAAGAAGGGAATCATTTTTCGCAGCAAAAAAGTCGCCAAAATCGTCCGTTTTACCAATAATACAGGACAAATTATGGAAAAAAACGATTTTCGGAGACTGTGAGATATAACATCAACATTTATGTTTTGTGCTATTAAAATTGACGTAAAACAGCATTTCATAAATAAAAATAATGATTTTTCATTATAAAAATCGACGTTAAACATATCCTTTTCTTGAAGAATATGACAAAAGAAATTGAATGAGATCACACACATTTTTGGGATTTGATTTTCAACTAGCCATTAATAACGGCATTCAGTAAGTACTTCGAGTTACAATAGGGTGGTTCCCTATTTTTCTAATTGCCCAAATTGAAAGATTATTTCTCCAGGAGTACGCATTTAACGCTTTTAGATTTGACGACACCTATTTTTCGCGAGTAAATGAAAAGTGAAAATTTTCAAGCCTGCAAAAACGCGATTGCTAATGATGATTGCTGGGAAAAGCCCGTGTGACATCATCCTGGTTCCAGCTGCTGCCGTGTGAGGCCACCTTGGTGCGAGGCTATTAGCGCTGCTATAGTGCAGGCTTCTAGCAGGTAGCATTAGCTTAAATAAGGATTATTAATACCCTATGAAACGAAGGAGACTTTACGACCATAAGCAATTTTGGTGGTGATTATTAAGAGATGTTTCCCTGAGCTGTGTCAATCATGCATTGGTCATCTCAGATGATGTAAAACTCCTATGTACTCGTATAGAAACTTTGTCCCTGTGACGTCACGTTGAGTGGAATCGCATGGGCGCCAATCTGGCCTTTTTCAAATGAGGATAAAAATTGACCCTTGCCATTCGTCTAAAGTGGGATTTCTAAAACCAAATAATTTATATATCTAGAATACACTAATGGTTTGGTAACGAATCGCAATATATTCTTTTCATTTTCTTTGATGAAGGAAACTAACCTTTTACATACATACCATTTGCCCCTCGAGAATGGAATGTCTATATCAAGGCAAATGTGTGCAATTCTGTGGAATTGGAAAGACTCCGTAAAGGTAAAGAAATCACTTTCCCCGCTGTATTAAAAATATAATTCACTGGAGATCTCTAATTCCGATTCAATCGTTTGGTTCATGCAGCTGTCGGTAATTTCTCACTCACTTGAAGTTATGATAATTTTTATACTGGTTTATTTCATCAGTTTGGTGTGACTAAGATTAGAGAACTTTGAGAATTCATGTGAGGGATTAAAATGATTTGAGAATCTAATTATTCAAAAATCATTTCAGAATTATTTTAAAATGTAGGGAAATTTAAAAAAAAAATGTATTGAAATATTATCGATAGAGTATTTCTCCATAAAATTAAAAAAAGAACTTTAGAAAGAAAAAAGAACTCCCGCTAAAAATAAGCCATTGCTTCCAGCATATCCATTTTAATAAGTTATTATAATTCGTACAGGTAAGCAGGAGTCTGTTTTTGGAATAATGAGAACAGAAACGATCCCTGGATATAATCCAGAAGAAGAAAGTCTAGAAGAATAAATTGTTGAAAATCAAAAACAATAGTGCAGAAAGATCCACAGAGAAAAAATCATCCGCCTTGACGGGGGTTCGAACCCGGATCCCCCCATTTCCGGTCGAGTGCTTTAGTCAGTTAAGTTACACAGGCGTCATTCTTCCCTGTGGATATTTGTGGACACTACCGGACAAGGTGTTGCTGGACTGCTGAGCATATGATGCCACAAGCAGTCCAAATCGTGCGCACAGCGCCACAGCCGGAGAGCAGGCCCGGACATAGAACACATGTTCGCTCTAAACTAGTTTAAAGTACACCGGGAAAGGCCGCGGTGATAACTTATGCGCGGTAACTTATACGGCGATAACTTTCGCACGATTGTGCATTGCGGGTGACTCCCGTATAAGTTATCACCGTAGGTAGTCCCGGTATACTTCAAATACAATATTAGGTTGAAAAAAGCACTGGTAACACCACAATTTGACAGTGGATTCGTGGTATGATAGGATTAGAGGGTGTATTCCAGTGGCCAGGGTTTGGGATACGCTCAGCTGGGACACAAATGTGAGGGACGAAAATACCACGGTAACTCTATTTCCCAATTAAAGAGCTCCGTACAGAAAGGTTTAATACGTTCTCATGCTACTCATAGCAAGGAAAACATTTGCCAATTGCAGGCCCCGGCAGGGAAGGGTTCACTACATGCAAAGGAGAGAAATATCAGTGAAGTGAATAGCGTGAAAGAAAAAGTACGATGTAACAATGTTGTGAACACAAATGGTGGTGTTCCCGAGTTTGGATGGAGAAGGCTCGGCAGGCCCAGGGTTTGCTGACGATGGCTGGTCGTCCGGGGGTTGTTGATTTGGTTGGGGGATTGTCGTGCGCACGCGACGTGGAACAAACGAGTATCACGAAGCGGGCACAACTTGGGGTCCTTGCCAATTCGCACTCCAGTCCAGAGATCCTCTCTTGCAAAGGTTTTAAAATCAGTGTTGGTGGTGGTTCTCGGGTATTGCTGTGTAGGTAACATTTTCACTCAACGTTTCACTCCTCCTACTGGGAGCGTTATCAAGAGAATGGGAGGGATACATTATTTTATTCTCACAAGTTTGTACTTTCTTTAAATGGCATGCACTAGCAGGTAACCAAACGGGGGAAGCGTACGTTAGCAGCGGTTTGATGGTTGAATTATACAATAGAAGTTTAGTTTTTAACGCCAACGGAGACGATGATTTTAGCAGAGGAAATAATGCAGCATGAATTCCAATGGACTTGTCTGTCTGCGTCTTGATGTGACTGGCCCATGTGAGACGTTTGTCTAAGATTACACCTAAGTACTTTGCGGTTTGACTTTTTGGAATTCTAGCATTTTCATAAAATAATTGGTGTCCTTCGCCGGCTTTCGGACGTCGCGAGAAAACCACATGAGTGCATTTGCTGGCATTTACACTCAGTTTCCACTCGTCGGCCCATTCAGGGTAGTCGTCAAGATGTTCTTGAAGAATGTCTGCAGTCCGATACGGATCCGAACCCTGGGCCAGGATAGTTGTGTCATCGGCGTACTGGTAAAGATTGGTTTGAGGTAAGGTGGGAGTATCGTTGACGTAGAGATTAAATAAGGTCGAGGAAAGGATGGCGCCTTGCGGCACGCCGGAGGAAACGGGATGGAAGAAGGAATCAGAGGAATGAACTTTGACGTGGAAGGTACGGTCATAGTTAAAGGATTGGATGATTTTGCATAGGTAAGGGGGAATTTCCAGGTTGATCAGCTTTTCAATCAGGCCCAGCGTCCAGACTCGATCAAAGGCGGCTTCCAAATCAAGGAAAACGCAGTGGGGAATTAGTTTTCTGTTGAATCCAGCGACTATATCTTCGAACAGGCGAAGGATTTGATGAGTAGTTGCAGTTTTCTCTCGGAATCCAGTCTGCTCCGGGCTGATGATGTTGGTTTCATGTAGGAATTTGCGGAGACGATGATGGATTATAGATTCGAAGAGTTTTGACATTGTATTGTAGACTGATCGGGAGATAGGATTTTGGATCTGAGAGTTGTTTTATTAGGTTTCGGGATCATAATAACTTTCGCGAATTTCCATGCGGTTGGGAAATACGAAAGAGAGATTAAGTTATTGAATAAACGGCTAAAAAGAATATTGATCATTGGCAGTGGCGGATATAGATAGTCAGCGTCCGCAGCGGACTTTGAAATATCGTTTCCAGTCAGGAGTTCTATCCCGGATTGCGACTCGGCGCAAATGTGAACGCTTGCCATAATTAATGAATTATCGACTCATCAGCGGTCAATCGTCGTGTAATGCGGAAAACAAATGTTATCATTTACAACAATCGCACACCACACTGTATTCCAACGACGCGGAGCACGGACTATACGTCAACAATCCATTCATCAAACACAATATCGTTTAAATTTACACGATCGGAACACGACCGCCACGTAAATGATCAACTGGGAGTAAAGTGACGACTGTCAAGCGGCGGCGTCTTTCCTCCGCCCGCAATTTGCATTTCATTTCGGCGTTCAAAGGGAGCGGGCCGCTTCGACTCCAGGCAGGAGTACACTCCGTGCGGCCGACGATTCGAGCACCGCGGGTGCGGGGCAGGGGGCCGCGAGGCAGGGAACATCTCGGCAGCAGGTGCTCGTCGCGAGACGAGCAACTACACCCTCGCATGCCATTATGTGTGTTCTCGATGACCAGGGGCGCCGACTTATAAAAAATATTGGGGGGCCCATATCGGGGGTCTTACCCCGGGAAGAGGTTAAATTCAAAGTGTGTCTCAGCACCGTAACACTATCATAATTCACACCACTTTTTTTCAGTTAACCTGCTTACTACCTTAAAATTATTTGTTTTAACACATTATTGAATGCATTTTAAAAGGTATCTATCATCAAACATGGGAAAAAACAACATATTTTTGTGATTTTCCCAAAGCATAATATAACTTAATTATTTTTTTGAATTATTGAGGGGGCTCAGCCCCCCCTAACGAATCTTTGAGGGGGCTCGGGCCCCCTCACGCCCCATGGAGTCGGCGCCACTGTCGATGACACATCGCGGAGTGTCCTTATGACAAGAGTGGGTTCACGATCTCAGCACGGAAAGAGAGAAGGCGATAACACGGACAAGCGGGGAAAGAACTCGGCCCGGTTATACCTTAGGTGAGAACTGATTCATTGATTAGCCGTAAATACCGGACCATTTAATTTGTATATTGATTCCGCGACGAATGCCGTGAGCGATTTAATTGTTTGTTTCCGTTCCTTTCTAATCAGAAAATGTTTCGTGCCCGAGTTGTTGCCCGCAGTTGTCCACGATTCAATTTTACACATTCCCTAACGGTTCCACAAGTTCGCAGTGGCGGATACAGATGGGGGCGCAGGGGGCGCGCGCCCCTCCCTCGCGGGTCCGGCCGTATTGCCAAACATTACAGAACCACAATTGTGACTTTTTTATATCATAAGATGGCGTTGTCTTAAATATGTGTATAATTACTTTAATTAAAATTTTATTTTACTCTACCTGTGACATGATTATTTTTTATCATGATAAAAGTAAAGGCAACTCAATATATCTTTTGCGCCCCCCCCCCCCCCTTTGAGTGTTTTCTGTATCCGCCACTGATCATTGGGGGCGTTAAATTACGAAGGAGACGATTTCAAATGCCATCAGGACCGGGCGCAGATTTCTTTTATAATCTTTTTAGTTCGGAGCTGATTTCTTCAGGGGAAGTTAATTCAGGCGCCGATATTGGACAATGTTGTAAGCTCAGCCAAGAGGTTTTGCAGTCTTCTTCCCTCGGGGACGGCAGGTCGTTCTTGAATGACGTTTCCAGAATTTCCGCAAAGATGTTCGCTTTTTCCTCATTGGTCATCGCTCGGCCGGAAGGAGTATTCAATGCTGGCGGCGCGGTTTTTTTCGAATGCTTTCGCAATCGGCAAGATTGTGCCGTCTTCATAACGAAGAGATTCCAACTTCTTATTCCAATTGTCGCTTCGATGTAGTTTGATTTCTCTTTGGACGCGATTACGAAGAGCGTTGTAAATTTGCCGATCTTCTTGCAGGCGGGAATGTTGCCAGAGCTTACGGGCGTGATTTCTTCTGCGAATTAAACTGAGAATTGCTGTCGGCAGGGCTTCGGGAAGTGACTTTTCTGGTATATCGTAGGCGGCGTCATTTGAAGCATCTTGAATGACGATTATAAGTTGCTCGATGAAATCGTCGGCGTCTTTACGACTTGTGATTTGACGCGAATGAAGTAGATGGCAATAGGGTAGTTTCCTTCATCAAAGAAAACGGAAGGCATTGATTGCGATTCGTTACCCACCATTAGTGTATTCATAATACACAAATTATTTGGTTTTTTAAATACCGGTTTAGACGAATGGCAAGGGTCAAATTTTATCCTCATTTGAAAAAGGCCAGATTGGCGCCCATGCGATGCCACTCCACGTGACGTCACAGGGGCCTAGTTTCTACACGAGAGGATGGGAGTTATACATCGTCTGAGGTTATCAATGCATGCATGAGGCACAGAGCTCAGGGAAACATGTCTTTATTAATCACCTATTAAAACTGGCTAAGGTCGGAAAGTTTTCTTCGCTTGATAAGGTATTAACAAACCTTTTTTAAGCCATGCGCTACCAGTCAGGAAGGTACTCAGCTATCCGCTAGCACCCTGCGTCCTATCAGCGTTCAGAGCCTCGATCAAGGTCACTTCACAAGGAGAGAGGGGGAACCAGAAACGCGTCGCACGGACTTTCCAACTTACGCGTCGCGTTTTTGCGCGCTTGAAATTTTTCACTTTTCATTTAATCGCGAAAAATAGATATCGTCATTTAAAAATCTAAAAGCGCGAAATACGTACTCCAGGAGTAATAATCTTTCGATTTAGGCAATAAAAAATAATAGGAAACCACCCTATTATCGCCGACCAAACGAGACAATTTATTATAATTTATTCCGCGCTTTCTGATTGGTTTCTGAGCAGGAAGGCAATTTACTGTGAATTGCACCGGTAGATGACCTGACAACTGGTAATCAATGGTTGTAGAATGACCGGTTGGGGGAACGTTGAGGGAGAGAGCGATGTCGAGAATGTCGCGGGATCCGTGATGGGAAAAATGAGAAGGAGACTCAGGGGCAATAATCTCAAGATTGCCTTTGCAGCGTAGCGAGCATGTTGCCGCCTCTGTTATTCGACTTGCGTCCCCAGCTGATGTTTTTCGCGTTTAAGGGTGCCTTCATAACTCGGCGTTGCGAAAAAAATGAAAGGCAAAAAGCGTCAAGAAAATTTCTTATAAGAATTTTTCTATTAGAAAATTTCTTATCAGACCCTATTGGACCCTAGGTATAAGACCCTAGATTTCTATAAGTCTTACAGAATTCTGATAGGATTCTATAAGTCTTACAGAATTCTTATAGGATTCTATAAGTCTTACAGAAATTCTTATAAGAACTTTGCATTTCTGATAGAATTCTATAAGAATATTGCGCAGGTCGCATAACTTTCAGGCATTTATCCGGCAGACATTTAAGTTACCATTACTTATGTTGGCAATTGATAATTATTTAAGAAATTCTTATAAGATTTTTTTGGAAATAATGTATAACTCTTTGTTAAGTAATGTTCTGCTAATTTATCGGCTTTTTCAGCATGGGATTTGACATAAATGGTTTCAAGAAGTTGAGGCTTCTTTTTATGAGACTTGTTAATATATATCTCTAAGAGTACACGAAAAATTGTAGACTTATAAAATCTGTCTGTTTCGAGTTTATAGATTACTTAACCGATGGAAATTTGATATGAGCCATGAATAAGCACGATGTATACTACGATTGCATACGTTGCAGGATACGGTTGTCATGGAAACCTTGTTTGGTTGTTAGGTTGCTAGGTATTGCTTTTATATGTTCATCATTCACCATGTTTTTGTGATAGCAATTTAATAAAATAAGTCGAGTGCTTCTAACAAAAATAAGGCATTGACCTCATTTGGTAAGTCTTACAAAACTGGCATTCCTAAAATCATGTTACCTTAAACAGACAGTTTCGTGGGATTTTAAACTTTTCATCATTAATTTAGATAGACATGTATATTTTTCAGAATGTGGCATATCTAATATAAACGGAAGTGTTAATGAAAACAGTGTTTCAATGGACAAAGTGAGTGATTTAGTCGTCTCTGAAGAGAATGAGAATGAATTTGTATGAAAATGCCAACATCTGCACAGTTATTATTTTATGGAAAATACATCAAATATTATTCTCTAAATAATCTTCTTCTAATCTAATTCTAAATAATCAGTGTCTCTGGGATTCCTATTAATGTCCCTAAATCTTGCACTTATTGTTAGCCATATTCTACATATTCTTTTCTCCAAATGGCATCAAATTCCATTTTACTTTGTCTATTTCTTTCATTATCTATCCAAATCTGCATGCAGAGGTGATTCTCTCTGGTATCTTAAATAAACATTTCTTGTATGTATTTCATTTATGAATTTTTCCTTCCCATATAATTTCTTGAAGTATCCCAAGTCGAACTTGAATTTTATTTCATTTGCTTCTTCAATTTTCCAGGTTAAATCATAGTCCATAATGCAATTCCTTTATATTTCGTTGCATAGTGATTGCCAAAGTCATATTCTATTATCAGTCCATCATTCTAGGATATCATTGGTTTCATTGCTTTTAGTTTGTTTTAGAATGTGGGGACGTTAACCCTATGCAGAACCCATGACCGGAAGGACCTCTATGGTATCTCGCATTGTCTGGCCAGTCAGGTGAACTTCACAGAACTTGAATGTCCTTTTTGATGCACACTAAAGATAGACATCTACATTTGGTACATGGAAAATCATTAGGTTTGCTGTGTACCAGATATAGCCCTATTGGAAAATTCTTTTAAGTCTTACAGAAATTCTTATAAGAATTCTGCAAGACTTATAGGATTCTGTAAGTCTTACAGAATTCTTATTGGATTCTATAAGTCCTAAGGCCTGGTTACACGGTACATGAGAATGTACAAGAAAATGTGAGAATGTCTGAATCTCAGAATGAACGCGAAAATGCACCGTGTAACCACGCAAAATGTAAGAATGTATGAATTTCTGAACGCCTGCTCTAATTTCATTCAGACAATCATACAATTTGAACTCAGAGTCACCTGGTGGCGGAATACGAAAACGACACATTCATTTCATCTGGCTTGTATAGGCGACTTCTTTGTTTACGTACGGCCCCGATAGTTATTTCGATTTGATATGATCTTGCTTGACTTGGATATCTCACTGATTGGATATGGGTAGCGAAAGAATGGAACACAAGAAAAGGGGATGGGTAAAAGGAAGGAACAGAGGGAAAGGCGCTGAATGTATGAACCGCGAGAATTGTCCAAGATTGAGATCAAAATGATCTTTAAAAGATCATAAAAAGCATGTGATAGGCAAAGAAATAAGATTCAAGTACTATTATTTACGCTGTATTTACTCAAGTTCCTGTTTTTGAATCGAGACCGACTGCAAAGCGAGTCGAAATTTTAGGTGTTGCGTTGACATGCAGCGAACGTTATGGGCATCGCAGTAATAAATATTGAATTTACCTTGCCAAAAGCCTCATATTTCTCGTATATTCCTGTAGCGTGCGCCGATTCACAGGAGAAGGATGGAGAGAAATCACGACACACTCACTTTCAAATCTAAAATTCAACTGCCTTTACTATGTCCTGTTTATTATATCACAAGGCTTAAGGGCACGAGAAATTTTGAAAATGTGCTTTTATTATGGAACACTACTATCCAACAAAATTTTAACGATATCGGCGAAAGACACTTTGAGAATATTCCTTGTTAGGGGCTCCTTGTGACGAGAGGCCGGCCGCCCATTACATTCCTTATTTTTCACCGTGGTTTAATCGTAATCAGTATTTATTCTCGTAAACAGCCACTTTCCCAGTAAACACAAAATGCTGCAGATGCGCATCAGATGCGCTTCGCGACAGCGCTGCAGCTGCGGCGAAGGCGCTGCTGCAGCGCGTCTAGCACTCCCATAGAGCATCTGGAGAGGGCGTTAGCTACCCCTCCTACGGTAGGAAAGTGAAGCCAGGGGGGCGTGGCACTTTAGCCGGTCCGCCATATTCCTTTACCGCGGGTGGAGCAGAAATACATGGTTCCTTATGGGGAATTCGTCAAAGGAAACTCAATATTTTACATATTGACAGCCGGAAAAAGCCGTTCCCACCGATGAGGGAAGGTTATCTGTTGAATGTAAAACCGGAAAAAATGCATCTTTTGGATGAAATAAACGATTCAACCACGGTGTAGCAAATTAAAAATATGACGCACGACAAGTCATTTGCGACATTAGCAACTAATTTTCAGCTGTAAGGTGAAAAATAACTGATGAATTCATGTGAAACCACTAAGTTATAACTTGAGATGATCACAGTAGAACTTTTTAAACCAAATTCAGTTATGAAAGTAAATAAAAAAGGATAAATGGACGAGAGAGGAATGGGAGGACACTGAATGCTACGATAATAATCACGTTTAATTGCTATTGCGTGCACTACAAGATTTTACTTGGCTAATAATCCGTCAAAAATATACATAAATCGTGATTCAAGGAAAATAATATGGTTTAGCAAGACTTAAAACAATCGGGAATCATGCCTACCATTACTTATGAATTCTCTACAAAAAGTATTGATGAGAAAATTTTAAACACAGCGAAGTCAAGCTTCGATTCTTATCGCCGGACATTTTTTTTCGGATATGTAACTTCAATATCTAAGTGTTACACAGTGTAAATCATTTCCGAAACTACTGTTAATAACCTCATGGCCATTTAATCAAAAGGGCTTCCTCATCAAAGGAAAATTTTGAGCATTAGGTAAAATATCATCTATGAGACAAGCTCGAAAGAGATTTCGCTTACAATAGGGTTGTTCACCATATTTTTTTTATTTAAGAAATCGAAAGATCGTGCTTCAGAAGGAGCAATGACAATAATATTATGCTATTTTCTTCATTGTACATGTTTAGAGAAGGCTTTAAACAGTGACAAATTTTACGTTACGCCAAAAAGCCCTACTTCCATCTTGAATTGATGTGTGACGTCACAAGCCCGTAGATGCCCTACTGCAGTGTTGTTTAAGTGGCTCAGCAGGGTTATTCCACTTTTTTTCAATATCTCCAGCGTCTGCCGCCAGATCAGTGTTTAAAGAAAATCCAAATTTATCCTTTAGTAAGAGTAATAATAAGCAAAATTACCCTTACTTGTACATGTTTATTGCTCATCATATCATAAATAGCACTACAACGCACTCATTTCACGAGTTGTCTTTTTGATACATATAATCAGTATATTCCGAATCAACTGATTCAATGAAAAACTTGACTCACAATAAATATAAAACACTAATAAAACATGATAATCGGTTTTCCAATCACTCTGCACACGCTAAAAGAATTTGCACTCCTTGAGGTTCGAAAGATTCTCCACACCTCACTTCTCACTCATCACTAACGACTTAGAATCAGTTTACGTTATTTCACATTGACATTTCGAGGACAATGAAATGAATAGGCTGAAACAAATTGCTAAACCGGTTATTGTAACATCAAAAAACTTCGAATTTCACTATTACTCTTACCCGTACTCTTACCGTAACCAAAATATGACCAAAATAAAAACAAACAACAGCGCAACGAAATTCGTGAAATGTAAACACTCGTGAATGCTCAAAATGAATAGGTAATAACATCAAACGGAACTTAGAAGCGAATAAACGATTGAAAATTAATATGCGTTCGATGTATCCCTAATAAAGCACAACTAGCTCAAATATGAAACATATCCCCTAGGCAATAGTTAGATACCTTAGATCGAAATGTATAGGGTTGATTGAACTAGCATGGAAGAAATAAATAATTTCGTCAAAGCAGTTACATTCACAACTCACTTCACTCTTTACTTCATCGTCTATATGCAATCATTCACTTAGGGGTACATCAAGGGCACAAATTGTGTTCACTTGCACTAGAGGCACAATGAAAGTTCACTGCACGTAGTTTCCTAGCATATGCAGCTATACAAAACTTTCAATTCCTGTCAACGCTACATACGTTGCCTGCCTAACTTGAAGAATGGATTTCATGTCACCTTGATCCATCCGGAAGCTTCATGCACAACTTAGGCCATTTCAAAATAAGGAATAACCTTGGCAAATGTCCAGTCGGCATGCAGAGTACTCAGCTTGGCATCGAGCGATCGAGGGTACAGGCCAGCCGTACAGGCTTGTGTCGTCATCACCTCTATTTCAAGATGGCCGACCGTTTTTGGCGGCGTTTAAAATTGTTCGTATTTTGATTGCTAATAATTCCATCATTACTTTTTCAACGCATCTGTCATTCATCCCAATCGAAATGAAATTACATCAGAAGTGATATACATTCGTTTTTGTAGACCGTTCTGATAGGCTTGAACAACCCTATTCCGAGTAAACTGCCATGAAAACAATACTGTCTTAAGAAATTGAGAATGGGTCTGATGAATTTCAAGTACTGACAATTCAGATATTATTTTCCTTCCCCAAATCAGGCGAACATGCACAGTGGGTAACAGCTGTGTTTAATGGAATCGTTGAAGGAGGTATTAAAAAAGAAAATAATTCCCATTTTCCAACTTATATAACGTACACACCCATCAAATGTTACATTTTCAGATTTCCAGAATGATTAAACAATGCTATTGAAACTGATTATTTATACAATTAATGCAAAGTAACCAAATTAACAATAAATCTCAGGCAGACATGATGTAACATTCTATTAAGATATATTCAGATTGGCAAGAGCATTATGAATACATGATGAAGGCCGCCACACCTCAGTGATCATTTCCAATTTTTGTACGTTCATACAACCTCAATCACATCGGCTACTGGATTAGCTGAACCTGCAATTAAAAATGTATAAATTCTTTACCTATATTACACCTAAATAGGAATTATTTGACAATTTCAATGGGCAGAATCTGTGTGATATATCAAATGCTTAGCATCACCAATCAAGATAAACCTCTAGATGTTTATGAAAAATGCTATCACTTAAGTTTCTACTTCATCAGGAGAACAATGAATGAGAAATTTAAATTTCGAGTTCGTTTGAAGTTCGTCGCTAATTAAACAAGTGATTGAATGGAAGCTATTCAGAATAGGAGGGCTGATTACTTTCTTTGACCACCACAAAATGCAAGAATTTCTGTTGGATGTGTCAAAAGGTGTCACGCTTCTAGCAGTAGCCCAATGGTTTATCCACTAGGCCACCGCACTTCCACACTGGTAGTAAACAGAGTTGGTCCTTATTAAATTGGGAACAATTTACTACACATATACAAAATAATCCTATTCCATTTAATGTTGTCTAAAATTGGCAATACTTTTGTCACCCTTTAATGCCAAAACAATGAAAGTAATGAAATTGAATTTTTGCAAGCTAGTATTTAAGTAACTTGACATTATGGTGCACATGTGTGGTACAAAATAGGTGTATACTTTTGTTTGCTATGTATTGTAGTGGTGTGACATATGCGTGCACCTAATGTACATATAGCCTAAAATAGAATGTTTATTGTATCGTAAGCAATAACCTTAATGAGTGTTATTCACATTGATTAAAATTGAAGTGACAATTGTAACGAAAGACAAATATGTTGAGTCAAAGGGGGAAATTCATTGACAGATCATGAGTTCTGGGCGAGTAGTTAGTAGGAAACCACCATATGTGCCACAAACTTTCATCGCCTTATACAGGGTAATTACTTATTTTTTTCAAATTGCAAAACAGACGAACACATGATTGATCATGATGAATACATTCACAAAGAAGCAATGAAAGGGGCACTAACTTGAAAAAAAATGAAAGAGGCACCAACTTGATCATAGCATAGATAAAGGAGCTGTTGCTTCAGCAAAGTTGTAATCACAAAAACAAATATAAACAACACCTACGAGCAAAAAAAGATGAACAAGAGCTATATGAAAAATGACATTAACCAGATATTGCTGTAACTCAGCAAAAACTAATTAGAACATGTTCCACTTTCTAAGAGTTTAGGTGACATGAATGGGCTATGAAACAAGAAAAAACACATTCTGGGCATGTAAAGTGGTTCATTAATGCATATCAACTTATGCTTTTTACAACAATATTTTTATGACTGAGCATTTTATTTCTAAATAAGATCAATTAAGGTGTATATCAACCCATCAACAGAGGAAGAACTTCGTGTTCCTTTTTTGCCGAGTAAGTGCTGTTACTGGTCATCGCTAATGATCATAATAACTTTTCGGTCGATAATTGAAATATTGCTAAGCATTCCTTTCAAAACATGAGACGCAATTGTAAGGCCAGTATAATAACTTAACAATTTTGCATTTTAGATCTAATTTCCACAATTTGTAGAAAACAACATTAATTTGCCAATGCTTGGTTGAGAACCACAAATCCCTGTACATGTGTTATGATTTTTAACTAATGTCGAATTTCGGTGGCTAAGAGTGCCATGCGTATCTCCGCTCTAAATAGACCTAATATCTGAACACCAAGTGTTCAATGAAGCACGAAATTCACTCACATCGCACAACTTGTACCGCGAATTGGCACAAAAATTTTTGAACCATTATGTCAATACACAAAAATGTTCACCAGCGATGGTACGCAGGGATGAAAAGAGTTCCGAAAAAGAACGGATATTTTTTTAAATATCTTACTTCATTACGATAAGCATTATCACTCATGACAAAATTCAACATAGTATAATACAATTTTAGCACTGATAAGGATAAGTAACAAATAACCAGTACACTGCCGCACATGAGTCCACCTGCTGCACGCGGCACATACATAGACAATTAACAAGGTTGACCATGCACTTCAAGCAAATGATATAGATATTACTAATAATTCACTATTTTGCAACTTACCGGTGGAATGTGAGTCCAGGTATCTTTTTACCGGGGCAATTACTGCACCCGTAAGCCGCGCAGCAAACCATCTGCGATGGTTGAATAAATATGTCGTTTTCAAGGTTAAATACTCACTTTTAACGGAGATAATAATATACCAGTATTAAGATGAATTCTAGAATATCAGCATACCTTCAGAATGCTTCAGCAGCCTCGGTATACTGAAAATTAGGTGATTTTCTTAACACGTACCTTTATGGTAAAACGAGCGAGCGAGGTAAAGGGATATGGCGGACGAACAAAAGCGCATCGGGTAAACAGGTTTCTGCTGGCTTCACTTTTTTCAGCTAACGCCCTCTCCAGATGCTCTATGAGCACTCCCAAACTTCCCTTTTTTGCATGTCATAAGCGCTGCACAAGCATGTCATACGCGCTGCACAAGCATGTCATAAGCGCTGCACAAGCATGTCATAAGCGCTGCACAAGCATGCCAGGAGCGCTGCGCTAATGTGCCACGATCGCTTCAAACGCATGTCCGAATCGCTGAAAATACATTCCTAATGTGCCACTACTATCGCCGCAAAAAAAGGTAGAACGCTGAACTTTAGGCATTTGTATGAAATTCTGCCGAAGCTCCACAGGGTCGTTTCAGATATCGTTGTACTCGTTGTACTAATGATCCATTGTTGTAGTCAAATAAACAATGAGTTGAACGATATCTGACACGACTGTCGAGCTTCGGCAGAATTTATACAAATGCTTAACGTTCAGCATTCTACCATTTTTGCGCCGATAATAGCAATCTTCAAGTACTACTTAAGTATGTGAGGGGCAGCAAGAATTAATTGAAAACACAGCTGGTTTGCAATAAATGATTTTATTAATGATTACTCTGTTTTAAGTATACATTAGAGTACTGATTAATGATAGACATAATACACGAAGACACTCACCCATAATGACACTGCATATTTTCGTTCCCATAAACTTTTTCTTCTTCATCCCCTCAACTCCAGACTTTCCGGTGAGGCAGAAGTGCTTCGCTGCTTCGTCAGTGAATACAAAATATAAAATTTTGTATACTGAGGGTTGCTCCTCATCACCACAAATGCGAGCAATTTGAGTAACCTGTAAAGAAAAATATTATGTAATCAATGGAATTCTGGTTGAAATTATCATAAAAGAATTAAACACAAATGATTGAGGCCTTACCAAATTATTGTGGAGAGATACATCCTCTGACAGTTCCCTCTCAAGCTCCTCTACATCATCCAAAGTTTTAAGAGGGAATTTCCGGTTGACGGAAATGCTTCTTCATTCACTACAGGCTTGGACTTTAGCTCTTTCTTTAATTCTGTGAGCATGCTTAAAACCATGCTCACCTTCCCATCTAATCTCCTGTATCTCTTTTCCCATATCTTCTCCTGAGCTTGCATGAACCCTAAAATTTTAAATGTGGAAAGGTTAGTTTACAAAGTGACCTTTATGTCAGTACTTATATAAGTAAATACATGATAAAAATATTACCATACAACTCTTCTGCTGTTGCCGGCCGCTTAGTCTCTCTTTCTTTCCCACCAGGTGCTTGCGGATCTAGTTGTTTTCCTGCTATGAGAAATGTCCATTAATTTTAACTCGTGTACTGCATAATACATCATCGCGTCAGCCCATCTCGTTAGACAATCTTTTTAATATTATACTAAAAAGGTTGGCTAACTAAAAAATTTTGAGCTGCGAACTTTTCCTGTGACATGCGTTACACATTTCCTATTTCACTATTAATGGAAACCTATATAATCAATATTTAAAAGCTTATATCCAATGGTTCCGAACATAACTACGACCACGTATGTAAACAAAAACACAAAGTCTTAAAATGTGTTTATATTCACCATGCTAGAATGCCAATT
Source organism: Ischnura elegans (assembly GCF_921293095.1). Classification (NCBI taxonomy): domain Eukaryota; kingdom Metazoa; phylum Arthropoda; class Insecta; order Odonata; family Coenagrionidae; genus Ischnura; species Ischnura elegans. The sequence continues at coordinate 19,522,509 of NC_060258.1, read as the reverse complement.
CTACCTAATTTCAAGGAGAATTGAATTTAAATTAACTAAAATTATACATTTTAAAAGAAGGTGATAAATTCTTACCTATTAAGAATCCCCAAGGACGATCAACAGTTCCACAACGTTGGCCGCCATAGACTCAGTAAACTTCCCAAGCACCCTGGTAAACAATCGCGTAGTGGAGGATTGTTGCATTGTTGCACAAACTCGCATTAGCAGCGTTCCAGCAGCGTGCTGCAGGCATGCTTTGCGCATGCGCTGTTGATGCGCTGCAATTGCATGTTTCGCCAGCGCGCTGCGAAAGAGCGCTGCACAAGCGCTGTTACCGCGCTTCATTGAAACGGAAACGAACTTGCAGCTGTGAAACCCCTGTGCAGCGCTGCTGCAGCTATTCGTGTTTACTGGGTTCCTTATAATTTGATCCTACAATGGGTAAAATGATAGGTACATTTCTAGAGTTGTTTACAAAGTGATATAAGTAACTTGATGAAATCCTGCGGTAACCCTGATTTAATAGTGTACTTACGTTGAGGATATCCCGTTGACAATATAGATAATGTGTTTGACTCCATTCTGTGGATCATCAACCACTCATTACTCTTATTTTTCTCCCTTCGAACACAAGCAAAAAACTTCTCCGGCGAGTAAATAGAGGTACTAGACGTCGGGGCACTTTATATGGTTTTATGGGATACACTATTTATATGGTTCTCACACGTTTTTCTATTGAAGGTCCATGCTACAATATACTTACTGCATTAAGCAAATGATGTTGGTGTGTAGATCACAATCTGCAATCAACTTATTTTAATTTAATCTTTCCAAAGCCCCCCAAACAATCGCCTTTATTTATTTCAACAACGCCTTGGCAACCCAATATATTCACAATCCGAAGTTTGACGTTAAAACAGCAAATATATTCGCCAAATTTTCGTTTGAGTCCCTAAATAGACAGTTTTTCTATCCACTTCCTCAGTCTGTCATCAGTGGATTCCAGGCCGTGATGTAACGCGCGCACGCTCCGTTACGTGTTTTCAAACAGTCGATGAAGATTATTTTTAAAGACTCATATCTCAGCTATAAAACATTATTCATCCGCGAAATTTTCGGCAAGTACATTTGAGGTAAGGATCTTATTATTCTAATACTTTTAAAAAAGTTTGCATGTTCCCCATTGGTTTATATTTGAAGTTGAAATAATTTGTTGCGCATTAAAAAATGTCCGAAAAAATGTACCGTGTAACCACCTACTCGTGGATCTTGTCCATGAGAATGTACAAGAATCTGTTCAGAAAACCATTCAGAAAAATGTACAGATTCTTGTACATTCTAATGTACCGTGTAACCAGGCCTTTATAGATGTTCTTATAAGAACTCTGCATTTCTTAGAATTCTATAATAATGTTGTGAGGGTCGCATACCTTTCGGGTTTTTATCCAGCAGGCGTGTCACCATAACTTATGTTGGCAATTGATATTTATTTAAGAAATTCTTATAAGATTTTTTTGGAAATAATGTATAACTCTTTGTTAAGTAATGTTCTGCTAATTTATCGGCTTTTTCAGCATGGTATTTGACATAAATGGTTTCAAGAAGTTGAGGCTTCTTTTTATGAGACTTGTTAATATATATCCCTAAGAGCACACGAAAAATTATAGACTTATAAGATCTGTCTGTTTCGAGTCTACAGATAACATATCCGATGGAAGTTCAATATGTGCCATGAATAACCACGATGTATACTACGATTACATATGTTGCAGGATACGGTTAACATGGTTCCCTAGCAACCTAACAAGGTTTGGTTGTTAGGTTGCTAGGGATTGCTTTTATATGTTAATCATTCACTATGTCTTTGTGATAGCAATTTAATAAAATAAGTCGAGTGCTTATAACAAAAATAAGGCATTGACCTCATTTGGTAAGTCTTACAAAACTGGCATTCCTAAAATCATGTTACCTTAAACAGATAGTTTCGTGGAATTTTAAACTTTTCATCATTAATTTAGATAAAGCGATATGTATATTTTTTCAGATTGTGGCATATCTAGTATAAGTGGAAGTTTTAATGAAAACAACGTATCATTGGACAAAGTGAGTGATTTAGTCCTCTCTGAAGAGAATGAGATTGGATTTGTATGAGTAAACCTAAATAACATCTGCACAGTTATTATTTTATGGAATATACATCAACTATTATTCTCAATCAGTGTTTCTGTGATTCCTATTAATTTCCCTAAATCTTGAACTCATTGTTAGCCATATTCTACGTAACCTTTTCTCCAAAATGGCATCAAATTCCATTTTTCTTTGTTTATTTCTTTCATTATCTATCCAAATCTGCATGTAGAGTTCTCATTCTCTCTGGCATCTTAAATAAACATTGCTCCTATGCATTTGATTTATCAAATTTTACTTTTCCTTCACATATAATTTCTTGAAGTACCTATCCCCAGTCGAACTTGAATTTTATTCTGGTACACAGCAAACCTAATGATTTTCCATGTACCAAATGTAGATGTCTATCTTTAGTGTTTTATTCAAGTTCGACTGGGGATAGGTACTTTCAACTGGGTGTGTGAAATATTGTCCAGACCGGGTGCTTTTTTAGTTGAGAGAGAATTTAAATTAAATTCTCCATCCCCATATCCAATGAAGAACTTCTGCCTTCCAAATTCACAGTTACAGATTGGGACCAATTCCCTCTTCTATTTAATGATTCTCTTTCCTCTCTTCTCCCAATCTCACATCCCACCCCGGACAATCAATAGAGAAACATGCAGAAGCACTTAAAACAGCTCTTCACTCCGCAAACGATAGCGCCTCACGCACTTTTGCTCCCCGCAACACAAGTGTTTGGTTGTGAATTTACCAGAAAAAGTCGAGCCTCGCCACCTGTTGGCGATACCACGAATTGTCGGGTTTTCGTTTTGGTTTTGTTTTTGTTTTGTCACTCCGAGAATGGGAGTGAATAGGCAGTCGTCCAGTGAACTTCGCAAGCGTATGAACAACCCCAGGAGAAGGAGCCATGTCGCGCCCCCGACGGGAACAGCAGCAGCGGTGAGTGGTATGCCATCGGCCCGGCTCGACTTTGATTTAAACAATTTACAGTCCACATTTAAATAATCACGTTCGGAAGTGATCATATGGTCCTTCGAGCCGGATTTGTCGTTGTAGAATCAGTGTTGGTGTTAGAATACTTTTGGTTTTCCCTTTCTTGGTTGGTTGTATTAGGGAACGTTGAAAATGCCAGCGATCGACGATGTAGAGTTTCGTATTGCATCTCTCTTAGCGAAGATGGGTCGTATTGATAATGTCGCTAAAGATTTCGAAAAGAGTTCGAGTGATGTAAAAAAGAGGAATTTATTACGAGCTATGACGGACCACGTGGATAGTCTTTTGGAGGAATTCAATGAGGGTATTTTGAAATTAGCCTCGTTGTACGCGAAACAGTCCCCTCCCGTCGAAAAGGACAAGGAATTGCGTAAGTCTACGGAGGAGTTCGAGGCTATGTTTTTTAATACTAAGGCAATTCTTCTGACATATTTCCCAGATATAGAGCCACACTTAAGGTCAACGGGCCATCTTGCGACCGGGGAAAGTAATTCAACTCATACCGTAGCTCTCCCTAAGCTCGATTTAGTCGCGTTTAATGGCGATTTAATGCAATGGCAGTCATTTTATGATGTATACCTATCTGCGGTTCATGAAAACCCGTCCTTGAGTGACGTGCAGAAATTTTTGTATCTCAAATCTATTCTTAAGGGGGAAGCACATTCGTATGTTTCGTCTTTACCTGTGTCCTCGGCGAATAGAGTATGTGCACATTTTTGGGAAGTGATCTTAAAAAAGAATTTACACCTCAATTAGGCTAAATTCCGAGTCTGAGAATAGAGAGGTATTTTTTAAGCGAGATATTAATTATTAAAATTTGCAAAATTAATGATGCGCTGAAACACCAGTCGGCCATATTCTCAAGGCTGTGACGTCATTTTGTTCGACGTGTTCTCAGGCATTCCTTGTTCTTTAGGGTGAGCCCCTCTAAAGCGTATACTGAGTTTGGAAAGAAGCCATGGAATGCCTTTTGAACTAGATTTAAAGTGTGTACATGCCATCATCTACATCTTTTAATTCATTTGTTTCTCGGTTACGCTGACGACAAGACTCTATCAACTTTTCTACCTCGAACTACCTAATCGTATTTCTTACTCCTCGGTTCTCGCATTTGCGTTCGTTTCCAGATTTATAGTGACATTAAAATTAAGAGACACTTAAACAGTGATGATCCTTGAAAATAGTTCGACTTAATTCGTGAAAACTAAGTCACTAATTAGTAACTAACTTAGTAACTGTACCCGTACTACTAACTAAAAAACGGAAAATTAATTTTCGATAAAAAGTGATAGTTTGGGTATTCAAAATGTTTGTAATTTAATTCTAAACACAGTGATGCTAATATTTTCTAAATCGAATGTGAAATAAGCTCATTATTACGTATCACAAGTCGGGACTACTTTTTGGAAATGCACCGCGCGCAGGGATTCCTCGCTTAATGGATAGCATAACCGGTCATAACAAGACACTTTTACCTTGAAAACCAATAAACTTATGCTGTGAAGAAATATAAAATGAATCAATTATTAAATTGTGCTAACAAATGCTTCGAGAAGCATATTGAAACCGAATGAATGAAAAGTAATCGAAATGTCTGATCTGAGTAATGAAAATCGTCTGATTTAACTATCAAACATTTGATTTCCAGCCCGAGAGATTTCCGTCATTCATCCGGACCAAGTTTTCAATAACCAATTTTTAGACATACCTCACAAATGCTATTCATACACCTCAACCAAGCAAATGTACATCTGACTGACATATCTATGTTAGCGAACTGAAAATAATTTGTAGAAACATTGAGATAATCAGAACTCTGCTTTTGAATACATTAATTCTACGAAAGAACAAATACGTCGACTAAAAGTGCTTTTTTTTTAAGAAATTAAGATCAGATTACTGCTTAAACTGGACCAAAATGTAACTTCAGTTATTTGTGCTTACGTTTAAAACCTTAAATAGCCCAGAAGAAGAAGAACCCAGCTCAGTAACGGCAATTTAATAATTAACTATGGATATTCATGCAATCACCACGGGCCATAACTGAACATAAAAAATTATTTTTCGCGAGTCAGTAGGTTAAATAATAATAGAATAGAAAATAGTTAAATAGATAAATTAAATTATGATCGGTATTTGAAATGAAAATAAGACAAATATCGATAGTTATCTACCTACCGGCACTTTTACTTCCGTAAACCTTCGAATCGTGCTAACAAACTTTTGGCCAATTACCTACTGTAAACAATCTTACTTCATTCACTTATGTTAGACATAATTTCCGATGAGGTTTTTCGTCCATTTCTCTTTATTATGAATGAGACAAGACAACAAAAAAGCTCCAGTTCAACATTAAAACTTCGTGCCGAGGCATGTAGGTATAGTCCAACATAATCAGCACGGTCAATCATTGAAGCATCCACCTTCGGGATATTATTTGAAGAAACCCTCACGAAACCTGATTCCACGATAAGCACTTAAACGTATTTCCCATTACACAGATCAGATTCACCAACTTTTTCCAATGCACACGTAGTTTATTGAATCATAAACACGATCATAACACGATAAACACCTTGCACGCTGATGAGATAGACCAGAATGACGTCACATACCGAGGAGCCAATAGATGAGCGTTTTCGTCTGCCTAATATCGTTGCGAAAACAATGCATATTAAATAGTAATTATTAAACAAACTAAGCAACAATTAATGCTGTTAATCGAAAGTAATAATATTTACGATACACTTTATCGAATAAACTGCATTTCAGTCGTATTCCTCCCGAGTGCACATACTCTATTACTCGGTCGCGTGGGAGAGTTTGAAAGCGCGCTATATGGACTCAAACAGGTTGACTAATGCCTATCTGGAGGCTTTGTTCGATATCAACCCGATCACCCGGGAAGGTCAAGCTATTCGCAAATTTTGCACATTAATTACTGAGTATGTTGGTGCGTTAAGCGCGGTGGGGCATAATGTCGAAAGTTGGTCGGTCCCAATGCTTTTTATGTTGCGCCGCAAACTCAATTTCGTGTTACGGGAGCGGTGGGAAGAGGTAGCGCTCAACGTTGGTGAGCCTTCCCTACAAACATTTTTTGATTTTTTAAGTGAGGAAGCCAAGATTTTGGAAGCAGCCTCATCGTTTCATTCAGATACTAGTCTGAATAAAAGGCCCCATAAGCCAATGCAATCTTTAAGAAAGTCTACTAGTATGGTTGTTAATACTGATAGACAAAGGGTCCAGAAATCGTGCCCAAATTGTTCGTTGCCGCATTCTTTGGAAAAATGCAGGAAGTTTTTGAAATTGTCAGTGGGATCTCGGCTAAGATTAGTTAAGGCTAAAGGGTGTTGTTTAGTTTGTTTCAGCCAAGACCATTATTTAAAAGATTGTGAATTCAAAATGCCATGCCCTAAGTGTAAATTGCCTCACAATGAATTAATTTGTTTTGCCAATCGTGAGGGTTCATGTTCGAAATTAGATAAAGATAATACTGCGGTAGAGCAGAAGCAGCAAAACCCTCAATTAGTGAGCGCAGACCCAGATGAGACGAAAGAAAATCCAGTTCGAGAGGTGTCTTCTTTCCAAACGTGCACTCATCGGTTGGGGTCTGTCGTGATGCTTGCGACTGCCAGGGCGATCGTATTGGACATTGATGGCAATGGCCGCGTAATTAAACTCTTGCTTGACACTGCAAGTCAGGGAACCTTTATCACGGAATCTTGCGTTCGAAAGCTGCGGTTGAATTCCAATAAAATTAGAACTCCTATTTTTGGGTTCGGAAATAATAATTCCGTGATATCGTCTGGAATTGTCAGTTTGAAAATGAAACCTTTGTCTGAAAGCACGTTGAAATTGGAAGTCAAAGCTATGGTGGTTCCTCATATTGCTCAATGCCCAAAATTATCGGTCTTTAATAGATCATGGCCTCATATAAAGGGATTGAAACTTGCGGACCCGAGCTATTACGATGAGGAAGAAATAGACGTATTATTGGGGGCAGAATGGTTTGCGCGCGTGGTAGTTAACGCGCCGATAATTGGTCCTCCAGGGACACCAGATATTTTGCCAACTGTTTTTGGCCATTGCCTAATGGGGAAAATTGAAAATAAAGCAAATCAAATCCGAGTGTTCTGCTCAACACTTGGTGATAATATTGAAGGTTTACTGCGAAAGTTTTGGGAGTCTGAGGAACCTCCTAAGAGATATCAGTGTAGTCCAGAAGATGATGCTTGCGAGCAGCATTATAAGAACAATATTTCTCGTGAATTGAAACAGTATGTTGTTCGTTTACCTTTTATCTCATCTACCCTTGAATTGGGGCAAAGCAATTGTTCCGCGCTGCAAAGGTTCTATATTCTAGAACGCAGATTAACTAAGAACTCCGCTTTACGCTCGAAGTATAACGAATTTATGAAGGATTATTTTGAGCAAGGCCATATGATTGTGGCAACGAGTGCCCCATTGAGAACATCTTATTACATTCCGCACCATTGCATTTATCGTTCGAAGGCGGAATTATCGCGATTTAGAGTGGTTTTTGATTGTTCTATGAAAACCACTAATGGCATATCATTGAATGATGTGTTGCATAAGGGTCCCAAATTACAAGTGGATCTAATCGACATTTTGATGCGCTTTCGATTGCATGAGGTTGTGGTGATCGCTGATATACGCCAGATGTATAGAAATATTAAGCTACACCCGGCCGATTATGATATGCAACGAATATTTTGGAGATTTAGTCCCGAGGAAGAGCTCCAAGAATATTGCTTGACCACTGTGACTTATGGAATGAAATCAGCTCCATTTTTGGCAATTCGGACACTTCATCAGTTGGTATGCGATGAAGGCGCAGAATTTCCACTTGCATCTCGAATACTTAGAGAAAATACTTACATGGACGACATAGTTTCTTCAGTTCGAACCATTGACGAAGCATTAGTATTGCAGAGCCAATTAAAGAAGCTTTTAGATCGTGGAGGATTTGAGTTGCGCAAATGGTTGAGCAACCAGTTGGAACTGCTAGAGAATGTACCCTCAGAATTTTGCATTCTGAAACCAGAGTGTTTTACTTTTCAGCATGAAAACCAACCTGCCGCTGAAATTTTGGGTTTGGCATGGAATCCTAGGAAGGATAAATTTTCGTATAAGTTTGAGGCTGGATTTGGTGTCATCACGAAAAGAACCATATTGTCGGAAGTCGCTCGCTTATTTGATCCACTTGGATTTATTAGCCCTGTCACATTTTATGGAAAATGGCTCATCCAGCACCTTTGGCATTGCGGACTTGAGTGGGATGACACTCCTCCCGAAGAAGTGGTTGTCAAATGGAAACAATTCCGACATGAGTTACCACTCATTTCGAAATTTGAATTACGTCGTTGCTTGAAAGTAGACTCGGCAATCGACCTTCAGTTGCACGCCTTTGCGGATAGTTCGGAGAGGGGATATGCGGCGGTGGTTTATTTACGAATTGTGAATTCCGACCAGACGGTTGCCACGTCATTACTGATAGCTAAGTCTAAGGTGGCACCGATCAAGCGGATATCATTACCTCGATTAGAATTATTAGGTATGGTTTTGGCTACTAACCTTATTGATTACGCAAGAGATATATTGCTCCCTCACTGCGTAATTTCTGATGTTGTCGTATGGAGTGATTCAATGGTTGCTCTTCAGTGGATCAAGTCATCTCCTCACCGCTGGAAATCATTTATCGCAAACAGAGTCACTATGGTTCAAGAGAAATTATCTCCGAACAAATTTCGGTATGTTCCATCAGACTCTAACCCTAGTGACATAGCATCGAGAGGAGCCCTTCCTCGTCAATTGATCGAGGACGCAGGTTGGGTGACGGGCCCGTTATGGCTAAGTGAGCAATCGGAGGCATGGCCGAGGGCTCCCAGCCTAGCTCGCCAAACGGATCGTGATGCCCTTGAAGTGGAAGCTCGAACAATTAATCTCCATACAGCACTAGAGGAAAACACGCTGACTTGGTTGTTGATGTTTTCCTTATTTTCACGACTGAAGAGGATAGCAGCATATTTGCTGCGATTCATTCATAATTGTAAGCACCCTAACGAGAAACATATTGGTTATCTCACTACTGGAGAGTTGGACCAGGCTGAGGTGCGGTTGGTAATCTTAGTGCAGCGAATTGAGTTTCAAAAGGAATTAGATTTATTACGGAAAGAAGAAGTGCCAAGTCGCTTAAGAAAATTGAACCCATTCATCGATGAGGAAGGTGTCTTAAGGGTTGGAGGCAGATTGAAGCATGCCAAAATTGCATTCAGCCAGAAGCATCCAATGTTGCTTCCAAGTTCTCATCATTTAACGGCTTTGATTATCGATTATTATCATGAGACCTACCTACACCCTGGGTCACTTCATTTGCACTGCCTTATCCAGTCGAAATTTTGGATCATTAATGCTAGAGACGTTGTTCGTCGAAGAATATTGCACTGCATTAAATGTTTTCGTGCAAACCCCAAACCGAAAGAGCAGTTTATGGGCAATCTACCGCCCTCTAGATTGAAAAAAATGAATGCTTTCAGCATATCGGGTGTTGACTATGGCGGGCCATTTGCTCTAAAAATGGCTAAAATCCGAAATTCTAAGATATTAAATGGATATATTTGCTTGTTCGTTTGCTTTGCAACAAAGGCAATACATTTAGAGCTTGTTTCGGATTTAAGCACAGACTGCTTCTTAGCCGCGCTAAAGCGGTTTATCGCTCGTAGAGGCGCTGTGACAGAAATCCATAGTGATAATGGTACTAATTTTGTAGGGGCACAGAGAAGGATGGCGACTTGGAGGAAAGTAACGTCATCAACTGACTTCAATGACAGAGCCGAACGATATCTGGGTGGAAGAGGAATCACATGGAAATTCATACCACCGGGCAGTCCTCATATGGGAGGACTATGGGAAGCCGGGGTAAAATCGGTGAAAAGGCATTTGGGAGCATCACTCGGCGGTCAAGTGCTGACGTACGAAGAATTTTACACGGTGTTAGTACAGGTAGAAGCTGTATTAAACTCAAGGCCTATTACTCCAGTTAGTTCGGATCCTAACGATTTTGAGGCTTTAACTCCTGGCCACTTTCTCCTACAAGAACCAATTTACGCACTTCCTGAAGAACTGGAGCATGGTAATAGTGGATTGGGGAGACGATGGAGTTTGCTGCAACAAGTAGTAGGGACATTCTGGAAGCGATGGCAAAATGAGTACTTAATGACTCTGCAGCGGAGAGGAAAATGGACCTCAAAAAGTGGTAATATCAAGGAGGGTGACTTAGTTATATTGAAGGAACCGAATCGTAGCCCAGGTAGGTGGAGACTTGGCCGAATAAACCGTTGCTTCTTGGGGACAGATGGCTTGGTTAGGGTTGCTGACGTTAAAAACGAGCAGGGAGTGTTTAGACGGTCAGTAAAAGATTTGTGTCCATTACCTCTATCGGGTAATTAACGTTTGAGGTCAGGATTTCGTTTTGTTTTTTTTTGTAATGTTAGGTTTAGTTCTGTAGTTGATAATTTAGTGTTTCGTATTTGTGAACCTTTCCGAGGGCTACCCATTCCTATTAAGTCTCCTTGATGGCCCCCTTGGAGTGAAGAATAAGCAATCCTTTCCTTTTTGTTTTGTCTTTCCCTCTCCTTACCCAAAGTTGAGGTTGGTTTAGTTAAAGTTGGACTATATGATCACATTCGAGAGGTGAAGTAATATATGATTGTTTATCTATTCGATATTAATTTAATTGATAATTACTTTGTTTTTTTTTGCTTTGGAACGTTGTTCCAAGGGCGGGGGAATGTTTGGTTGTGAATTTACCAGAAAAAGTCGAGCCTCGCCACCTGTTGGCGATACCACGAATTGTCGGGTTTTCGTTTTGGTTTTGTTTTTGTTTTGTCACTCCGAGAATGGGAGTGAATAGGCAGTCGTCCAGTGAACTTCGCAAGCGTATGAACAACCCCAGGAGAAGGAGCCATGTCGCGCCCCCGACGGGAACAGCAGCAGCGGTGAGTGGTATGCCATCGGCCCGGCTCGACTTTGATTTAAACAATTTACAGTCCACATTTAAATAATCACGTTCGGAAGTGATCAACAAGACCTGACAGATTCCCCCAATACTTAGTTTCCCTTATCAAACTCCGCAACTCAGTCCGACATATCTAGCAAAGATATCATATACCTGCCGACAAAATTAAGTATAACAAACTTGCCAACACCGTCAAAGCGGAGGTAAAGAAATATAGCACTGCTCAACTGGGAAAACCATATCAAAAACCTGACTTTAGAAAACCCCACCGAATGCCACCAAAAACCGATCTGGAGAACCATAAGAGCCCTAAAAAGAGAAGACAAAAATCTATTTCACCCAATAATCTCTGACTCCACTCCCATATTCAACTCAGCTGAAAAAGTCGAAATCCAAGCAGAAAACCATGGCCCTCGATCAATCACTTTCCCCATTAGAACCTACAATCAACTCTTTTCTAAAAAATCTTCACTCTGCATCTGTGTTCACTCCCATTGCTAACCCCTCAGTAGTCAGAAAAAATTTAAATTCTCTCTCAACTAAAAAAGCACCCGGTTTGGACAATATTTCACACACCCAGTTGAAATATGCCAGCCGTTCCCCAAACTTTCTATTCCTTATTTCCGATTTCTTCAGCCATTGTCATTCTTTCCCTTTTATCCCAGCTGCTTGGAAACAGGCAAAAGTTATCCTTCTTCCAAAACCGGGCAAAGATCCCAAAATTCCAGGCAACAGTCGACCCATTTCTTTACTCTCATACCTTTCCAAAATTCTCAAAATTATCGTTCTTCAACGCCTAGAATCCTTTTCTTCCGACCACACCAGCTTGGGTTTCGAAGAAAAATTTCTGCCCCCCACCAAATCCTCCGATTGGTGGAAAAAAAAACTCACGGTTTTAACAGCCGCTCCACCACCGATGCTGTATTTTTAGATGTGGCCAGAGCCTTTGACAGGGTATGGCACAATGGCCTTCTATATAAACTACATGTCCTCCAATTGCCAAAATCAGACATTCAGTTCATCCTCGCCTACTTGAGTCACCGGCATTTCCGAGTCTCCGAAGCTAAAACATTATCATCCCTTCGACCGATGGAAGCAGGCGTTCCACAGGGTTCCATCTTAAGTCCACCACTATTCACACTATGCGTCAACGACATGCCCTCCAAACAAAAAAAATCACTACACATGTATGCAGACGACACGGCCATCGCTGCAACCTCAAGGAAGGGACATACAAACATCAATAAACTTAACCACCACTTAAAACTTATACTCAAATGGACACTTGCATGGAAATTTCAGATAAACGCCTCCAAAAGCACACACATACACTTCTCACGCAGACAAAAATTCACTCCACAATCATCACCATACATCAACAAAGTTCGTATACCAAGAGCTCGATCACACAAATTCCTCGGCGTCTACTTAGACAATAAATTAACGTTCCTACCACACCTTAAATACTGCACAGTTAAAGCCCTCAAAGCAAGGCAAGCCGTCTGCTCTACTCCCTCTGCTCACCATCATCTCCTCTGCCTCATTCCTCCAGAGCCAGACTACACAAAACCATTGTCCGGCCAACACTCCTATACGGATGCGAAATATTCGCCTGCAATAGAACAATAAGACAAAAATTAGAATGCCATCAAAACAAATCCCTCAGACTCCTCCTCAACCTCTCTCGGCTGACACGCATGAAGGACGTTCGCTGCGCACACAACATTCCGTCAATCAATGATTTCATTAACAAACTTGTAAAACATTTGCATCATCTGCACAATTATTATTTTATGGAAAATACATCAACTATTATTCTCAATCAGTGTTTCTCGGATTCCTATTAATTTCCCTAAATCTTGCACTTATTGTTAGCCATATTCGACATATTCTTTTCTCCAAATGGCATCAAATTCCATATTACTCTGTCTATTTCTTTCATTATCTATCCAAATCTGCATGTGGTATCTTAAATAAACATTTCTCGTATGTATTGGATTTATCAATTTTTCCTTTTCCTTCCCATATAATTTTTTTAAGTATTCCAAGTCGAACTTGAATTTTATTTCATTTGCTTCTTCAATTTTCGACAGATTAAATCATATTCCATATTGCAATTCCTTTATATTTCATTGCGTAGTGATTGCCAAAGTCATATTCTATTATCAGTCCATCATTCTAGGCTATTGCTGGTTTCATAGATTTTAGTTTCTTTTAGCATGTGGGGACGTTAACCCTATACAGAACCCATGCCCTGAAAGACCTCTATGGTATCTCGCCTTGTCTGGCCAGTCAGGTGAACTTTACAGAGCTCGAATGTCCGTTTTGATGTACACTAAATGATAGACATAAACATTTGCTTCATGGGAAATCATTAGGTTTGCTGTATACCAGATATAGGCGTCTACATTTGGATTGAATTAGGTATAATGCTAACTTTGTACCCTCAGTAGGGATGTAAATCTTATGTAGCTTTTTATAGAAGTTGCACATGTGTTTTAAGTATGTTGATATAATATTTATAATAAATATTTCCATGAGAAAATTTCTTATAAATAACATTTTGTAATTGATATTTATAAGAAATTTTCTTATAAGAAAAATTCTTACAACAAAAATTCTTATGAGAAAAGCGTCCAATTTCTGATAAGAAATTAAATGCCTGCAGGATAAAAACCTGAAAGTTATGCGACCTGCGAAACATTCTTATAGAATTCTATAACAAATGCAAAGTTCTTATAAGAATTTCTGTAAGACTTTTAGAATCCAATAAGAATTTCTGTAAGACTTATAGAATCCTATCAGAATTCTGTAAGACTTATAGAAATTTATAAGTCTTACAGAATTCTTATAAGAATTTCTGTAAGACTTATTAGAAATTTCCAATAGGGATAATGTGGCAGCATATCACATATTAATCAATCTCTACCTGTAGAACACATTGTATGTCTCTGTAATCGTTTCTATTTAGTGATTATCATTTATTTTATTCATTAATTTATTTAAAGGGCAAATATAAACAATGCAGTCTGCACTTAAAGTAGGTACTTTTAAAGAGTTCCCATAGTAAGACTGTAATATTCATTAATTCACTTTGAGGCTATAAATATCTTTAGAACCAGCCAAGGGAGGGCTGCATATATGCACATATATGTATAGCTTATACTCAGTGCGTCCTCTATTAATCTCTGCTGAGTCCTCTTCATGGATAATTTTCGGGTGGTTGACGCAAATGCTCTCTGTGGATCTTCCTGGCAGCCAAATACGTGGGGAAAAGCACATTTTTTCAATAGCTTATGCCCTCCTACCATTTTGCACATCATGAAATTTTCCATGTGGTCCTCCATCTATGAACAAAAGCATTAGGTATATATTTTTATCTGTACATACCAAAATCATAGCTCAAACTGTTTACTTCTGATCTACTAGATGCTTCTTCCAAGGTTTTCTTCGTCAACAATTAACATCCTTTGAATTGCAGTTTTTTGGAAGCATCTATTTTCCATTTCATTAGGTAAGTTGGCTATTTTGTACGATTAATGGATTCATTCAGCAGATGTTAAATGCTCTTCATCATGAATAATTTACGCGTCATGTACATACATTAGCATCTATTCAATAAGCGTCAGTAATAAATATTAAAATACCTTAAGATGGTCCTCGCAGCAATAAAGGGTTGATTTCAGAGAGACATTGACGTCCCTTCTTGCAGCTCTAAACTATTTCTTCCTCCGTTTCTCTTCCTTCAGAACCGCGAAAAACACTTTGTTAGGGTTCCTGCTGCTTATATTTGTACACTCTGGTGCAAAACACCATTGATATGCCGACATTGTGCACAGTTTATCTCTGACTTTCGTTCAAGAGAGCGTGTAACCATCAACTACAGCATACCCGTACGGCAAGTACCATGCAAGTACTCGAAGTTACGGGCACATGACGTCACAGGCGGCCATGTTCATTTTTCTTGTTTTCGCGGACATTCAAACCGGGTAATTTTTTATGGAGCCAGAAATGGCCAATATTACCCTAAATTTAAGTTTAAATAGCATTTCTGTATCTAGGATGAAGTGAAGTTTCCGCATATATCGCTAAAAAAATCTATGCGTACACCCCATTGAAGTTAAAAAACCAAAAATGCATAAAAATTAAAAAGAAGCATGCATTTGCATACCAAGAGTTGTTTTTTGCTTGAATTTTATTTTTCATTAGCAGTATATTAACTCAGACCGGCCAAATTTTGAGATACGTGTTGCTAGAACTCAGCCAATGTATGTATTGTTATGATGTAAGAAATAAGTGATATAAATTTACAGTAAAACCTCTTTTCATCGTCATGGAGGGGTCCAAAATTTAGGCAATTTGATGTATGGAGGTTCACTATATGGAGAGGTTTTGGTGATAGGCATCATTTTTTCACATCCTTTGGAAATGAAAGGCACTATACCGTCTTTTAAACCAATTATATTTATGTGTTTACACAATCATGCATTCATTAGTGATCATGTACTTATTATTTTATTATTACAGGAAGTGAGCGCTATTGCATGACTTTTACCATGATTCGAGAGAAAACAATGTGATCTCTCTCAATTCAACAGTCACTTAAAATGATTAGGATAGTTGGATAACTTTTTTCTTATTCACTGTTAGGTATGCTCTCATACAGAACAAAATGGCCATAATTAATGATTAACGTGAAAATTACAGCATAATAAGGTACATATATAAGAAAAATAAGAGTGAAACATTTATTGCTGAAAATGTCATTCCATGTATGTAATCGTGGCTGCATTAATGGTCTCTTGTTGTCTCAGTAAAAATTAGTAGAGTTAGTTAGGCCTTCGCCGGGGTGTCTCCTTGGTATGATAAGTGGAGGTTTTACGACATAAAGAGGTTCACTACAAAGAGGTTTGCCTATAAATTTACATACGTTTAAATCTGACGGGACCGCAGGGGTGGTATCAAGTATGGAGGTTTCGGGTGTAAGGAGGTTCACTACATAGAGGTTTTACTTACATGAACTTAAAAAATCAATGAGTCATATAGGTGCAGAGCAGGCTAAGGCTAGTGCTGAAAGCTAACCTTTAGAGATAGGAGAAAATTAAAATGTTAGTTTGAGGACACAAGCAGGGGCGGATCCAGGATTTCTTTCTGGGGGGGGGGCACAAGCAATGCCTTGTCCAGGATTTTTTTCTGGGGGGGGGGGGGGTACAAGGATACCTCGTAATACAAAATGAAAGCAATGATAATGGGAATTAATTAAAATCTTCCATATTCTTTAAGGTTCTGGGGGGGCACGTGCCCCCCCTAGATCCGCCTATGGCCACAAGTACACTGTTCAGAACAGCATATGAAGAGGCAAAGTTAGGAAGACCATTCAATGATTTTGCAATAGACATTCAAGTCTAAGAACTTAATGGTTTGGATATGGGAAGTCTCTATTACATTCTAAGTTCAGTTGTGACAACATAACTGATTGTATAGCCACAGAAATGAGGAAGAGAATAGCAAATCACCTTATACAAAAGTTATATGAAAATGAGTGTTATGGTAGACAAGTCCATGGGCGTAGCTAGGAATTAAGGCTGGGGGGGTTTAGGTGCAACTGATACCGAGGTGTGTGTTGGGATGGAGAACCCTCCAGGATAAGCAGTATAGGTGCGAGATTAATAAATTGCAGAATTTTAAAGATAAATGGTTCAAAATGGTGTGTTTTTACAGCTTTCTGAGAGATATTTTACTCATCCTTATACTATTCTATTAGTACGAGGGCTGTACCAAAAGTAAGGTTCCCATATTTTTTACTAATACAAAACTTTTTTTATTGATATTAATTTTTACGTCGTTGAAAAGCTTACACTTTTGCCTATTTTTCAACTTAGTCTCATTTTTTTCGGCACAATTTTACAGTCGGTGCTCCAGCTTTTTTATCCCTTAGTTGAAGAAGTCTCCCGCCAACCCGCTGAGGAAGTGTGTGACCTCTGCTCGGACTTCATCGTCGCTCTTGAAGCGTTTGCCATCTAAGAGTTTTGTTTCGGGGATATAATGTGCATTAGGGTGGGTCGAAAAAAGGTTTTTTTTTCCTGATCAAATTTGCCCTGTGCGGGAAAGTTGCGAAATGATATAAGGATCTCGCATACAAAATTTTTTTCAAATCGGATAATATTAACCACTGCCGCCCGAACTCTAAAGTTTAAAATTTTGCGAAAAATCAGGCTGATTTCTGAATCAAACGGCTATGAAGACGAATTTTATGAAAACATGGAATAATGGATAATATCAAAGAGTGGATACATGTTTATAAATTATTAAAATGAAATTTGAAGTTCTTTTGACAAAATCTATGGTTAAACAAATGTCTATGAATTAACAACAAAATTGGAGTATAGACCACCTGCACAGCACAATTCACTTTTGCCTACATTTCTAAAATTCCATTTTGGGGGCTAAATTACAGGTAAAATAATATTTATTTCGATTGAATTTCATTTCTTATCAAATAAGTCATCATATGGTAGTAAATAACCCCACAAAAAGTAATAATAAGGTAAATTATTTGAAATTAACATCAATCATAATGACGAATAACGTACCTGTGGAGCTATTTTCAACAAGAAATTCAGCCAAGGCTGAGAAAAAGCATAACCTGAACACCAATCATTTCACTAAGAAGCTCTCTGCTAGTTTCGTAAAGAAACTACCCAGAATTCACCACGAGGAAGAGGCTACCATCGAGTTCCACCCGTGTCCCCCCAGCCAATCTTCCGAAGGACACGATTGTGAAAGCACATCAATAGGGTGGTTTCCTATTATTTTTTTATTGCCTAAATCGAAAGATTATTACTCCTGGAGTACGTATTTCACGCTTTTAGATTTTTAAATGACGATATCTATTTTTCGCGATTAAATGAAAAGTGAAAATTTTCAAGCGCGCGAAAACGCGACGCTTAAGTATGAATGTCGGGAAGTCTCTCCGCGTGACGTATTTCTGGTTCCCCCTCCCGCCCTGCGAGGTGACCTTGAGGCGAGGCTTAGCGCTGATACGACGCAGGCTGCTAGCGGCTAGCCTAGTACCCTGCTGGCTGGTAGCGCTTGGCTTAAATAAGGATTATTAATAACTTATCAAACGAGGAAAACTTTCCGACCTTAGCCAGTTTTAATAAGTGATTGTTAAGACATGTTTCCCTGAGCTCTGCGCCTCATGCATGCATTGGTAACCTCAGACGATGTATAACTCCTATCTTCTCGTATAGAAACTAGGTCCCTGTGACGTCACGCGGAGTGGCATCGCATGGGCGCCAATCTGGCCCTTTTCAAATGAGGATAAAAATGGACCATTGCCATTCGTCTAACCCGGTATTTCTAAAACAAAATAATTTGTATATTATGAATACACTAATGGTGGGTAACGAATCGCAATCAATGCCTTTCGTTTTCTTTGATGAAGGAAACCACCCTATTACTCTGATAAAATTATTTTTTGATTTTTTTCGAATTTCGGCTGAATTTCTCCGTCTCTTATGCACGATAATGCCCATCCATGCCTGCTTTCTATACTGCACACGGATTTTGATGCTAACATAATCATTTGTACCATCCTTTCAACTGCTTGTGTATGGCAAGGAAAAGGTACTTCTAATACAGATCTTTCCGTAACAAGGTCTTCCAAGTTTTTGTTTGTCATCCCAGCTACTATTGGTGGTTGATTTACCTCAATTGGTTCCCAGTCAACCGAGTCAATATAATTTTGAGCAGCGAAGGTAAGAAAGATTTTGTGCTTTCCCGGCGAATGGGCTGAGTGAAGAGTTCTCAGGATCGCCACCGGGTCAGGAACTCCATATCTAGAACTCTTCACTCCATCGAAGGTTAGCTTTGGAAAATTCGAATTTCCTTAATTCCTCCTGCTGAGTTTCTCTTGATTTCAATGTACAGTAGAAGATCGATAATCCGGAATGCGTGGGACCAGACCCTTTCCGGATTAAAGATATTTCCGGTAAATAGATCTGTTCCCTGGATGCAGGCAACACTGCAATACGGAAAATATTTTTTTCCGGAACGTGCATTGGCATCAACAGAAATGATGTATTGCTGAGTAAGGGATCAAGAAAAACTCAATAAAATTCATGATGAAAGGCGTGAGAATCTTGGATATTTATTGAATATATATTATGGTGAGAATCTTGGATATCTATTTGCCATCTGTGATTAAAAAAAGGTTCAAAACATTTGAAAATATTCTTCGTCCGTAAATCGCAGAGGTACTCTTGATAAGGCCAACTGTAAATGAAATAAATATGGCAAATAATATTTTTACAATCCGACTGGAATATCAACATTTTGCCTCTCCGTATTTTTCAACATGCAGCTATCGCAAATTCCATGTCGTTTTCACGACTACTAGCATACATTTATCGGTAATTATCAAATCCTCCGATCGGAGGAAATCCCACTTCGAGTACGTTACCGTAAATAACAATCGAATTTGAATGTTAATTCTTCAATTTAATATTAATAGTCGCAGCTAATCTTTTAAGGGCGGAAAACGCGAGTATTTTGGAAAATCTACTTGGCATTAACTTCATAAACAACGCGTTCCCTAG
The DNA here is from genome assembly GCF_921293095.1 of Ischnura elegans. Classification (NCBI taxonomy): domain Eukaryota; kingdom Metazoa; phylum Arthropoda; class Insecta; order Odonata; family Coenagrionidae; genus Ischnura; species Ischnura elegans. The sequence goes on along the minus strand of NC_060258.1, from coordinate 19,502,766 downwards.
CGGCATGAATCCCGAAAAATTGAAAAAATTGCTTACCATTACGTCCATTGGATATTTATTTGCCATGGGTGGAGTGGCACGCAGTATCTGTGGCAGCAACATCCGCGCACTTGGTTGTTGGTGCGTTCTTCATGAGGTCGGTAAGTTTGACCTGTTTCCAGCGGCTGCGTCTCTCTTGTATTAAATTGTTTTTCAACCTATGCATGTGTAATACCTCCATATCGTTGGAAGAAGAGGGCCTCTGCTCCAAGTACTTTATGAGTTTTTCTGCATAAGTGATTGCGTCCGACGTAGTAATTTTCTCCTCATCAGAGCTGCAGTCACTGTCGGTCACGTCTTCATCAACTGTCGAACCCGTGACTGCATCCATTATCTCTCCATCGGTCAAGCTTTGGTACACTGGGGCATTATTGTCGCAGGCATTCCATTCTTTTAGATCTTCATCACTTATGTCGGCATCCAGCTCTTTCACAAAATTTATAAAATGAGAAACGGGATCATTCGACGGACCCTGGAAGCCATCAAATTCTGGTATGTCGTCAGTTTCCTCACAGCGGTTTTGAAAATCCGGCAGCAAATTACTCCAACATCTTTTCAAAACCTGGGGAGTAACCTTATCCCACGCTTCGGCAATACACCATACTGCATTTTTAAGGGTAAATTCCTTCTTAAATTCTTCATAGGAGAAAGCAGTGTCACGGTTGATGATATTTTTCATAACTTCACTTCGATAGTGACACTTAAGGCTATTTATTATCCCCTGATCAAGTGGCTGGATTAGAGCAGTACAGTTCGGCGGCAAAAAAGACACTATAACATTCTCCTCGACGAGAGTTTCTGCTGGAGGATGAGCAGGGCAGTTGTCCAACAACAATAAAATTTTTGCATTTTCAGGCAGTCCAAGAGCCTTGAAATTTTTTCGGACCTCTTTGACAAAGTTAGTATGAAACCATTCCTTAAATAATTCTTGCGTAATCCAAGCTCGCTTATTGGCTCTGTAAATCACAGGAAACTGGTGTATACCCTTAAATACGCGTGGTTTTGCACTTTTACCGATGACCATGAGCTTGCATTTATGGCTCCCGGCAGCATTGGAACAGGCTGCGATGGTGACCCTTTCCATTGATTCTTTCGCTCCGCTCGCAGTCTTTTCATCGCGGCAAACGAACGTATTTCGGGGAAGACAGCGCCAGAACAATCCAGTCTCGTCCAGTCCAATCCAGGGCTCCCGCGATTGAAGCAACTGGTAATTTCGCTCGTAGATTTTCAAAAAAGGCAAATTTCTGATCGGAAAATAGTGCTTTCACCAGGGAATATGCCAGCTGAAAAAATGTGTTTTAAGCAATACGTTGATTCTCACTGCTGCAAAATGAGCGCATGCAGATTAAAGACGTCGATAGAATTCCTCTTCCTGACGGTCGGAGCTCATTGAGTGAAAAAGAAGGCAATCGTAAGAAAATAAGCAGTTATCATTCATGTTCCTTACAGTTTTATTTTAACTGCAAATCTCCTCGGATTAATTTGAAGTAATTTTGGACGTGCGGCGCGCACAATGTAAACTTCAATCCACTTTCATCCCTCTACTGAAGTCCGGAAAGTTCGAGGAATATACATGGTACGTTGATTCCGTGAAATCTTTTGCGCGAAATCACTACATCTAGGGATCCCGGATCACGAAATGAAATATTTTACAGAAAATAACGGCAAATTAGTTGACTATATCTCTTGGGATTAGCGAGAAGACAGCCAGGCTCTGAGACGGCGATTTAACCACTTAGATAGCCATATTTTCGGCGATGCAACTTAAAAAATAGAAATTTTGAAAAACTCCGGGAAAACCTTCCGTTGTTTAGATCATTCCGTTAAATAGATTTCCGGATTATCGATCTTCTACTGTATTTGTGATCGCCATTGCACGGATTTGTCTGCGTTCATCGGCTAACATTGCAAGCAGAATATTCTCTGCGTGAGCAAAATTACATTTCCCTGAATCATAGAGTAGCGGCATTATTTGATGTCTCTATCTATATGTTTTATAAGAAGAATCATGTTCATAATATGCTTCGGGCCTTCTGTTCAATATTGTCTCAATTTTATTGAAAACCGCATAGGAGCGTAAACTTCGATAACAAATTTTGCCAGGGTCATCAGTTCTTTTGACGGTGCTGAACGATAGTTCATTGCAATGAAGAAGCAAACAAACCAATGCAAAGGTCTTCTTAGGGCCATTTCCATTCTCCTGATTACTCCGGCATGGCTTCCGGTGTTAACCTCAGTTCCATCACACACAATTGCTTGGAGTCCATCGATAATGATCATTTCCTCCCCTAGAAAATTCGTTATGGAATCTTAGAGGCCAATAGCTTTGCTGACACATGGTGTGACATGCCATAAGTAGCGTAAACCGGGCTCTTGAACGAGAGTTACATGCTCCTCACTTATTGTTTTTCACTTTGATTGACTATAAACGAAAGCAGAGTCTTTCCTCTCGTCGAAGTAAAGCGCTTGCAGTTTAACAGTTCCCACATTCCTCCGAAGAGACGTGCGCAATCTTTCTCTTTTCCTTCTACCTTGTTCTTGTCAACAAAAAGTACATTGACTCCTTGAGTAACCAACCCGATATCTATTAGGTGCGCAGATGCAAGTGCTGCAGAGGAATGGTTTGATATGCAGAATTATTCACAGGATGATGCAAATCTTGGCAATTTCAAATTACTTACACTAACCTTTTTCCATGAAATCCTCTCCTTCACTTGCTCTCCGTTCAATGTCATTTCATCACCTGAGTCTTCCGAACAGAAGTGTTATGACAAAAAATAGGGTGGAATATTCGGGTGTTCCTTTTTTCCTTCCAACCTGCAAAGCCTCGTCTTCCTATTTTTAGTCTCCTGCACATCGATGGCGCCTATAATCATTTCCCTACCACTTCTCTATCCTTAGGGAATTCCCATTCTAAACTAGGCATTTTCGAAAGAATATCACAAACAGAATCAGTCTCACTAAAGCAATTTACATGCCGCAACATCAAAAAGCTGACGTGCGTGACGAAGAAAGTCTTGCTTCTGATCAATGAAAGCATTCTTGTTGACAGATCGAATAATATTGCGATTATTTCCATGATATTGAATAATTTGTCAAACAATTTGCCTATATCCAACAACTGGGATAGAGGATCTATGTCAAATGCCTTCAATGGCATAAGTCACTGTCTCCGCGATTCCCGGCAGAGAAATAATGGTATTTTAACTTTCTTCTTCAATGTACCGAGAGTACAAAAACATTTTCATCATCTCTTCATGAGTGGGCAAATCATTACCCATGATATTTTCGGGTGCAACAAATATCACGCACTCCACTCCACGGTATGCTTTCCCTCTATTCTAACTATTGCGTCAATCCTCCATAATCCTTTGGAAGGTTGGCTGGGGGGGACACGGGTGGAACTCGATGGTAGCCTCTTCCTCGTGGTGAGTTCTGGGTAGTTTCTTTACGAAACTAGCAGAGAGCTTCTTAGTGAAATGATTGGTGCTCAGGTTATGCTTTTTCTCAGCCTTGGCTGAATTTCTTGTTGAAAATAGCTCCACAGGTACGTTATTCGTCATTATGATTGATGTTAATTTCAAATAATTTACCTCATTATAACTTTTTGTGGGGTTATTTACTACCATATGAATACTTATTTGATAAGAAATGAAATTCAATCGAAATAAATATTATTTTACCTGCAATTTAGCCCCCAAAATGGAATTTTAGAAATGTAGGCAAAAATGAGCTGTGATGTGCGGGTGGTCTATACTCCAATTTTGTTGTTAATTCATAGACATTTGTTTAACCATAGATTTTGTCAAAAGAACTTCAAATTTCATTTTAATAATTTATAAACATGTATCCACTCTTTGATATTATCCATTATTCCATATTTTCATAAAATTCGTCTTCATAGCCGTTTGATTCAGAAATCAGCCTGATTTTTCGCAAAATTTTAAACTTTAGAGTTCGGGCGGCAGTGGTTAATATTATCCGATTTGAAAAAAATTTTGTATGCGAGATCCTTATATCATTTCGCAACTTTCCCGCACAGGGCAAATTTGATCAGGAAAAAAAACCTTTTTTCGACCCACCCTAATGTGCAATACCCACGCTTCATCTCCAGTGACCAAGGCCGTATCCAGAAAATATTTTCGGGGGGGTTTATGGAACAGTAGACAAAAATGGCATTATTTTTATACGATAAATAAAATAGCGAATACGGTTAAATATACATAATTATTATAAACCCTTAAAGGAAAATATAAAAATAATATTATAAAATTGAATTTAGCCTTCTAGCTTTTTTTGCAGCGACCAAATGAATTAACTCCTCGGTGTCGATGTCAATTCTGCGGTCCCTCAGGAGGCTCATAAGTCACTCACCTCTCCACTAATTCACAGCACTATTATTTCACACACTTCACTACAACTACACACACTGCACCTACAAATTCGCTTAGATAATTATTGACTTAAGTCACATTGGACTACTAGATGTCCCTGCGCCGCTATATAATATCGTCGTGTGAGCACCAAGCGAGCATAAAGTATCTATTTATTTTTTTTTCATTTCGGGGGGGGGGGGAATCAATACCCCTTGATCCCCCCCTAGCTACGGCCTTGCCAGTGACGGTAGATACAAAAAACTTCTCCTAGTTGCCCCCCACCTTAAAATTGTTGAAGAAATTTGCGAGCAGTGTCAAGACGTGGCTCCATGAGTCCGTCAGTCAGCATACGGGAGACCCAGCAAGCACACATCTTGCGAAATCCTAACGTTTCTGTTAAAGTTCTTTCAATTGTGCCGTGAGAAGCTTCAGAAATGCGTTCAACAAATTCACGGACAGTGACCCTCCGATGTTTGAGCAGCTCACTGTTGATCTTCTGGACAATCCAAAACTGGCGGTCTTCCTCTCCGTTCTTCATCGCGAACTTCCGTGCGGCCCTCAGCAAAAGCCCTGCAACATATGCGGACGTGCTGAATGGACATGGACTCTTCACCATAAACGTTAGTCAGTTGCTGATGAATCTCCAATGGCGGTAACTTCCTTGCAAGGAGAAATCGGATTACTGCTCGATCCTTACACTTGGCGGGAACGAGAATCATCACTTCCATTGTTGACGGTTGCTAAGCCAATAATGAGCGACACGAATCCTGAACTGGTTGACTCGGAGAGTAGGGGAACCACTGCGCACGGCAATGTTGTGGGATTAAGCCTAGCACCTTCGCTCAACATTATAGCTCATCCCTATTGGAAAATTCTTATCAGAAAATTGCGTATCAGAAATTGGACATATTTTTATAAGAATTTTTCTTACAAGAAAATTTCTTCTAAAAATTTTTATAAGAAAATTTCTTATCAGACATTGGGCATATTTCTTATTAGAAGATTTCTTAAAACTATCAGTTTCAAAATGTTATTTATAAGAAATTTTCTGATGGAAATATTTATTATAAATATCATACCAACATGCTTAAAGCACTTGTGCAAATTTCTATAAAAAGCTACATAAGATTTACATCACTACTGAGAGTACAAAGTTAGCATTATACCTAATTCAATCCAAATGTAGACGCCTATATCTGGTATACAGCAAACCTAATGATTTCCCATGAAGCAAATGTAGATGCCTATCATTTAGTGTACATCAAAACGGACATTCGAGCTCTGTAAAGTTCACCTGACTGGCCAGACAAGGCGAGATACCATAGAGGTCTTTCAGGGCATGGGTTCTGTATAGGGTTAACGTCCCCACATGCTAAAAGAAACTAAAATCTATGAAACCAGCAATAGCCTAGAATGATGGACTGATAATTGAATACGACTTTAGCAATCACTACGCAATGAAATATAAAGGAATTGCAATATGGACTATGATTAAACCTGGAAAATTGAAGAAGCAAGTGAAATAAAATTCAATTTCGACTGGGGATAGGTACTTCAAGAAATTATATGTGAAGGAAAAGTAAAATTTGATAAATCAAATGCATATGAGCAATGTTTATTTAAGATACCAAAGAGAATGACACCTCAACATGCAGATTTGGATAGATAATGAGAGAAAAAAACAAAGTAAAATGAAATTTGATTCCATTTTGGAGAAAAGGATACGTAGAATATGGCTAACAATTAGTGCAAGATTTAGGGAAATTAATAGGAATCACAGAAACACTGATTGAGAATAATAGTTGATGTATTTTCCATAAAATAATAATAGGGTGGTTTCCTATTATTTTTTTATTGCCTTAATCGAACGATTATTACTCCTGGAGTACGTATTTCACGCTTTTAGATTTTTAAATGACAATATCTATTTTTCGCGATTAAATGAAAAGTGAAAATTTTCAAGCGCGCGAAAACGCGACGCGTAAGTATGAATGCCGGGAAATCTCTCCGTACGTCGTATATCTGGTTCCCTCTCCCGCCCGGTGAGGTGACCTTGAGGCGAGGCTTAGCGCTGATACGTCGCAGGCTGCTAGCGGGTAGCTGAGTACCCTGCTGGCTGGTAGCGCTTGGCTTAAATAAGGATTATTAATACCTTATCAAACGAGGAAAACTTTCCGACCTTAGCCAGTTTTAATAAGTGATTATTAAGACATGTTTCCCTAAGCCCTGCGCCTCATGCATGCATTGGTAACCTCAGACGATGTATAACTCCTATCTTCTCCTATAGGAACTAGGTCCCTGTGACGTCACGTGGAGTGGCATCGCATGGGCGCCATTCTGGCCCTTTTCAAATGAGGATAAAAATGGACCATTGCCATTCGTCTAAACCGGCATTTCTAAAACGAAATAATTTGTATATTATGAATACACTAATGGTGGGTAACGAATCGCAATTATTGCCTTTTGTTTTCTTTGATGAAGGAAACTACCCTATTGTGCAGATGTTATTTAGATTTACTCATACAAATTCAATCTCATTCTCTTCAGTGAGGTCTAAATCACTCACTTTGTCCATTGAAACACTGTTTTCATTAAAACTTCCACTTATACTAGATATGCCACAATCTGAAAAAATATACATATCGATCTATCTAAATTAATGATGAAAAGTTTAAAATTCCACGAAACTATCTGTTTAAGGTAACATGATTTTAGGAATGCCAGTTTTGTAAGACTTACCAAATGAGGTCAATGCCTTATTTTTGTTAGAAGCACTCGACTTATTTTATTAAACTGCTATCACAAAAACAAAGTGAATGATTAACATATAAAAGCAATCCCTAGCAACCTAACAACCAAACAGGTTTTGGTTGTTAGGTTGCTAGGGAACCATGTGAACCGTATCCTGCAACGTATGCAATCGTAGTATACATTGTGCTTATTCATAGCCCATATCGAACTTCCATCGGTTAAGTTATCTGTAGACTCGAAACAGACAGATCTTATAAGCCTACAATTTTTCATTGCACTCAGGGATATATATACTAACAAGTCGCATTAAAGAAGCCTCCACTTCTTGGAACCAGTTCTGTCAAATACCATGCTGAAAACACCAGAAAATTAGCAGAACATTACTTAATAAAGAGTTATACATAATTTCCAAAAATTATCTTATGTAGAATTCCTTAAATAAATATCAATTGCCAACATAAGTTATGGTGACACGCCTGCTGGATAAAAACCCGAAAGGCATGCGACCCGCACAACATTCTTATAGAATTCTAAGAAATGCAGAGTTCTTATAAGAATTTCTGTGAGACTTATAGAATCCTATAAGAATTCTGTAAGACTTATAGAATCCTATAAGAATTCTGTAAGACTAATAGAATCCAATAAGTCTTACAGAATTCTTATAAGAATTTCTGTAAGACTTATGAGAATTTTCCAATAGGGATTGGGAACCTTACTTTTGGTACAACCCTCGTAATAAATATCAATCCAATTAAGCAAAATGGACTAAACTAAAAAATTTATCTGAGCTCTGGGGGGGGGGGTATATCCCCCAAAACCCCCCCTCGCTGCACCGCTGGTAATTCACCAGTACTTGTGTTATGTTTTAGATTTGCTGTATCAGGAAAAACTTCATTCATTACTTCGTTCATTCATTATTTTGGGATTTCAATGAACTAAAATGCACGAAATCCAGTTCAATCATGGGTGCCATTTTGCAAGTTTTTATGGTTTTTCTTGTTCTTACCTCAAAGATAACTTAGTTGGATTTGCAAGTGACGGAGTCTCGATAATGTTAGGATTTAAAAGAAATGGAGTTGCTGTGTCATTACAGACCATGTTTCCTCACTGATTGTTGGGCTCTTTGCTATCCACGTACTCGTACTAGCAGTTAAGGACACAAGGGTAGAGGTTAAAGGTTTTGTACTCATTTACAATTTTTCTTAGTAAATAAATTGTTTTCCACCCATAGCATGTCGCCTGGAAATGAAGCTCAGATTAGAGAATGTGCAGCCGATCTTGATGAAAAACTAAATAAAGTTGGGAATATATTTATGATCAGATGGTTGCCTCAAATGCTAGAACTTTAAAACCTGTTTGGAGTAACTGTAGATCCCTTTTACAAGAATTGCCATGAGAAAAAATCCCCCCTGTACTGGGAATTGAACCACGGACTTTTGGCTTTCCAGGCCACTGCGCAGACCGCTACGATATCCAGGTTCTTTAATTCCCACGGCGAAAGGGTGGTTTCCTATTATTTTTTTATTGCCTACATCGAAAAATTACTACTCCTGGAGTACGTACCTATTTCACACTTTTAGATTTTTAAATGACGATATCTATTTTTAGCGATTAAATGAAAAGTGAAAATTTCCAAGTACGCAAAAATGCGACGGCTAAGTATTAATGCTGGGAAAACTCTGTGTGACGTTGTTCTGGTTCCCGCTGCAGCAAATGAGGTGACCTTGGGGCGAGGCTTGAGTGCTGATACGACGTAGGCTGCTAGCAGGTAGCAGAATATCCTGCTAGCAGGTAGCGCTTGGCTTAAATAAGGATTATCATTCCCCTATCAAACGAAAGAATTTTCCGAACTTAGATATTTTTAATGTGTGATTATTATGAGATGTTTCCCTGAGCTCTGTGCTGCATGCATGCATTGGTAATCTCAGACGATGCAAAACTCCAATCTACTCTTATAGAAGCTAGGTCCCTGTGACGTCACGTGGAGTGGAATCGCATGGGCTCCAATCTGGCCTTTTTCAAATGAGGTTAAAATTGATCATTGCTATTCGTTTAAACTGGGATTTCTAAAAACCAAATAATTTGTATATTATGAATAAATTAATGGTTGGTAACGAATAGCAATCAATGCATTTTGTTTTCTTTGATGAAGGAAACTATCCTATTATACTGAGGCTCATGGTACACATACCGCTTTGCGTGGCTTTAGAGCAGGTTTGAGGCTCTCAACCAGTTGAGGCTTCTTGGAAGTCCGTTATTCCTTGCCTTGCCATCCTTGATGGACCGCAAGGGCCTAACGCCTAGTTCCATGGGCCTCGGTAAAATTGCCATGGGATTTAAAGAACCTGCATAGCATAGAGGTCTGCGCAGTAGGGCAGATCGGAAAAATCGATTTTTTTTCAAATCCACCTGGCCCATTGAAAAAAAGAAGTTGTGGGGCCGATCGAAAATAAGGCCTGAAAAATTTGAGACACCTAGTGAACCCCTGACCCTCGCTCAAATGCGATTAAAGGGGGGAGGGTCAAAATTCTTAAAATATAATATTTAATAGATATTCCATATGGATTTTGCCAAGTTGCGCACTTCACTTTCAGATCAAATATTTCGTGCATTTTGACGTATCTGCCACTGTTTAGTCACAAAATGCCCTATTTGAGTCCGCGACTGCAAAGAAAATATTCCAACATCCACACAGCGTCGTGCGTACCAGAGCAGCAAGCCGATCCCGTCCCCTCCCCCCTCGCTTCCCCCCCCCCCCCCACGCCTCGAATGCAGCAAAATTCATCCCGCATGTGCTGCTAGGAGGCCAAATACAAATCGGAAGATGGTAGAAGGTAAAAAATGATGCCTAGTGAGACGACTTGTCTCTTATTTGGCACCTTGTCGGCATAAAACAAATAGATGTTACCAACTTTTAGAGAAGTGATGAAATATTTTTAGATACAAGAATGCATGAAAGGAGCCTATGGTCTATGAAAAGGCCTCTTGAGTGGCTATAAAGGCGTGCCTTTGCAAAAATTTCAGTCCTTCTGAATTTGTTATAAATTTAGCAGTTGTATATGATGCTTTAATTGAGCTCTCAGATATATCTTTGCTTCTTCAAAGAAAAGACATGACAATTACCGAAGCTGACGAGACTGTAAAACGCAGTATCCAAGTACTAGAGTCCACAGCCTTCTCTCCAGGTTACAAAACATTACACGTAGATCCCTAGTCAAACATTTCATAGAAGCTGCTGCTGATAAATACAGGGATTCTGGAGATAGGTCAAAATACGCAGGCCGTTGTAAAAATTTCAGTTCTTCTGAATTTATTATAAATTTAGCAGTTGTATATTATGCTCTAACACATTGAACACGGAGCACGTCAACTGACGTGGTCCCGTCCAAGCCGATATATGGAGCATGTCAATTGACGTGCTCTGCCGGTCGTGCCAGGAGCCCATTCTCCACCTCCGTACGTGACTAATATCCACTTCCGAGTCTTCATGCATGACCTCCAGCAAGCTTCCTTCTTTTGAATCGTGTGCGCCGTTTGAAAATAGCAGTATTTGAATGGAAGTTATGGCACTGAAACCCCTTGAGAAAAGACATGACAATTACCGAAGCTGACGAGACTGTAAAACGCAGTATCCAAGTACTAGAGTCCACAGCCTTTTCTCCAGGTTACAAAACATTACACATAGATCCCTAGTCGAACATTTCATAGAACCAATTGACAATTACCAAAGCCAGGGCCGGCCTTAGGGTGGAGCGACCGGGGCGACCGCCCTGGGCCCCGTGCTTTTGGGGCCCCGCGTTCGTGAAAAAAAATTAAAATATACGATAGTTGTGAAAACGCAATTTCAACTAGGTATTTCTGTATTGTTAAGCCCGTGCTAGACAAAAAATAATATTATTAAAAAGGAATAATAATGCAGTAATTTTTATTGAGCAATAGGGTGGTTTCCTATTATTTTTGTATTGCTTTAATCGAAAGATTATTACTTCTGGAGTACGTATTTCACGCTTTTAGATTTTTAAATGACAACATCTATTTTTCGCGATTAAATGAAAAGTGAAAAATTTCAAGCGCGCGAAAACGCGACGCTTAAGTATGAATGCCGGGAAATCTCTCCGTACGTCGTATTTCTGGTTCCCCCTCCCGCCCGGTGAGGTGACCTTGAGGCGAGGCTTAGCGCTGATACGTCGCAGGATGCTAGCGGATAGCTGAGTACCTTGCTGAATGGTAGCGCTTGGCTTAAAAAAGGTTTATTAATACCTTATCGAACGAAAAAAAACTTTCCGAACTTAGCCATTTTTAATAGGTGATTATTAAGACATGTTTCCCTAAGCCCTGCGCCTCATGCATGCTTTGGTAACATCAGACGATGTATAACTCCTATCTTCTCCTATAGAAACTAGGTCCCTGTGACGTCACGTGGAGTGGAATCGAATGGGCGCCAATCTGGCCTTTTTCAAATGAGGATAAAATTTGACCCTTGCCATTCATCTAAACCGGTATTTCAAAAACCAAATAATTTGTGTATTATGAATACACTAATGTTGGGTAACGAATCGCAATCAATGCCTTTCGTTTTCTTTGATGAAGGAAACTACCCTACTGCGTTTGTCAGTAAGCGTTTTTGTAAACTAAACTAAGTAATTGCTTTAGGCTTACAACTAATTAACTTTCATAATCTAACTTATAAAAATACGCACCAATTGAGAAAGCGCGCTTTTTGTGTTTATTATACGTTATAATTTTATGAATAAATATAATTATACATTTTATATGTATTATACTATTTTGAACTCAACTGCATGATGGTATCATAACGGCGTAATTACGAAGTCTGAATTTGGGAGGGGAACACATACTTAGCCAGAGAGTGGTAGGGATTCAAAATGCTCGAGTTCATAGATGGGGTATAGAGTTTAATATTTTAAGTGAAGGGCCCCGCACTGAAGGTTCGCCCCTAGCCCCGCACCTGCTAGGGCCGGCCCTGACCAAAGCTGACGAGACTGTAAAATGTAGTATCCGAGTACTGGAGTCCACAGAATCCTCTCCAGGTTCTCGTGTTGAGGACGCAACTAAAGCAGCTATAAAAATAATACCATTAAAGATATTGCGTTAAACAACAACCATGAAGTTGTTCAAATAAATAGTGGCCAGTTTTACCAAAGTCTAGCTGTAAATCTCAAACTCGGACTTGTTGCCAATCCTAGCCATGCATCCCTGCATATAGGTTCTCAGACCAAGCAAAGCGGCACAGATAATGAAGAGAAGCTGAAGTACTATTGTAGAAAGACCTTGCTCTTGTAGCGACAAAGCATCGGCCCTAAGATAATGTACTGGCATAACTTGTGGAGATAGGAGCACATCTAATATGTATGTGAGGTTTTTGACTTCAAGACAAGAGAAAATACATTCAGCGAATATGTGGACACAAACATGAAACCTTAAGACCCTGAAAAATTACTACAAATAATTGATTCAATTCCAATTTCCACATCGGAATGAGAAAGAATATTTAGTGCTATGAATGACATTCTCAATAAAAAAAGGAACAGTTTGTTGTTTTAACGAACCGGAAGATTAATTTTCCTCAAAGTGTTGGGCTTCCATTGGAATATTTTAATCCAGAAATTTATGTGCAGTGTAGTGCAGTGCAGTGTGCAATGTATCATTGTTCGCTATCGGCGAAAGGCAGCTCTGCCTGGTGGAAGACAGGCAGAGGACCCTTGGTGCCAGTGATGCCCTGTCGATTTCTGTAACAATAAAGTCTGTTCATTGTCTGTCAGTTGGCTGTTCGCTCCCTGTTCCCTGACCAAGAGAGAACAGGCAGGCGACTGTTCGTAGAATGTAAATTGGAACGCCTTGTCTGTTCCTTGTCTGTGAGAAAAGGGTTACTTGTCTGTTCCCTCCCTGTTAAGAAAGCGGCATTCTCTGTTCCTTACCTGTTGAACCACAGACAATGAACAGGCAGGGGACTGTGCGCTGTCAGTTCATTGCCTGTTTTCTTCGGCTGTTAGTTCCCTGTACCTTGACCAAGAGAGAACAGGCAGGCGACTGTTCGTAGAATGTAAATTGGAACGCCTTGTCTGTTCCTTGTCTGTGAGAAGACTGTTATTTGTCTGTTCTCTCCCTATGCGCATACTTTGTTCCTTAACTGTTCGCTGTTGCTAAGTTGGGCATAATAGACAAGAGATAATTTATGTTAAAATAGAATTAAAAGTTGAAATTCATTTGAATGATTGTAAGAAAAACTTTTATTTTGCTTTTCCACATATTCCATTATAGTTATAAACATCTTGAATAGTTGTAGAAAAGCAAGCTTTGTCATCATTAACAGAACAACCACTACACCAACAAAATATTTCACATGCCTTCATCAAAGAAATATGTACTTCCTTAAATTAATACAACTCGGATTCTGCACTATGTCAACATAATACGTGTGATTTTAAAAGAGAAACACGCCTTTAAAGAATATTTTTGAACACGATGATTTCACTTCTCACAAACAAACCTACAAGAAAGACAGTCCTCTGACAATGTTTGTCGGTTCTTATTGGCGACGTAACGCACATACGCATAATACAAATACAATACAAATCTCAGTACTTGCTCAAAAACTTAAGAGACACAATAAATTATTAAATAAACACACTCAAGAACAAATATCACTTCACGACTTTCACTATCACTGAATGGATGCCCGAATTACTTAATTCGTCACTGTGGGCATTTAGCACAGGTTAAATAATACTCAAATAAATAACTGTTTTCTCCGCAACCAACAACTTCACCACAACACAGTCGACCATGTGCTCGTAAACTGTCCGGATAACGGTATCGGTTATTGGCGTCATTGTTTGCGTTTGCTATCTTCTATAGGTAGGTAGCAGCACCACGCTATCTTTCCGTCCTTGTTGAGAACCCACTAGCTGTTCACTGTTTTCTGTTCGTACCCTGTACCGTGAAACGGACAATGAACCGGCCCTTGCCTGTTGACTGTCCGTTCACTGTTGTCTGTTCGTTCCCAGTCCGCTGAAACCACAGAGTACATACTCTTTGGCTGAAACATACGGCCCCTGCCTGTAATTGGCGAAGTAAAGTATTTAACGTGCGTAAGCCGAGCGGATAGCTAATATAATTTGCGTGCTCACTTCAATAACCGAAATCCGTGGTTGATGGTAATCGTGATAATGAATTCAACCGTATTTCCGTCCTTGTTGAGAACCCACTAGCTGTTCACTGTTTTCTGTTCGTACCCTGTACCGTGAAACGGACAATGAACCGGCCCTTGCCTGTTGACTGTCCGTTCACTGTTGTCTGTTCGTTCCCAGTCCGCTGAAACCACAGAGTACATACTCTTTGGCTGAAACATACGGCCCCTGCCTGTAATTGGCGAAGAAAAGTATTTAACGTGCGTAAGCCGAGCGGATAGCTAATATAATTTGCGTGCTCACTTCAATAACCGAAATCCGTGGTTGATGGTAATCGTGATAATGAATTCAACCGTATATAATTACTGTTTAAGTAGATATGATATTTTCTTTGGATTCAATCAAACTTCCTTGTACTCAATTAAATTTGGATTAATCCAAATTGTTGTCCAAATTCCGAAACTTGAAACAATTGTTCGTACGTTGTTCATAATGTGTTCTCAAAATCTCCAAAAGGCTCCAAACTGACAGCGAACAGGCATTATTTTTTCGTAAATCGATAGGGTGTTTAGTGTTTGTTCACTGTTGTCTGTTCATTCCCTGTTCGGTGAAACATACTACCAACCGGCCCCTGCCTGTTAAAAGCTTGTTCACTATTGTTCCCGAAATGCTTGTTTCCTGCCTGTTTAGGAACAAGCTGCAAACAGAGTACAAACTGTTGGTAGGCTGTTCGTAAGTTGTTCCTACTTACTCACAATTGTGAGTGACCCGAGATTGTTCGTTGGCTGTTTATACCCTGTTCACTAATCTCGAACAGGCTATCAACAGACTTCAAACGGACAGCGAACAGGCATTGTTGTTTCAGAAATCGACAGGGTGGGACCCTAAGGATTTGGTGCCCTTATCCGAGAGTAGCGTCCTGAAGCCCACGCCCGAGCCAGACCTGCCAGCCGTAGCGCAAACCTGTGACTCATGAATCTGCGGCCATTGCGATTCGCCTATCTCTGAGTGCGACACACTTGTATCTGTGCCTCAATAAATGGATACATTATTCTCAGTTACTTAGGGCGTACATAGTTATTTCTCTCAAGATAACCCTCAAAGGCCCTGAATGCAGTCTTGGGTCAGATCAGGATGAAGAAACAGTGCGTTGAAAATGTGACCCACTCAACGAAGTCCACTATGAGTCCATCTGGAACCTTCTTAAGTGATTTTTGGTGAGTATCGCCTAATTTTTTTCCCAGCTACAGCACTGCTCTTAATAGAAAGCAACGTAAGGGACGATCTACATATACATGTTACTTTGATAGGCGCCTCAATAGGCGTGTGATGGGGAATGCTAGGATACCAGCCGTGAACAAAAAGAAAAGTAAGAAATGGGAGACGTGCGTACTCAGTCTCGCCCTCAATTTAATGAAGTTCGTAAATGTTTGGGGGAATACGAATTCCTCTCCTTGATTGTTCGGCCAAATATCTCTCCCAATTTATCACTTCTGTCGGTAAATATATCCTAAGTGATATAAAATCCGTGTGAAAATTATTCAAAGTTATATTCTACGAAATAAAATTCTGTTAGGTTTAACAAATTCAAACTTGGAGCCGAAGGAGTTATTGCGCGTAACTACGCTCAATTGTCTCAGTGTTGGATTATGGGTAGTTAGATAATAGCTTATAATCGTAGGCAGTGGTTGTTTGTGGGAGGAGATGTTTCTGTTTTATGGCTGTTAAATCTGTGTTAACTAGGGTTGTATTTGTCTTACCTCACACCTCGTTACCTGTTGGAAATTAAATGCTGTTATTTTTGTGTGCTCGTTAACATTCACGATTTGGAGAGTACGTTCAATGGAGGTACTTGTGACGGCTCTCATTTTAATAGTGCAATAGTTTTCCAGACGTTGTTATCCTAGATCAGAATATATTTTGCCAAACTTTGCCATGGATCCCAGTTTCAAGCATACCCTATGTCGACTCTGTCTGTTCAAAAGTGAAAGACTGGTCGACATCTTCGGAATGAATGGTGTTCATGGGTACATAGCAGCCGACGTTATTGAGGATTTGCTTCAGTTTAAGGTGAGTATTGGTTAGTATAGCTGATGAGCAACGAGAAGAAGTGGGGAAACATGATAGGGACAATTTCAGCTGATCCTCCGACGGTGCACGGCGTTGTATGTCGCACTGCATCTTGACGTTGCTTATTATTCGTTGAAGTGCTGCGTTTAAATGTCTAAAGTTTGATCTGAAATTTAAACGTTGGCTGGAAAAACTCAACATTTCAGTGATTTTTTTGTTTTCTCCATTGAAGCAATCCTTTCGAATACCGTATCTATGAACTCAAGACATCTCATAATTACTTCAACGAATAGTCAGAGGCAGGAGGGGTCTTACTTTTTTAACGTCATAGTTCTTGCGACATCGATGAATTCGGTAATTATCGCCACGTAGCGTGTTGGCCCTGGGAGCAGCTTTATCTGTATTTTGCATGAGAACTTTGTGATATAATTATTGCACACTTATTCGTCTGCAATTACTTTCACTTTCTTTCAATGTCACGTGATGGATGTTTTTTTATTTTAAAAGAGAAATATTTCATCTCTCTAGTGATCGCCCGTATCAGGGGAAAATGATTTATGATCCTTTACGTGAAGTTTAATTTGAGCGGAGCCTTTCATCTAATTGAATTTATTTGATATCACGACCACTTTTCTGATGAATGTTTGGACGATTTCATGATAACAGTCATGTGCATGCACATGTAATGCACTATGTACAAGAGTAATACGTAGTTGATATTTTGTTCGTTTTGTTGTGCTTAGTATCCGTAATATATTGCTTTTTCGAGTTCGCCATGAGCCGTTCACGTACTCATTGTCAGAGATTTATGGATGGAGACCTACATTGTGTGCTGTTTTACTATGTATTATTTTTCGTCATGCTTAGTCGAACCGATCGGCGATAACTTGTTTAACTGACCATGGTCAACCAGATTCTATGATTTATGAATAAATCCCGTTGCTATGATATTCGGTGACAAGTTGAGGTAATGAAATGCGACCCTCCAATTATTATTTAACGGATACATCACTAACGCAAGTAAATGGACAACAACAATTAATGATAATAACAATAACTACAACAAATAATTTAACAAAGACAATATCAGGAAATCAATAATAACAATAACTATTATCGGTTGTACAGAAAACTTGGTGAAAACTGTGTGTAGGACTTTGGGCTTTATCATAAGAAGTACAATTGGTTTTCAGAATAGTAAAGCAATTTTAATACGTATAATACCCCAATAAGATCACACATTGAATATGGGGCTATTGTGTCGGCACCTTTTGTGAAGAAATGCATGGACTTAATTGAATGGACACAAAAGAGATTTCTTAAGAGTTATTTTCTACAGGGAGTATGAAGTATACCCAAAATACAAACGTCCTATTACCCTGTTACTTCCACCATATCGTGCCCAACATCATACAAGATATTCGTAATGCTAGCATAGCATACCAGGCCAAACTTTATCTCAAGGCTTGTTAATAAAACTCAGTGGAAATATTGCAGTGCCTTAATTTACTCCAATCTTTCTTTCCAAAACAAAGTATAACGAGTGTGATGTGCCCGCTCCCAGCGGGCTTCCCCCGCTCTTTTTAATGCAGGTCCACACAGGGATAGGAGCGTTTCTAATTTTAAAATGTAGAAAAAAAGGCAGGGTCTTATGTACAAATTTAATTGGAATGTTCATGTACAAATTGAGGTCATAGGACCTCTTTAAACACAACATTGAAAGAAATTACACTATCCTCTGTTAAACGCACATGGTGACTCATACTTATGTATCAACAGGAGACTTGAATGTGGAATCAGCCGCATTTTGATAAAAGTTATTTAAAGAATGCGAGATATTGTTGCAAATTAACAAATGTATCAGTTTGTGTGTTGTTAACGTCACGAATATTTACCGGTTTTTTGTTTTTTATTTTAAATTATTTAAAAACCAACTGTGGGAAACAAAAGCAATAGTTAGGAAGTAAGATATGCCGTCGCATGTTCTCTGATAAATTCTGTGCATTTTGGTACCTCATTTGTAGAGTTTGGTTGCGTATTAGTTGAGAAAAAGGTATCTATACAGTAGAAATAATATAGAAGATGATCATTATGTTGCACAAACTGTAAGTTTTAAGGAGTACCTTTTCACTTTGGGTGTCGATGCGTTTCTGGCTGGTCCTGATTCAATGTGGTGATGGGCACTGTGCGACTTCGAGTCAGTTCAAATGTGCGACTCAGCAGATAGAGAGCCTTGAGAGCGAGAGAGTCTTATTTGGTGAGTCGCGACTCCCTCCTCTCCGCCCACACTGTGCGAGTTGGAGTTGTGAGCAGTAGAAGTCGGTTCCATGCGCACACGACTCCCTTCTTGTGCACTGGAATTGTGCGACGCGAATTCAGACTCCCGGCGCTAACGACTCCCTCAGCGCACACTGTGCGGGTTGGAGTCGGACTCCATGCGCACGCGACTCCTTCCACAAACATTTTCCGTGTCATGCTCATCGCACGTTTGGCGGATCAAAGGGAGCACAAATGGCACTATTCGCGGGTAGCCCACTTCTTCACGTCGCTTGAAAGGTTCTCCTGGTTCATATTCTGGGTGTTACTCTAAAGAATCTCATATGAAACTTATCATAATTCTCTCTCCTGCATGTTCCATGCATTGTGAAAGAAAAATGGTGGAAGATGCCAATGTAAAAGCTTTTGCAATGACAAATTTATGAAATCAATATGAGACAAAAATGGAAACTTGTTCTAACACAAACAACTAAGATTAACCCATTAATCCCCAGCGTTGCGTAAACGCAACATTATTGAATTGAAATTATTATAAAAATCCTTTGCTTCTGGATAATGTTTTCTCAGGGTTTCTGAATTCCTGGAATACCATTCGCTCTTTTTCAGTTATTTTTGGAAAAATATTCATTAAAATAATAATTTTTATTTACTTCGAAATTTGCCTATTTCGAAGCACTGAAGTACTACAAACTGTAAATATTTTTTACAAAGATTTATTGGGCGATCTTGCTAGAGGTAATGTTTTCTTTTAGTTCTAAGCTTCTTTATTCATCATGTTTATTTTTGTCACGAACTTTCATAGCTACTGGTATAAATATGGTAAATAATTGTAAATAATGTTGCGTTTACGCAACGATGGGAATTCTCTGGTAGACCAGAGGGCTTGTCTCAAAGCATAACGAAAATCGTCAATATGGCTTTTAATCGACAACGTAGTCTTTTGGAGGCAGTTTAGATGCATTTGTGGCACTCACAGGTTGTGAGTTTGCATAGTAAAGGGTGAATGGTATCTTGAATTCCAACATGGCCATCGGTACGAATTTTACATCGGACACTCTGGTACTTCGTGGAGTCAAACTGTTGCGCGCACACGTGGAACCGATACAGGGCAATGTCATTCCCATGTCGTTGAGTGAAAGGATTACTTCGTTGACGTTAAATTCAGCTTTAGATGCATTCATTTTCAGAGATGGTAGAATGAGAGGGTGAGAAACCTATTAGTTGAAGCATGATTGTGATGGAAGGTGGAGCGTTCCTCTAGTCGCTCATTGGAATTTTCTCCATGCAATCCTGAGTTACCTAATTTTTCTTCTGTTGCTTAGGTGATGTAAGGCTAATAATCTAGCTTCAGTTGGGTTCGTATCAGTGAAATTGTCCTCTGAAATGCATCTTTAATTCTCATCCAGTAATTATATCAATCATACCGCAGTAGTTTTTGCTCGGCTTTTTGCTAAATAATTTATTCAGGGGTTTCCTTCAGATTTAAAATTGTTAGAAAATTTTATTCGTTATTTCTACGCCTCAGGCGTATACTTTATAAGAAGCGTTAAGAAGGTAACTGAAGAATATAAATTGACAGGAGAGGCGATTTATAATATTTTCTTAACTTTGGAATTAAAATGGGGATTACATCTTCTCAGTATTTCGAATATTGCAGGAGGTGCTGCAAGGTAAATCACATTTTACTCAAGCAGTATCAAAAGAAAAATCGTCCAGTAAACGCGCACGCCCACGTAAAAGAGGCAGAGAACAAACAGCAGTTCATCTAAATGTGAAAAAATAGAATCTACCTCCGTAGGAGTCCCGAATTTCTGTGTGAAAAAGGCAATAGAAACACTTATTATTACCAATATGGAGGCCACTCACCAATTGAGCTCCATCACTTATTTCTCAATGGAAAATTAATTGAATTAATTTTGAGCTACTCAATAATTACGCTGAGGAGATAAATAACCATACATTTACTCAGATGAGGCAGGTATAAAAAAATAATGAGAATCGTAATGTTGTCGAGGTATCTTATATTACCACGGACTAAGTTGTACTGGACAAGCCAAGAGATGTCTGTCGCAATTGTGAGGCAATTTATGACGAGGACTTGGTTTGATGAATTAAATAAATATCGAAAGCTCTCCGATAATTCTCAACTACACAAAGTGATACATTTTTGAAAGTTGGACTTTTTCTCAATAGACTTAACCAAAATTCCATTCAGTTAGGAATTTTCCCAACAAATGGTTTCATATTTCAGGTAGCATGCAGCTAAAATGTTCATTCGTGGGGAACAATTTAGAGTAGGTTATACATTGTGGTGTCTGGCCTCATCTACAGGCTATCTATATGAATTTTTACCATATGGAGAGGTGGAACTTGAAAGTGATATGCCTAGGATTTGTAAGTTCATTAGAAGAAAGGGTTGTAATAAATTTGCTGAATATTTTTGTTAGTCTCCGAAAATTCTTGCCAAGTATTTTGATAATTTCTTCATCAGTTAAACTCTATTAGTAACTCTTAAGTGATAATTGTTATTTTTCAACGGGAAAAGCAAGAGGAAATCAAACAGAAAACTGCGCACTCATGTCTTTGAGAGATTTGACAAAAAAACCTAACGGGGATTTCTACTATTCGTTTAACAGGTCAAAAAATTTTCTCTTAGTGCGATGGCAGGATAACTCTGTCATCGCTGTTGCTTTAAATTATGGGAATATGGTACGCATAGTAAGGACCAAAAGATATTCCCGGAGATTCCCGTAGAAAATCGAAATATCATCAACGATTACAATCAGGGAATGGGAGGGGTAGATTTTCTCGATAATTATGTTGTATGTTACCGTATCCACATTATGAGCAAAAAAATGGAGGTGGCCTCTATTCCAAAAAGGGGTTGACAGTGCAGTGGTGTATCCGTGGTGATTTTACGCCTAAGTCACGGGCAAAGCAATTCCTCAGTTAGAATTTCGGTCCGAGATCGTAAAACTTTACTGAGACTAGAAATCATTTCCAATACAATGGCTGATGACATTTGGCATAAAAATTGGTGTCCACATGCGGGACACCTTAGGAAAAATAACATGTATGTGGGGTTAACCGCAGCATGCCCGTCAAGGGAGAATACGGCATTTCATCCGCAGGCTACATATAATTCCCGGCGAAGATGTCAAATTTGCAAATCAAGGATAATTATGTTGTTCAAAGCGCTACGTTTAATTCTGAGCAGCATATTATTGAACATTAAATCAGAAAAGGCGATGAAAAATAAAATATGCAACCTAAGTTTTCAAATTTTTTTGGCTTTTATTTTCCGGAGTTTTCCCAGCGTTGCGTAAACGCAACATTATGCAAATCATATATTATGCTGAATATATTAATTTTGTCCAAAAATTAATCTTAATTAGGCCATAATTAACCGTAAAATACGAAATAACCGGAGTTAAAAGCCCTATGTGCAGTCTGGGGAATAATGGGTTAATCGAGGAAATTAATTATGAATTGTTAACCTGATCACGTAGTTTCGGAGAGAACAGAATTTTTTAAATTGCCATCTTCTTAAAGCACAGGAGACGGAATACATTTTCCGTCTTCCGTGAAAGATCTTACGTATCGGCAGAAATGGTTCCTCAGTTATATCACCTGTTAAACATTGTGACTATGCAATACGTGATTGATTAGTGTACCAATTTTCAAATTGTGATCTAGGAAATGTTGCATTTAAAAAGTTCGTTCAGAATTCCCCCCTAACCACCTTCCCCTCTTCCCCCCTCCCCTCGACCCAGAAGTGCTTTGCTGAGTCGCACTGAGCGAACGGCTCTCTGGAGTGTGTGCTGTGAGCGGTGAGGCAGCTCCACAAAAAGAGTTATTTATTCCATCATTAATTCAATGGGTCCGTGAACCTTTCCCATGGAGAACTGCCTTGCACCCCTCCTATGGTTGCAGTGCCAAACTTTTCTGGTGCTGCAACCATAGGGGTGTATTCAAGAGTGTCGAATCGACCACCCCAATTCGGCACCGTTCTACGACGTAGATGAATATTTGGAGCGTCACTTTGAAGGTTACGCTTTTGCTGTTCCGAACTGTAATGTTAGAAGGTAACTGTAAAGTTGGTATGTTATTTGGAGGAGGCGACCTACAGCTGAGGTCATTTGTGCCATGAGGGATCTACATCTACATAATACCCCGCAAGCCGCCTAAAAGGGGTGTGGCAGGGGGTGTTAGGACACCAACCGTTTACAGCTAGAAAAAAAAAATGAAGTGCTCTAACGAGGTTGGGACTAGCGTTTATTAAAGTCCTTTATGGTTCGGGGGAAAAACGAATTCCCATATCTATGCATTCGGCAAAACATCTCTCTTAATTTATTGCTTCTATCGGACCTGGAAATATAGTGTGGCTCTAATATTATGTTCTCTCTGTCACTCTTAAAGATATCCATTCTCAATTGCTCAAGTAATCTAAGCCTAGCGCGCAGCCTCCGAGTCTCCAATGGCTCCCAACCTAATTCGCTTAACATCTGGGTAACACTGTCTGTACTCCCGTAGCAGTTTTTGACGAACCGAGCAGCCTTCCTTTGTATTTTGTTCAGTTCGCGGGATAGGGAATGTGGAAGGAAAAGGTAAAGAGAAACGCGGCGTCGTCATTAGCCTGCTCTTGACGAAAGGCGCCAAGGGGACCACGGCTTAACGTCCCATCTGACGGATGGAGTGTTGTGCTTGAAATGTCCTCCACACAACATTCAAGCAGGGATCGGGCAGTCTCTGAAAATTCTCTGCCTCTGCCGGGATATGAACCCGAGCCCACCAGGTGGGAAGCCAACACTCCAGCAACCACACCAACCCGATCCCCCAAACTGTAAAGTAACCTTGAACAAAAATATAACATGGGTCGATCACATCGGTAAATTGCGCAACAAGCTTAGTTCAACATGCTTTCTCATGAGAAGCATCGGGAACACCGTAAATAATGATGTCTTATTGTCTATTTGCTACAGTGAATTTTATTCTCGCATTATTTTCAGTATCCTGTTTAGGGGTTCCTCTCCCCATGCTACTGAAACCTTCAAAATTCAGAAGCGCATTATAAGGCTGATGTGCAGTGCCCCCCATGATGCACCTTGTCTTCCACTTTAAAAAAACTACAGTGTACCCTGACACTTTCATGCATATGCAGGGTGTCCCATTCATCTTCACCACCCGAAATAGCTTTTTGTCCAGATATAAATTCAAAACTGTGTCTAGCAAATGTCCATTAGCCGTGAGGGGGACATTGATCAGCATGACTGCCTTCCTTGTAGCTTTGTTATTTACAAAGATATGAACAGCGGTATGTCTTTTTTAAATACCACCCTAAATTTTTTATTCGGCAAGTCAATGGACGATGGTTGATTGAATGACTGGTGTGCATTTTGCTATGTTTTCATATGTTCACTGTCAATGTCAGCAAGTGGAGTAGTTCCAATAACCGCATACCTTCACTAAGCGCTAGTAAGTTAGTCATTTTTCATAATATGTACTGTGTTCATGTTAACAGTCCACTATGCTACATTTTTGAATAAGTCTTTAGGAGAGGAAATGAATTGCCGAATAAAAAATATAGGGTGTCATTTGAAAAAGACACACCGCTGTTCATATCTTTGTAAATAACAAAGCCACAAGGAAGGCAATCATGCTGATTAATGTCCCCCTGACGGCTAATGAACATTTGCTTGACACATTTTTGAATTTCCATCTGGAAAAAAAGTTATTTCGAGTTGTCAAGATAAATGGGACACACTGTATATCTATGTCATTAGTATGCATGTAAAAAATTATATTCTTCAGTACACATCAAATGACCTACACCACGGCCACAACACTAGAACTTGCGTCAAAACTTTATCACGACTCAAAATACTGTCCTAGGTCCTAAACCTATGGGCGTGAAGATTTTTAATGGGTTACCTCCAGAGGTGAGAAATGAGACTAGGACTTCGGTCTGTAATAAGAAACTACAGAAGTTTCTGAAAAAAAAATCTATTTTATTCGGTTAATGATCTTCTGTATTTGTAACATATAATTTATATATTCCAATTTAATTTTTATTGATTGTGTATCTAAATTGACGTTTCCTATATTTGTATTTTGAGCACAAATCTACAGATCTCTGGACAAATAAAAAAATATAATTATTATAAATGTACTTTTCTTGTTGCACACGGGTCATTCCATTTCAAATCGCCCAATTCGGATAAAATTTGTCGCTCAGCATTTTTAATTTTCCAGATTTTTTTTATCACTTGTTGCGTACAAGTAGACAATCACAAAACGCTATCAAAAAAAATTTACAAGCCATTCTTTTTTATATGGTATGTCCGGTATTGTCCGCAAACATCCACAAGGAAGAATGACGCCTTGGTAGCTTAACTGGCTAAAGCACTCGGCTGGAAATCGGGGGATCCGGGTTCACATCCCGGTCAAGGCGAATGATTTTTCCTCTGTGGATCTTTCGCACGAATGTGCATTGCGGGTGACTCCCGTATAAGTTATCACCGTGGCTAGTCCCGGTATACTTTAAAAACCATACATTTTTGTTGGCAGCCATTTTTAAAAGGGCGTCCGGGCAAATTTTGATGAAAAACTTGGTTTGCGTAAAGATTAATTTCAAAGATATTTTAAAAGATATCAGAATAATTTAATTCAGTCCCTTTTTAGATAATGACCTGTGAACATCAACGTTAGGATGCTTTCGGCATTGTTTGACAAGCTCTAAAAAAAATGAGGGCATTCTCAGCACTAAAAATTGTACTGCGAGTAGCTCTTTAAGTATTCAACGTAGAAAAAAATTTTATTGCTGAGTCTCATTTCCTTCATAAAAATTTATGGTGTTAAAAAGTTAGTATTGACAAATTTTTCCCGAGTTTTTATGGAAAGATTTTGATTAAGTGATTTTATGATAGAAAATTTATAAAAATGGTTTCCTAAAGTTTATTTCCTGCTGAATACATTGGTTTTTAAATTATTCTGATGTCTTTTAAAATAGCTTTGAAATTAAACTTCACGCAAACCACATTTTTCATCAAAATTTGCCCGCCCACCCTTTTAAAAATGGCTGCCGAAAAAAAGGTATGGCTTCCAATTTCTCCATATTTCCGGTGCAACCGCGTCGGTTTGTTGGTGATGACAACAGTTTCGCTAGCACTGCTGCCAGCGTCTTCAGGTCGAAGATGATGCCGGTCCACGATTTTCGTCCTCCTTATATAGGGGGTCAGTCCCGCCAGTTGTGGCTGCCGCTCTCCTATTGGTCCGCCTAATGAGCCTCCTCCAATGGGCATCCAGATGGTAGCCGTCGTCTCTGTTAAAATTGTCCGTCCGGGCTATCTCAATGGATTCGCGGATGAGTCTGGGAAAATATCTGCCTTCTTTCACTATTATCTTGGCGTCGTCAAACTTAATGTCCCGGGGTCCAGGCGTGCTCCGATATGGCAGACAGCTGGAATTGCCTGTTTTTCGTTGCCCTTCGGTGCTCTTGCATCCGTATCTTGAGTGAACGGCAAGTCTCACCGATGTATGCTTTTCCACATGAGCAAGGGACCTTGTAAACACCTTCATGAAGGTCGTGCTGTAGTCTGTCTTTGGCTGTGGGCAGCAAGTCACCAATTTTTGTCGTACAGTTAAACCTGGTGGTGATGCCGTGCTTTTTCAGGGCCCTGGCAATCCTTTCGGTGGTCCCTGCGACGTAGGGAATGACGGCCCAAGCTCTTTCGTCTTCCGTTTTTTCACTTGAAAGTGGTTTTCTTTTAATGGTCCTTTTCAGGGCCGAATCCGGGTAGCCATTCTTTTTCAATGCTGCAATTAGATGTTTCTCTTCTTCTGCCAGCGACTCAGCATCCGAAACGTGGTGGGCCCGGTGAAAAAGTGTATTTATCAAGGATGCCTTTTGCACAGGATGGTGGTGCGAGGCATAGTCTAGATACCGGTCCGTATGCGTGGCTTTCCGATATACAGAGTGCCCGAGGTGACCGTCACTCCTTTTCTTTACCAAGACGTCCAAAAAAGGTAGCTGGCCGTCTTTCTCTAACTCCATGGTGAATTGTATATCCTTGTGTTGGGAATTCAGGTGCAGTAGGAATTCCTGTAGATTTTCCTTGCCGTGGGGCCAGATGATAAAGGTATCATCCACATATCGGATCCAAAGGGATGGTTTGTGCTTCGCAGAGGCCAGTACCTTTCTCTCAAATTGCTCCATATACAGGTTCGCTATCACTGGTGACAAAGGCGAACCCATTGCTGCGCCTTTTATCTGCTCGTAGTAATTATTGTTCCACAGAAAATACGAATTCTCAAGACAATATTGCACTAATGACGGGAAATCTTTAGGCAATCCAACTTTTGTGAGTTCTTTGATAATATCTACTGAGTCTTTAACGGGGACACGGGTGAACAGCGAAACGACGTCAAAACTGACTAAGAGGTCGTTCTTAGTAATGGTGGTGCTATTTAGGATTTCAATGAAATGGACAGAATTCTTCACAAGGGACTCAGTCTTTCCCACAAACTGTTGCAATGATTGAGAGAGATACTTTGATAAGAGGTAAGTGGGGGCACCGATTTGACTCACTATAGGTCGCAGTGGAACTCCTTCCTTGTGGATCTTCGGTAAACCATATAATCTTGGTGGTTTTGCGGCACGTGGTATGAGGTTCCGCTGCGTCTCCTGAGGGATGGATGACCTCTTGATGAGTTCCTTCACTTGTCGCTCTATCCTGGTGGTAGGGTTCGATTTCAGCTGCTGATATGCAGGATCGTCCAGAAGTTGGGAGATTTTTTCACCTCGGGCACTCTGTATATCGGAAAGCCACGCATACGGACCGGTATCTAGACTATGCCTCGCACCACCATCCTGTGCAAAAGGCATCCTTGATAAATACACTTTTTCACCGGGCCCACCACGTTTCGGATGCTGAGTCGCTGGCAGAAGAAGAGAAACATCTAATTGCAGCATTGAAAAAGAATGGCTACCCGGATTCGGCCCTGAAAAGGACCATTAAAAGAAAACCACTTTCAAGTGAAAAAACGGAAGACGAAAGAGCTTGGGCCGTCATTCCCTACGTCGCAGGGACCACCGAAAGGATTGCCAGGGCCCTGAAAAAGCACGGCATCACCACCAGGTTTAACTGTACGACAAAAATTGGTGACTTGCTGCCCACAGCCAAAGACAGACTACAGCACGACCTTCATGAAGGTGTTTACAAGGTCCCTTGCTCATGTGGAAAAGCATACATCGGTGAGACTTGCCGTTCACTCAAGATACGGATGCAAGAGCACCGAAGGGCAACGAAAAACAGGCAATTCCAGCTGTCTGCCATATCGGAGCACGCCTGGACCCCGGGACATTAAGTTTGACGACGCCAAGATAATAGTGAAAGAAGGCAGATATTTTCCCAGACTCATCCGCGAATCCATTGAGATAGCCCGGACGGACAATTTTAACAGAGACGACGGCTACCATCTGGATGCCCATTGGAGGAGGCTCATTAGGCGGACCAATAGGAGAGCGGCAGCCACAACTGGCGGGACTGACCCCCTATATAAGGAGGACGAAAATCGTGGACCGGCATCATCTTCGACCTGAAGACGCTGGCAGCAGTGCTAGCGAAACTGTTGTCATCACCAACAAACCGACGCGGTTGCACCGGAAATATGGAGAAATTGGAACCTGAACACCGCGGAAATCTACGTAGTCACAAAGGTATGGCTTGTAAATTTTTTTTGATAGCGTTTTGTGACTGTCTACTTGCACGCAACAAATCATTAAAAAATCTGGGAAATTTAAAAATGTCGAGCAACCTGGCCTGGGCGATTTGAAATGGATTGACCCATATTTGTTTTTGTGTATGTGGTGGACTTGACCAAGTGGTACATTTTGTTTTTTGATCATGCACCTCTCTTGACCAAGTTTCCATTAATAGGGTGGTTTCCTATTATTTTTTTAATGCCTAAATCGAAAGATTATTACTCCTGGAGTGCGCATTTCACGCTCTTAGATTTTCGAATGACGATAACTATTTTTCGTAATTAAACGAAAAGTGAAAAATTTCAAGCGCGCGAAAAGGTGACGGCTCGGTAGGAATGATGGGAAAAGTCCGTGAGACACATTTCTGGTTCCAGCTGCCGGCGTGTGAGGTGACCTTGGGGCGAGGCTTGAGCGCTGATACGACGCAGGCTGCTAGCAGGTAGCTGAGTACCCTGCTAGCAGGTATAAGGATTATTATTCTCCTATCAAACAAAGGAAACTTTCCGAACTTAGGTAGTTTTAATAGGTGATTATTAAAAGATGTTTCCCTGAGCTCTGAGTCTCATGCATGCATTGGTAATCTCAGACGATGTAAAACTCCTATCTATTCGTATAGAAACTAGGTCCCTGTGACGTCACGTGGAGTGGAATCGCATGGGCGCATATCTGGCCTTTTTCAAATGAGGATAAAATTGACCATTAACATTCGTCTAAACTAGGATTTCTAAAACCAAATAATTTGTATATTATGAATACACTAATGGTGGGTAAGGAATCGCAATCAATGCCTTTTGTTTTCTTTGATAAAGGAAACTATCCTTTTTTGTTTTTTGGTGACCCCATGCAAGTATGTTTGCCCACGGGCGATGACGTTATATTTCAGGTTTCCCACTCAACCGTGAAAACCTTAAAACCGTGAATAAGCCGTGAATTTCGTCTACCGTGAAAAAACCTGGAAATAACCGTGAATTTCATCATAAAATATTAAAAATCACTCAAACTTATGGAAAAAGAAATACAATTGAGAGATCAAAAGACAAAATGATATTTCAATCATGTTTCAAGGCCGAGCCACATACAGACACTGTCCACACATTTATCTCCACGCGTATATTGGAAGTGCAATTAATTATTGGTCCTTGTGCCATGACGACACATTGATCTTGAGCCTGTGATTGGAAGACTGGCAAGCAAAGTGTTCATTAACCCCGGCAAAAAATCAGACACTTCTTTACTTCCCTACCTCACTGCTCCATCCATTTTGCCACTCACGACCTTAAGCTTCACCTAAATTTTGATATCGTTAGGTGACGTCATGAGAAATAGCACTTTCATTGCTACGTTTGAATTCACGGCGCCTGTTGCGGTTGATAAATTTTTAGTTAACGTGCGGGCGGTGATAGTTATGTCATCAATATTTCTGCCTGAAATGGCTTATCAACAGACCGTGATTTTGAAGAAATATAGACCGTGAAAACCTAGATAAAACCGTGAATTTTATAAATTAGTTAGAGTGGGAACCCTGATTCTGTATTCTGCGATGTAGCTTATATTATTACTTTAATTGACAACTAACTTGCATGCTTCACTGTCACAGTTCCTACAACCTCAACAATATACTGCTTAATACGCCGGTACAGCGACACCATGGATAAACTGAGCGGACGTGAGCTAACGCAAAATTGTAATGCAGTGTTGCATAATGCAGGATAACAACACTTTTCGATGCCTTGCATATGTTATCAACTTACAAACAATTTCTCGGAACTTATCTTGCTCGTATGTAGAAAATTTACTGTATGTGTACGTGATTCAATCATAAGACCACTTTCACTTGAAACAATTTTCCGCTGGCCGCCGTTCATTGCAGTCCACACGGCGTTGCAGAGAGTCATATTTTCTGAACACCGCCTGAATATCACGTGAACGGCGGCTGGCAGGAAGTTGTTTTGTCTGAAAGCGGCCTCATTGTAGCATTGTCTGTATTTAATGCGGTAGAAAGGGTCTAGCCGGTTAAGATGGTGAAAAGTGCCCCCCGAGATTTTGAAAAATAAAAAATATACACATAAAGTGCATCCAAAATAATATGTTCCCCCAAGTTTCAGGCCTCAACAATGGAAAATAACTCCAAAAAAAATTGAAACACGATTTTTAGTTTTTAAACCATATCTCCAGTATTTATTTCTTTAAAATCGTTATCGTGATTTTAAAATGTAAATGCAGTTACGTTTTACCATTCTGATTTTTTTCAAATTTTTTTAGCCGAAAACTCAGCATTTACATAAGTTTGAAATTTTCAAAATTAAATTAAAAAATTTAGGAAACAATAGTCACGCCGAAAAAAATATATGTTGGCACCCCTACCCTGAAGGATAATCTAAATTTTTTTCAGATTTTTAAAATTGGTGGAACACGGTCAAAAATACGAATAACTGCTTCGCACCATTTGCATCTATGTATTCCAAAAGGATATTTGATTTGATTGTTGAGAGCAACTATTGTTGATCAGTTTCTTATATTATTGAGTAAGAATAAACATTAACATGAACAATGCCTATCACACTTAGATTGATCGTAATTATTGTTTATAACCATACTGTTAAACTTAAATCTTCATTCGGGAGCAATGAATCTGACAGGCTCAGCGCTTTTCTTGCCAATAGGTGTCATATACCTTTTATACTCATAGTATCTGTTTGCTTTCTAACGCTACATGCAGCCTTTCTGTTTTCGCATTTATGCCAACATATCAGTTAAGAATTAATTAGCATAATTAAGCAAAATAATGGTAAAATAAAGCGAAATAAAAACTTTATCGGATATATAATATATCCTTGTATTACGCATAACAAATAATAATTAATTTATGTGTTAGACTACGCTAATAATGGCGCTTATGAGTTTAAAGGTGAACTACTGAGCCGCGCTAAGAGTTATTTATGTTACTTTACATCTTTGCCTCCTAGGCAAATTGCGCCTGAACTCAACAATTCCAATATTGCGCCTGACGAAAGGTTAAGTTAGCCCCCAAGCTTCTACAAATACGTCTACCTTAAATGATTTTTAAGAATGATCTCCTGACTCTAATTAACTATGTATTTATCACCTACATTTAAGCCAACTTCTTAATAGTACGAGAATATAACTGAATATTCGGGGAAGGGTTTTCGACGAGGCGATGACACCTCCTTATTGTTAATGCCAGCAATAGGCTTTCTCTGATGCTTAATTTCTTAACCAGTGAATGTGAAACAATACGTACGAGTCACGTGCAGCACTGAGAGAGAAAATTATTCGGATAAATTGCTAAGTGAGAGACAGGTTTCCATGAATGTTGATTATAAAAGTCTACATGCGTGTACATTGTAAGAGTTATTCCAATTCCGTAGAAAAAATAGGGCAGTCGAATAATCTCGTCCGTTGGCACCTGGTATTCACCGAGACGGAAGAGGAACCAGAGACACCACATTCGGAAGGAGCAATGGCGGAATTTGAACTTGAGAAAAGTGCAATTATTGTATTCCAAAGGAACCAGGCAGCTGCCCTATGACATACGAAGTTGAGTTGTAGAGGGTTCCATTTCTCAGTTTAGGAACGCGAAGAGATACGATACCTTATATTAAATAACTGACAGGGTTAGAGATTGTGATATTAAAGATGGTATGACGAAACGTTTATTGTAACAAAATAAAAAGAGTTTTTTTCGCCCTTTTCTATGAATGGTATTATATAAAAGAGATATTGTTTAAAATCATTTTTAAAATGTAATACATATAAAAAATAATTTTGCAACAAAGCATAGCTACTGCAACATATGACATAATTTTTAAATTGTATACTCATTCTATTTCTTGGTTTTACAAACATACTGTTAATAACTTCATCGGTAGAGCATTACATTAAAGCCAATATATCTGTTTTAATGGACAGTCATGTCTACAAGGAAACAAAATATGGATAAAAATGTGTAAGGCGTGGCATTCACTGCAAGGAAATACCTAATCGCACACAAAAAGTCGCTTAACACAGCTTAGTTTATGAAGGAATTTCATAGGAAATTAGTGATGTGGTCTGGTTCAATGATATTTTGTGCCGTAAATGGAGTACTAGTATGACTTAGGCCGTTTTACTCCGGTCACATCATTGCGCAATCTTACGTATGTACGAAAGCAGAGTAAAAATTGCTTCGTGTAAAGCGGTGAATTGCTACAACGCACGAGAGAATGTGCTACTATTAGGGGGGAAAATAGGCCCTCCTCTAACTGAAGGCTCGGATTCTCGCTTTTTCAACAAATGTTATCAATACTAACCTGCGCAATGATTTTTCCAGGGAAACGGCCATTATGCATATTCGAAAAGGCGATATACCAATTATCACCGCTTCTGTCATATTCGCGCAGTAATTAGGAATTTAAAGTTTAACAGTATGGTTATAAACAATAATTATGATCAATCTAAGTGTGATAGGCATTGTTCATGTTAATGTTTATTCTTACTCAATAATATAAGAAACTGATCAACAATAGTTGCTCTCAACAATCAAATCAAATATCCTTTTGGAATACATAGATGCAAATGGTGCGAAGCAGTTATTCGTGTTTTTGACCGTGTTCCACCAATTTTAAAAATCTGAAAAAAATTTAGATTATCCTTCAGGGTAGGGGTGCCAACATATATTTTTTTCGGCGTGACTATTGTTTCCTAAATTTTTTAATTTAATTTTGAAAATTTCAAACTTATGTAAATGCTGAGTTTTCGGCTAAAAAAATTTGAAAAAAATCAGAATGGTAAAACGTAACTGCATTTACATTTTAAAATCACGATAACGATTTTAAAGAAATAAATACTGGAGATATGGCTTAAAAACTAAAAATCGTGTTTCAATTTTTTTTGGAGTTATTTTCCATTGTTGCGGCCTGAAACTTTGGGGGAACATATTATTTTGGATGCACTTTATGTGTATATTTTTTATTTTTCAAAATCTCGGGGGGCACTTTTCACCATCTTAACTGGCTAGACCCTTTGAACCAAGAACCGGCAGTACTGAGAGCCATGTATTACATGTATGTTTTTGCATTTATTACATCCTGTTTTGTGCCTTTTATAGGTGACGCGCTCGGATGGCTATCCCCAGACTGTGTGCTCATCATGCCTGGACAAACTGACTGATTTCAAAATGTTCAAGGAGCAATGCAAAGGTTCGATGGCCGCGTTCGAAAATGGTTTCGACCCAGACAAGTTCAACTTTGTCGATGGACCTGAAACGGTGAGTCACACAAAAGATATTTTTCACTGTGTCAATAAAGATCTAACGATTTGATCGTTGGATCATTCTTCCTCATAGAATGATCCTCCAAGGTCGTTAGAATATTAATTGCGTAAGCTTGGTTTCGCTGTTAGTAGGGCCCGCTTGCCTTTGTGACGGTGCGGGATTCCTTGTCCCCTCCCTTCCTTCCCTATCCTTCCCCTGGAGGTGTCGTCGGGCTCTCATCGCGGCGATGCCTCCCTTCCTTTTCCCTTCCTCTGTCCTCCCCCTCTCGAGAGGCACGGGCGTATAAGTCTCGGACTTGGTTCCCGGTCCTCGAGAGCGTATCCTTTGCGGGGCCCGCCCTGGGACCCCCGAACCCACTGTGGCAATAAAGATAAGAAAACAATCTTTAAAAATTTAAGCAATGATATCTTTAACCCCTTGGACTGTAATGATGAGTCTAGCTCTTCACAAAATATCGATGCCAAACCGCGCAATGACGAGTGTACCTCGTCCTCAGATTTTCATTATTATAGCACTGCAGTAGATTCCGGTTAATTGGGACGTATCGGGACTTGTGCACTTTGCCCCAAGTAGGCGAACTATCCTGTATATGGGCATAAACAAACGTTGAAATGATAGAAAGAAGACTAAAGAATGTTTATAATGCAATATAAGTTTATTAATCCATCAATTTGATTAATAAATCAGCGAGTTTAGTTAATTTAGTATCATTTTTAAGAATTATAACAATTTAGTTAAAAATATTTTTCACTTATGAATGTCTTTTATTAAGTCCTATTAAAGAAAAGTCCTATCCTCTTGCGGATAGTATAACAACAAGAGCTTTCAAAATAGGGAAGGAATAGGAACATTTGTGAATAATAAGAGTAAATCAAAGGAGGAAAATAAAAAAAATAATATTCTGAAAACAAAAAATTTTAATTTCGTTGCGATTATGAAGTCTATGTCGCCGACTCATGGCCCAATAAAGCTTAGCATGGTGTCCCAGTTAAGCTGAGAAAAGGTACTCTGGGATATTCCTCTATTGGGTTCTGTTCTTCAAGATCTGCCCCAATTAAGTGGCTGCCCCAAGTCACTGGTGGACCCGTCAAACAAAGTATACTGTATTTAGAGGAATAATATAATTATTTGGAAAGCTTAATGATGTTAAAATATAATAATAATAATAAAATGCCTTTATTCAGTCAAGGTTGAGACTAAGAAGTCCCCTCTTCCACCTAACCCCTCGATAGCGTCAATGCAAACATATTGAAAATGGTAGACAAATGCTTACAATACAAAGAATATACAATATACACCATTTGTGAGATGTCAAAAATATAAATGACTATATGTGAAAATTTTATGTAAAAAATATTTCTGTGTGTGGGAGAAAACGTGAGGATAAGGGTGTAATATCCTTCAGCGAAAAAAGCCAGTGCAGGAAAATGCCCACACAAGGAGGGGGGCCTGAAAAGTCTGTGAAAACCTACTGAGTGAAAGCTAATGTCATGTTACATGTAAAATACAACATATGTAATGTGGTGCAAGGTATACACAAATATTACACATGCAATTAAGTTATAAAATATAACATGCATACATAGTATATATAAATAATTCATATTCGTGAAACATGATGCATTGGAAGGATTAAAATGATTTTATGCGAGTAGCAATAGCTGTGTTCTCCACGTTTAATAATCACATTGTATTTCACGGTATTTCAAAAGCAAATAAGATGCAACATCAGACGAAGACAAAGAGCATGACAAATAAAAGTACGAGAGTTGTACCAAAAGTAAGGTTTCCATATTTTTTACAATTACAAAACGTTTTTATTGATATTAATTTTTACATCTTTGAAAAGCTTACACTCTTGCCTAATTTTCAACGTAGTCTCCATTTTTTTTCGACACACTTTTAAAAACAGTGCTCCAGCTTTTTTATCCCTAAGTTGAAGAAGTCTCCGGCCAACCTGTTGAGGAAGTGTGTGACCTCTGCTCAGACTTTATCGTCGCTCTTGAAGCGTCTGCCATCTAAGAGTTTTGTTTCGGGGATATAATGCAATACCCACGCTTCATGTCCGGTGAGGCTAGAGACCAACATCTTCTCCTTGTTGCCCCCACCATAAAATTGTTGAAGAAATTTGCGAGCAGTGTCAAGGCGTTGTTCCATGAGTCCGTCAGTCGGCATCCGGGGGACCCAGCAAGCACACATCTTGCGATAACCCAACGTTCGTGTTAAAGTTCTTTCAATTGAGCCGTGAGAAGCTTCAGAAATGCGTTCAACAAATTCATGGACAGTGACCCTCCGATCTTTGAGCAGCTCACTGTTGATCTTCTGGACAATCCAAAACCGGCGGTCTTCCACTCCGTTCTTCATTGTGAACTTCCGTGCGGCCCTCAGCAAAAGCCCTGCAACATTTGCGGACGTGCTGAATGGACATGCACTCTTCACCATAAACGTCAGTCAGTTGCTGATGAATCTCCAATGGCGGTAACTTCCTTGCAAGGAGAAATCGGATAACTGCTCGATCCTCATACTTGGCGGGAACGGGGATCATCACTGTCATTGTTGACGGTTGCTAAGCCAATAATGAGCGACAAAGTGAATCCCGGACTGGCGGACTCGGTGGAGTAGGGGAACCACTGTGCACGGCAATGTTGTGGGATTTAGCCTATCACCTTTGCTCAACATTGTAGCTCATTGGGAACCTTACTTTTGGTACAACCCTCGTATATCATATGAACAGGCATGCAACTTTCGAGTTTTTTCCGTATTCATTTTCTAAGCATGCAAATTTTATCAGTAACTCTACTAGCGCAATGAAGTCCTCCTCGCCATTTGTCGCACTCTGCCAATAATCAGAATATAGGGGCACTCAATCATTGATTAAATTCTCCATGTTCAATAATCACATTTTATTTCATGGTAGTATTATTATAAATTACAAAATATCATTTCACTACCTACCATTTAAAAGAGATAGAAAAAAATAAACAGAGAATAGGAGCACGATGTTCGAAAAATGAATCATCGAATTGGAAGGGGTCAAAAAATAAACAAAAAGTTCCCGGGGTGAGAATCGAACCTGCCATTATTACTTCCGTAATCGACGGCCGCAACCACTGGGCTATTGCTGTATTACGAGAATAATGTTCCAATTCAGGTTGCGTATTGCCGTAATTTCATTTTTTACAATTTTTATTGCTTTTTTTCTCGAAATTTTACCAGAGGTGTTAGGTCTTGCTTCGACATATTGAATTTATTGCCATTATCTACGGAATCAGGAAATTTGAGCTCGATTGACCTCCCAACGGTTGTGTATTCCACTTACCACTAAACCATTTAAGGAACCAACAAAGAAGTCGGAGGAATTCTGCATTATTTTAGATGCATTTCTGAGAGTGAAAGCTATTTTCAATGTAACAGCGGCATGTACAAGATGATTTTTGCACTTTCAAAGCATACATTTGCCGTGTTAGCCTAAACTCAATGTGAGAAGAGAAGAGAGGGGGTATGGAATTTTCCCACATACAGTAAAACCTATTCACACCGTAATGGAGGGGACCAAAATTTGGGCAATTTGATGTATGGAGGTTCACTATAGAGAGGTTTTACCGATAGGCAACATTCTTTCATATCCTTTGAAAATGAAAGGCACTGCTTTCTTTTAAACCATTACATTTATATATTTAAATAAACATGCATGCATTAGTGAACATATATTTATTATTTATTAATAACAGAAAGGGAGCGCTATCACATGATTTTTACTATGATTTGAGAGATAACGATATGATCTCTCTTAATTCAACAATCACTTAAAATGATTAGGAGAGTTGGATACCTTTTTTCTTATTTACTGTTAGGTATACTCTCATATGGAACAAAATGGCCATAACTAATGGTTAACGTGAAAATTACAGCATATTAAAGGAGTATGAGAAAAAAAATAAGGGTGAAACATTTATCGCTGAAAATTTCGTTCCATTTACGTAATCATGGCTGCATTAATGGTCTCTGGTTGTCTCGGTACGATTTGCGTTGGAGGTTACGCTGTCTCGGGGGTATCTCCTTGGGATGATTAGTGGATGTTTTACAAGATAAATACTCCCACATACTCCCATGATGGCAACTGGTGCACGATCATCCAATCCCCCGGGAATGGTTATAAGAAATCAGGGCTCAAGGCAAACTGTCTACACAGGCAAGTGCATGTCGATGACTCGTGCCATCTCCACTTCCACTTCCCTCCCGTCGCTTCTACTACATATTCCCTTTCTCTCCAGTTTGACTCGTCACGGCGTTAACATCCCCGAGTGCAACAAAATCTCCCATTCTCTTGGGCTGTTTCCAACTGTATGCAAGTCCAGGGCGATAATTTTGCACTTGCAATATGAAATACAGTGGAATTTGGTTATAACATCATCAAAGGGACCAGAAGATTTTTAACGTTATATCCGAGTGACATTATAAAAAAAGCAGCCTTATATCTGAGTGAAAGGGCAAAGTTAAGACGCAAATGTTCTGCTTTATATACAACACTGTTTATTGAAATCTACTCGTACATTGGAATATGTATAATAAAAAAAACTTTAATGAAAACAATGATATTCACAATTAAATATTTTATACCCTTATAAATATCTTACTTTACTGTCGAAAAAAATCTGTGATCTTCTTTTGAATGGTCCTTTCAGAAATATAAATTCTCTCCGTTGTGCAACAAACGTCTTGAAAGCGCGCTGAGTGTTGAAACAGTCGTTTCCCTGAAGCGAAAGAACCGGGAGAGAGTCTCAGAGGCCTTCATTGCTTCTTGAACAGACGGACAAATGAAGTCTTCCACGCTCTGGTCATCATCTTCATCAGGACTATCTTCGGCATCCTTCTTCTGAACATCTATGAACTTTGGGACATAATACAATCACACTACGTACCACTTTTTCAACCTAAGAATCGCAAAATTTTTGACGCTATACCCGAGTGTCGCAATATTTGTTGACGATATAAACAGGTTTTCGTACAACATTAAATGTTCAATTCTGGCTGGTCTGTATAAAATGTGACGTTAAACCCGAGTTGACATTACACCCGATGCCGTTATAACCAAGTTCCACTGTATACGTATGATGGTCGCAGATAACATTTTTCTTCATTTACGATTTGTTTACCATTGAAGAATCTTCGAAAAATGCTCCTAAATTATTTTCCTGCCGCCGATCATCGTCTGCCGATCAGACGTTCAAGTAAACTTGAAACATTCCTTGTCAAGCCGGTTTCACACCACCCAATATTCCTTGATGAATAAACATTTGACATTAAATATTGAACAAGAACTATTGAGCGTCAAACTGCATCGAAGATAATTCAAGATGGCACTTCAAGAATACTTGATCGAGAGTCATTGAAAGGACTTTCACAAGTATATAGACGTCAATGACGAGTTTGAAGTGCTGTAGTGCAATATGGAAAACAAAATAGCAATGTAAAATGACTTGAGCATACTGTATTTCTCTGAATATAGTCCCCCTCTTAATATAGTCCCCCCCCCCCCCAATTTTGAGGCTTCAGTTTCAGGAAAAGTTAAAAAAATGCGTTTGAATATAGTCCCCCCTTTTACTTTTACCACAGGCATTTTTGGAAAAAAAAAGGGGGGACTACATTCAGTCATGTACGGTATTTTCTTTAGAAGATGTAAGTAAATTATTTCAGTATTATGTACATCTTTTAATTCATTGAAGTTGGCGATTTTATGCTGAATCCATTAACATTACAAGGCTTTATAATACACATGGTCGGTGTGGAAAATCACCATTGTCACCAAAAAATAAAAAAGTATTCATTAGCCTTTCATAATGCTAAACACATCACCACTACACAATTTATGAATTTCACACCAAGAAAATTCGTCGGAGAGGACGACCAAATTAAAATGTTTGTAGTTCACACATAGGGTAAAATCACTAACTTCAATGAATTGAAAAATATAATGCCGGAATAATTTACTTACATCTGCTAAAGAAGCAGCCATTTCCTTCAGGGCAGCATTCCTCTTCTCCTTGTTGTGGTATTCCGGGGATGAGATTTCTTAGAGGCACCTATTTTCTTCATAGGCATTAATTAAGAGTTCCACTGCTTGTCTACTCCTGGAGGCCATGTTGATCTTTGTACAGGGTTCCCACTCAACCGTGAAAACCTTAAAACCGTGAATAAGTCGTGAATTTCTTCTACCGTGAAAAAACCTGGAAATAGCCGTGAATTTCGCCTTTAAACCTTAAAAATCTCTCAAAATTGATTGTTGAATACGATAGATGGGGTAAAAGAAAGAAACGATATTCCAATCATGTTTCAAGGTCATTCACGTGCAGGCAATGTCCACGCATTCACCTGCACACGTGTATTCGAAAGCGCAACTATTAATTGGTCCGTGTTTGCCATGACAGCACATTGACCTTAAGCCTGCGATTAGAAGATCTTAATCCTGGCAAAAAATCAGGCACTTCTTCACTTGTTTAAAGTATACCGGGACTAGCCACGGTGATAACTTTTACGGGAGTCACCCGCAATGCACAATCGTGCGAAAGATCCTCAGAGAAAAAATCATCCCGGTCAAGGCGAATGATTTTTTCTCTGTGGGTCTTTCGCACTTCTTCACTTCCCTGCCACCCTGCTCTCTTCATTTTCCCACTCATACCCTTTTAGCTGGACATGAATTTTGCTAACTATAGGTGACGTCATAAGAGATAGCAGTTTCATTGCTTCGTTTGCATTCAAGGCCTCTGTTGCATTTGTTACATTTGTAGTTAACGTGCGACCGATGATCGTTACGTGATCACTATTTCTGCCTAAAATGCCTTATCTACAAATCGTGAATTCGATGACATTTAGACCGTGAAAACCTGGAGAAAACCGTGAATTTTATAATGTAGTTAGAGTGGGAACCCTGTTGTATCTAGCTGCATTCCTTGTGGGAGCAGGAGAAGCAAGTGGCATTCTGGGAGGGCCAATGGTCACTCGCTATTGGCCTAGAGGCTTCAAACTGATTCAATATTAGAGAATTTTTAAGACGAGACATTCAAGACAAGAGAAATTTGATGGCAAACAAGCCTTCAAAGAAGTAAAATCTGATGCTTTCCCGGCGAATATGTTCAAAAAAGGCTATTTGGGCTTCTAGCTGGGTGGTCTCCCTCCATTCTGCCGAAGTTTTGGAACACGAGTCGGGTTCCATCCTCGGGGCTAATGGTGAGTGGATGAAGTTTGCCAGCTTATATATACTCTTCAATTGGTTGTAAGGTCTAACGTGATTGGCTGGGAGGCAGCCAATCTTATTTCCTTAAGTGCCGTAGCTTCTATACATTACTTAGTGAATACCCAGTG
The DNA here is from genome assembly GCF_921293095.1 of Ischnura elegans. Lineage (NCBI taxonomy): Eukaryota > Metazoa > Arthropoda > Insecta > Odonata > Coenagrionidae > Ischnura > Ischnura elegans. Next base: position 19,461,705 of record NC_060258.1, on the reverse strand, counting down.
TCATGATTGAGGGTGTTACTTGTCAGCCGGATCTCGATGGATTCCTTTACCAGTCGTTTCCAGAAATTAGTCTCGCGGCATAGAATTTTCACTTGGTCCCACTTCACGCTATGATTGGATTCAATGGCGTGTTCTACAACCGCGGATTTTTCCGGTTGGTAGAGCCTAAGGTGTCTCTTATATTATTTGATCCTGGTATTGAGTGTTCTATTGGTAACAAGCTGGCAAACTTCATCCACTCACCATTAGCCCTGAGGATGGAACCCGACTCGAGTTCCGAAACGTCGGCAGAATGGAGGGAGACCACCTGGCTGGAAGCCCGAATAGCCTTTTTTGAAGCCTTCAAAGAGGTTTCAAGACAGCATGGCCGCTATCATGATGCTTCAATGACGTCATGCCCATTCGAGAAACCTTGATCAATGAATCTTGAATAGAATTTGAAGCAAAATTTGACGGTGTGAAACTGGCTTCAGAAAGCAAATAATATAACCACCTAGCCCAGTAAAGCCCACAAATTTCCACAGGGGAGAATGACGCCTCGGTAGCTTAACTAGCTGAAGCACTCGGCCGGGGATCCGGGTTCAAATCCTGGTCAAGGCGAATGATTTTTCCTCTGTGGATTTTTTGCACAATAAATAGTATAGTTTCCATTTTATAATGGGAATCATAATGGAAGTAATGTAACCGGTGTATTCATGCATTAAAATGCAAATATCCTGCTGCTTTTGCGTCCGATTTAATTTTTGTAGAAAGATTACAGAAAACATAGGAGGAGTTTCAAACTCGTGCACGGATAAACGGCACCTGGAAACATTCAATGGTTTTCGGCTCAACTTTGTGGAAATTATGTATGATTTGACGCAAAAAATAAATACACATTTCAAAAAAATACACGAAAATGAAAAGGAGACTTCGTTGCTTTCCACAGATTTATTTCGTCCGTAAAACATGTTTCGACCATAGAGGTCATTATCAAGTACAAAGATTTCTCAATACAACCCCCACTTGGGGTTTCCAACCCAGTACCTTCTCCCCCCCTCCTAACACCCACTCCTTCCACTCTTTCCCCCAACCCCTTCAAAGAGTATATACTTATATGTTTGCTTAAAATTCGAAATTGACATCTATGGTCGAAAAATGTCACATGGACGAAATAAATCTGTGGAAAGCAACGAAGTCTCATTTTCATTTTCGGCACCTGGATAATTGGTAGTCTGCTGTAATTCAAACGACGTACTTGCATGCAAAATGACGACCGAAAGTTAATTCTAGTCAAAACGAATTTTTCTACCTCTTAGTACATCTTTTCACATGGTATATTGTGTGAAGCAGCATCTCTATGTTATGGGTCTTGAGCCTAACCGTGTTCTCTTGCACTACAAGTAATGCAGTTGGACATGAACAATCTATATTTTAGTATTTAGAGATTATGGGCCAATGCTACCAAGAGAATTCACGGAAGTTTGAGCTCATCGTGTAGACCAAGAAACATTTTTAGTATTTCTTCATCGGTTTTAATAGAATTTTAACACTTTCAATGCTGACCATATAAAACTCAAAATCATCCCCCTGTGCGGCTTTTGTTTTTTAATGCAAAACGCATGCATTGATGCCAAACGAGCTGAGAAAAATAATGAAAAAATTTTCTTCGCTCTAATTTGTTAATTATGAATTTTTTTATTTATGACGGGATATTACGTCAGCCGTATACATAGCGGGATAGATGCGTGATGCGGGTTGCATAAGATCAGCTTTTTCCCCACGCCACCGTTTTCTTTCAATTCTTTTCTGCACGATGTATCCATAAAAATACGAGGAAAATGAATATGTTATGTTCCAATGGTATCGCCATTGGTATTTTGCCACTGCCATAGGAAATTATTGGTTTAGATGGATGTAATGCAAATTAAGAGTACAAGGAATCGCCGTGAACAGTTGTTTGGTTGGGATGGTAATTCTGCACAAGATATTTCGGCATATTCCTTGTATTTGTAATCCTAAGTATCGGGGTAGGGTTCTATAATATTGAATAATTTCTACATTTTCTCCTCAAACTACTATACTCATCACAAATTCCTTTACTCGTTTCTTGTTTTCAGCTCCAATACCTTTCTTCCCATTCAATAATTCAATTATAAATAGGGTGGTTTTCTATTATTTTTTTATTGCCTTAATCGAAAGATTATGACTCCTGGAGTACACATTTCACACTTTTAGATTTTTAAATGATAATATCTATTTTTCGCGATTAAATGAAAAGTGAAAATTTTCAAGCGCGCGAAAACGCGACGCGTTAGTAGGAATGATGGGAAATCTCTCCGTACGTCGTATTTCTGGTTCCCCCTCCCGCCCGCTGAGGTGACCTTGAGGCGAGGCTTAGCGCTGATACGTCGCAGGCTGCCAGCGGGTAGCCTAGTGCCCTGCCGCCTGGTAGCGCTTGGCTTAAATAAGGATTATTAATACCTTATCAAACGAGGAAAACTTTCCGACCTTAGCCAGTTTTAATAAGTGATTATTAAGACATGTTTCCCTGAGCTCTGCGCCTCATGCATGCATTGGTAACCTCAGACGATGTATAACTCCTATCTTCTCCTATAGAAACTAGGTCCCTGTGACGTCACGTGGAGTGGCATCGCATGCGCGCCAATCTGGCCCTTTTCAAATGAGGATAAAAATGGACCATTGCCATTCGTCTAAACCGGCATTTATAAAACGAAATAATTTGTATATTATGAATACACTAATGGTGGGTAACGAATCGCAATTATTGCCTTTTGTTTTCTTTGATGAAGGAAACTACCCTATTGTCATCGGCAGAGGCTGATGATTAGGGAATTTCACCTCTTTCAGGCAGCTTCGACTATCAGCCAACATGCAAAATTTTCCATTGTACTCCTCGCTTCCGTACCAACTGCAATAAATACATTTTATATTTTTGTAAAAATTCCGATAAATAACAGGATCAAAATAAACACTCTCGGTGAAATAGGCCAAAACTGAAATGCTACAAACAGCTTTACTTATGTAAAACTATCTATGGGAACTAAATATTTACAATGGTGAGACTAAGAATAGAGAGCACCCATAAGCCATTGATTTCACAGTTATTGAGAGAATAAAAGCAATTTTATAAAGCAACTCCTTAGAATCACTTCTTCGCCAATAATTCTTGGGATAATGTGCAAACAGTTATGTGCAATTATTTTAAAAAATTTTATAGTTGCATTATATCCATGTATCAACAATAAATGTTATAAATAGCTTACAATTTTTCCGTAAATAAATTTCATCACTCGTAATATTGCCGCTCGTCGATCCCGTCACTGCTTAGGAGTTGCACTGACAAACAAAGGAAGGGTGCAGAAGTTAGAGATATCTTATGTTGCATAAATGAAATGTAATGGCAGTTTCAAATTTACATTAAAGCTTAACCAATCACAGAACTTCATGTATTAATTGAATAAAACTTATTAAAATCAAACAATAAAGGTTCGAAAAATACTGGACTCTCAACAGGAAAAAAAGGAAGGATTGAAAAAAATATTTATATTCTCGCTAAACATTATGAAAACGGAATATAAAAGTTATAAACACACCTAATTAAGTTCCAGATAGTAAATACATTTGATTTGTGAAATAAAACTCAAATAAAATTTGTCATACTCACGCATTAATAGAAAGAAATAAAAATAACGGCGTACAGTACAGAGGGAAAATGAATGGAAATTGGCTTACCTTAAGATAAAAGAAAAAATTTCTCCCGATCCTCCCAGGAAAGGTTGATTGAAACGGTCTTCACAAAGGAGCTGCTAGAACCCTGCTGAGCAACTTAGGGGCGCAAAAGGTCATAATAGAACTGAACCGAGCTCTTACAGAGGGCCGGAACCCTCGGGGTATGCATGACGTGATATCACGTCATGCCGCAATCAAGGTGTTAAGCATGTTTTCATCAACAGAGGAGTGTTATCGTCATTCTATCATGCTAGGCTACAGATTATACTTACTCTATTGTGAATCACTGCCCAAAATTTTGATATCAATTACTTCGAGGAATAATAATTTTATCGATTAAGTTACTTCTCATAATCTTGGTTATTTGAAACTCATATTTTCGTTTCTACTCCAAATGCAGCTGGTGAATTAGATGGTCATTTTTGCCAGGAAGGAATAATGCATTATCATTTGTTGTTTGACAGCGCTTTTAAGAAGTTAGCAATGCTTAGATGACGAAAGTTGGCCAGCCAATACAATCACTGCTAAGGGATATACTGAAAGCGTCGGTGTATCAGAATAATAGTGCATCGCAAATATGGGCTTATTAACCCATTCACTGCTGTTCAATCTCCGAAAACCTTCTCCACACGTGCGGCGAAAATGTTAAATTGCATTTCGTGGGACAATTGAGCAGGTACTTCAAGGATGGGCGTGGTACACCCTCCAAAGGGTCGCTAATCCTCAGCCCTTTCCTTGACGAGCTCACCCTCGCTGGCCCCCCTCTTGGACCCTCCTAGCAGGGGGCCTCCCTCCCGAAAAGTGACCGCTCCAACTGCATTATGAAAATCAATCAATCCCATCATCAAAAAATGGTTGTTTGCATTGCACTCCTGCCAATCAAGTACGTGTTTCTGTTGTGAGAAATAACGATTTTGTTAACTTTGCTGAAATAGCCAATTTCCGGTGGTCCGCAGCCACGTTTTTGGCAAAAATGAGAAAATCATTATTTTTAATCACAGAAACATGGTTCAAAGACGTGCTTGATTCCTTAATTGGCTGGAGTGCGATGCAAGCAATCATTTTTTGGTGATCGCATTGATTGGCTGATTTTCAAATTGCAGTCTAATGTATGGTGATACCATTTTTTCCATAAACTGAACACTTGAAAAATGGGTAAATTCCAGGAAAAGAGCATCATTTCACATTTCTGAGCCATTTGGACTCTTTTCCCCTCAGCTGCCACAAGCCTAGTATTGTTATTAAAAAAAAATTGTATGAACAAGAGCCACATTCACTAGACTACATGTTTGATCTTAGATTTACTGACCAATATTTCAAATATATCCTCATGAAGGTATGGATACACTTATACTAATTATCTTACAGTAGGTGGCCAAAATCCCTCTTACGGAGGCAGAAAAAAGTAAAACCTGAAGTACTCATAGTGGCAGTCAAAACACCATTTTTATTTCACAGTATATTGGAGCACATATTAACCTTCAATTAAAAAAAAATTGGATGACTTAACTACTCTGCCTTTTGGTGATAATTCTGAAAATATGAAGTAATGTTTTTGAGCTAAAAAAATTGGTTAATTAACAACAATTGACATCATTTTGGCTTACATAACAATGCAAGGGGAATAAAAGACATTACTATGGAAGCTATGCACTTGGATAGACAAGGGGTCAAAATTTCATTCAAATATATTATGTGGTTTCTGAGATATGAATTTTTACCCTGTGCCCTGCACTCTGGAATTTGACTCCCACTAGCGCCACTTCTGAGCAAACATCTCAAACTTCGACTCCTCATATCTTGCAAACTATGAGAGTGAGAGAGGAAATATTTTACATGGGTCATTAGATAGGTGATAGTAGCTAGTGATAAAAATTTCATTAAAATCCGAGTCGGTGGGTGCCATGCCTGGGTGAACTGACATGGAATGACCCAGAGGTCACTTTTGGGGAGGGAGGACCCCCGCTCGGAGGGTCGAAGAGAGGGGCCAGTGTGGGTGAGCTCGTCCAGGATAGGGTCTTGGATTTGGGACCCTTGAAAGTGCTTCGGCAAAAGTGCATGGCAGGTAGGAAGAAAAGATACGTTCACAGTGCAGTGAAAGGGTTAACAAGCAACATATGTGCAAATATACACTAATGACATGATTATTATATGTTGCTTTTTTTCTTAACACTCACTGAATTATAATCCACCTACTATTAGCTAAACATCAAATGTCACAAATCAAAACAAAACAATAGACAGCTTCGGTAATAATATATTTGACTTCAATGGTGGAAGATAATTCTTTTTATAATAAAAAAAAATGCTGTCACCTGGGGTAACGTTGGCCCAACCTTTCATGATTTCTTGGAAACGTGCTAACATATCTAATTTTAAAATTAATTAACAGTGTACACAAAGTAGTTAAAATAATTGACAGATCTTGTACCTTCAAATTAAGGCTTTGTCTGAATCTCAAACTATTTTTACAACCACGATTTTTTTTCTTGAAAATTTTGAGCCAAAGTTTACTTGAATTGGTGTACATATTTTTAGCCCAATCTAATAAAAACATGTGTACAACCATTAGTTCGAGCAAAGATATGTCACGCAAAATGTACAGTTTTCAAGTGTTCCTTGATTTGAACCTGTAAATGTATGTCGTTCACCTAAAAAAAAGGAAAAAAAAAACATTCCTGCTAGGAAAAATCACACTGTGTACATATAACAGTTAACGTTCAAAATTCAGGACTCCCCACTCAACCATGAAAATTGTAAAACTGTGAATAAGCCGTGAATGTCGTCTACCGTGAAAAAAACCTGGAAATAGCTGTGAAATTTGTCGTAAAACCTTAAAAACCTCTCAAACCTGAATTTAGAACTACGAATGACGGAATTAAAGAAAAATCAATTTGTCGATCATATTTCAAGGTCAGTCACTCGCAGACACAGTCCACGCATATACCTGCACACGTGTATTCTAAGCACAATGGGGAATTCCACTAAAAATGGATGATTATTATTATTATAGTATTCTACCGATTAAGGTAGGTTTCCATGGAGTACGCAAGAAGTGATCTGGGAGCCTCCCTTTCCTTCCAGCACTGCCTTCTTTAACTCACAGTAAGGCCTACTCTCTTTCAATCTATCTAAAAATCCTATTCTTCTCCTTCCCCTCCCTCGTTTCCCTAACATTTTACCCTCTAGCACCATTTTCAACATCCCCTCACCACTAAGCACTAACTCCATCCATACCTTCTGTCTCCTCCGTATCTCATCTAAAAGCTGCCTCTCCTCGCCAACCATATCCAGCACTTCGTCGTTCCTTTTCCTCTCCGTCCATTTCACCCTCTCCATTCTTCTCCATACCCACATCTCGAATGCCTCCAATCTTCTCTCGTCTTCTTTCCTCAGTGTCCACGTTTCCACACCGTAGAGAGCTACACTCCAGATCAAACTCTTCACTAACCTTTTCTTTTAACTCTTACATAACGATCCTCTTAGAAGCTCCTTCCTGTTCATGAACGCCTCCTTCGCTAATCCTTCGTGCTGAAAATTACAGTGAAAGCAGTTCTTCTCTAACCTGCGTATTATTCGTAAAATTCCACTTTGAAAATCGTATAGTAATCTTGCGCTCCAAACGACCCATCGCCATGTTGGCTGATCGTGACGTCAGAGTCCAGTAAACAATACCTTTACATAGTGTTATTAGAGATTAGAATATTTTTCCCAGTTTTAGAAAAACCTATGTATCTCTCTGTACAATTTATTTTTTTATATGTTAATTTCATAATCAATCATGTAAAATATTTATCCTGAATAATTGACAGGTTTTAAGCATGTATGCATGCTGGAAAATGCAGTACAGTCTTGACAAATAGTGCATATTACTTTTTCATTATCCTTATCTACAGCGATTTCCACATTATTAGAAAATTACGAAACTAATCTACCGTCAGAATGTTCCCAGAATGCGTCTTTTCGAAGTCGGAGTCAACCATTGCACAATACACGCACTGTAAAACTAACTATTAAACTATTCACAACTGTTTCACACACCCTTCAAGTTATGAATCAGTATCATTGTAGATGTTTGTTGTTGTTGTTACTGTTTTGTTACTACCATGGAGCGAGTCTGCTTACTCGCATTCTGACGTCACTGGGCGTTCTTGTAGCGTGAAAGAATTCAGTAATTTCTGCGAACTTTGAAGCTCTCTAGCAACAAGAATATTGAGAATTATGAAGTCATATTTCGCATACGTTAATACATTTAACTTACTCATCTAGACATGTAAAAAAATTACCTTTTTAATTTTATGAGAGCACCCCATTATTGGTCCGTGTGCCATGACGGCACATTGATCTTGAGCCTGTGATTGGAAGACCTTTAACCAAAGTGATCATTTACGATGGTGAAAATTCAGACACTTCTTCACTTCCCTGTCACCCTCCATTTACCCATTCACAATCTCTAGCCGGCCCTAAATTTTGCTAACGATTGGCGACGTCATAAGAGCACTTTCGTTGCTGCGTTTGCATTCCTGGCATTTATCGCTTTTGCTACATTTTTAGTTAACATGCGGCCAGTGATTTTTATGTGATCAATATATCTTCCTAAAATGGTTTATCTACTGACCATGAATTTGAAGCAATTTATACCGTGAAAACCTAGAATAAAACGTGAATTTTATGATTTAGTTAAGAGTGGGAACCCTGAAATTGCTTCCTAACCTTCATCAGAAATTTAATTAATCATAATCAGAAGAAGACTCATAAATTTATGCCACCTGTCAACTTATGCAAGAACGTAGTCGTTCATACGCCTATCCCCAGACTATCCCTCGTTGAGCGCTCACTCCAACACCGCCTTTGCTCCCTGCTCAATTCATTACCAGACAATATTGACCCGTTTTTTCTGCCCTTAAACTCATTTTTCTTAAACTCGCCATGTCCCATTCCTCGGCTAATAAATAAACCTCCCTCTCCACCTCCCTTTCCTCGTGCCTTCTATTTTGTTCTTTACTATCTTATACCTGTGCTCTTTGTTCAGATTTTTTATGTTAAAATTTCATGTTTGTTACTGCGTCACTATAAATTGGCAGAAATGCTGTATGTGAGCAACTCCTTAAATAAATAAATAAATAAAAACTCAATGAAAATGGCAGAATATAGAAATATGAATCTTTTTATGTCCCTGGGCTGAAGTTACCTTAGAAGTTGACCATACACATTTTAGTGACACTAACCGTGGATATTCAACTGGTATTTTTAGCTAGTGTTTTAATGTTTAAAGAAATACATAATATGTTTAATACATACATAATTGGTAATGACACTCCCTATAAACTTTGCTTTTCTTTGCAGATGAGCTTCAGCCCAGCCAGCTTGGTGAAGGTGGAGATGATGATGCCAGAAGCAGAGGACAGTGAAGAGGTGAGTCTCATTTTAATGCCTTCAAATGTAAATAATGCTCTCTGAAGGGCTGCATCAACAAGGCAGTTGCAAGTACACTCTCATTTATCCGAGCTAATAGGGTGGTTTCCTATTATTTTTTATTGCCTAAATTTAAAGATTATTATTCCTGGAGTACGTATTTCGCGCTTTTACATTTTTAAATGACGATATCTATTTTTTGCGATTAAATGAAAAGTGAAAATTTTCAAGCGCGCGAAAACGCGACGGGTAAGTATGAATGCCGGGTAATCTCCGTGTGACGTCGTTCTGGTTCCCGCTGCCGCAAGTGAGGTGACCTTGGGGCGAGGCTCTGATACGACGCAGGATGCTAGCAGGTAGCAGAGTACCATGATAGTTGGTAGCGCTTGGCTTAAATAAGGATTATTAATACCTTATCAAACGAAGAAAACTTTCCGACCTTAGCCAGTTTTAATAGGTGATTATTAAGACATGTTTCCCTGAGCTTAGTAATCTCAGACAATATAAAACTCCTATCTACTTGTATAGAAACTAGGTCCCTGTGATGTCACGGGGAATTGGCATCGCATGGCCGCCAATCAAGCCTTTTTCAAATGAATATAAAATTGACCATTGCCATTCGTCTAAACTGGGGTTACTAAAGCTAAACAATTTGTATATAATGAATACACTAATGGTGGGTAACGAATCGCAATCAATGCCTTTCGTTTTCCTTGATGAAGGAAACCACCCTATTATGGGGAGATATGGCATGAATAATTGGAAAACACGGATAACCCAAACTTTCTCTTAAATGTAATGCAATGTTCATAATTTATGTAAAAAAAACAATATATTATTACTTATGCAGTTATTCTGTTATTTAAGAGTGCTTCCCGGACTCATTGAGAGCTTTCTACGCCACTCGGCGATCTTTTTAGAGGCGATAACATGGTTGTACTCGTATTATTAATGTTCCATGTAAGGCCTGGTTCTGAAAACCACACATTCGTGGCTTTATGATCACGGATACACAAAAGTGGTTTGCAGGAATACCTCAAAACCACTGTTCGATGTTGGAAACTACACTTTTAAGGCACCATGCCTCTTAGTCGCATCTTGCATAAGTAGCCCAGGTTGCAACTGATGCGCGACGTGTATCCATGATCACGGATTGTGGTCGTGCACTGCGAAGCTTGGAAAACATGGTACTCCTGTGAATTCAGCTAGCGGGCGATCGCTTCCGTTTTACGAAGGGGATTCTAACGGAAATAATAAGCCTGATGTATCCTAGCATTAATGCAGTAATTCCTATGATTTAAAAAAATAAAGATCGAAGAAAAAATTGAGCAAGAGTGATAATCATGTATGGATAATCCGCAACACGGATAAACCAAAGCTGGATAATCGGAAGCCTGCTGTATTTGGTAGATAATGACTCCGTTAATTGAATATTACGACTGTTTTAGATCATCAGTGGAATGGGTGGGAAGGTGACCGCAAGAAGGTGCCAATTTCTTGTGATGGCACGAAGGCCGATGAGAAGGCAATGATGGTAAAGGCTTTCAAATTTCTTGTTCACTAGGAACGTTTTATAATGTTTTAGTTCCAGCGTTGGTCTGATCCACACCCCTATTTCTAGCATGGGTCACAAACTTCGTTATTTATGAGCTCTGTGAGAAGAACCACACTCGGAAGAAAACCAAATGCGACCAAATAAATGTGCCATACGAGAGAGAGAGAGAGGTGATGACAACTGCGCATTGTATGACTGAAGCCGGGGGTCCCAGGCAAGATTATCTGACACGCTCGGCTGAGCCGTGGTGACGCCCCTACACGGCAAGAACAGCCGCCAGGACGGCTGATCCCAGGCGCTGAGCTGAGCATTTAGAACAGGCATTACCCTTCGTTGCTAGGATTGCACTGACTGTGTATTGTTTTACTGTGGTTGCATACATGTGGGCACTTTCCTGGTTCTTTCCGTCGCTATTATCTCGAGAAGTATTGAACGTTGGTGGCAGAAGCATGAAATATTCCTCGTGGGTATATACTTCCTCTATCTCCAAATGCAAAATTTGATCGAGACCTGGATGTGACACTTAAGCGACTCCCCCTGTGCATTAGGGGCGGTCATAAAACAACTATTTTTGAAATTCAAAGTTCGACATAGTTCACCAATTACGTACAGGGAATATATATAGTAAGGGAGAATAGAGTGGAAATGGAGAAAGAGGAGAGGATACCGGCAATTATTACTTTATTTTAATTTTACATGGTCTTCAGCAGCTCACCTCCTTCCAATCTGTTTACTTGCCATTTCTCTCCACCAATTTTGGATCCAAAAAATATTGCATCTTAACTGGCTCGTCAGAAGACTTGAAGTATGGGTGGGTATGGTAGAAACTCGAGTTGGAGCCACCTCCACGTGATGAGTTCTGGGTCTCCCTGAAAGCCAGAGTGGCACCTGTTCTCGTAGTGGGCGAAGAACTGCAAAATTTGGAACACGGAGCCATTTTCGTATGCGATGTAGCCTGAGCAGTGCGTTGACATTAGTTCATAGGAAGGCCATAGGGAGATGAGGAGATCCTTAATTTAGGATGGGAGATGGGAAAAGTGTTGTTCTATATGTATGGTAGGGTGATATTAGTGTGATCATTCCCCTTACGAGTACACAAAATTAAAATATATGCCATTAATTAAGAAATTTTCAAAGTTTTTTTACGTTTCTTTGCATTTTAACACCGGTGATTGTATAAAAAGCGTAATTATTCGATCTATGTTGCTTACCTCGACAATTGCAGACATGACTGGTGCAGAATCGGCTGAAAGAAAACCCATTTAAATCACGACATTTATCACCGAAATAGCGTAAAAAGAGGGTATGTGTTGCAGGTTGCCTAAGCTCAACATAAACGGCCCTGATGCCACCTACAGGATGCCAACCTACAGGAAAAAAATTTTTTCTCTGCTCATTTGGTACTTCGGGCTACATTTTGACACATGTCGAACTTTAAATTTTGAAAATAGTTGTTTTATGACCGCCCCTACTGTACATATACATATGTAGTATGTACTGGGGATAAAATGTGGCAGGAGTCTGTAAAGTGTTGCAGAATAAATGTCATTGTGGAAACTCTAAACCTTATCTTGTACTTCAATCTGGGTCATTCCATGTCAACTCAACCAGGGTCCCACGCCCACCATCTCAGATTTTGATCATTTTTTCCCTGTTAATGTTAGTTTCAACTTTAGTTAAGAAAAATCCAAAATATTAAAGACCAATTGCAAGTATTTTCCAAGATATGAGTGTTTGAAGTCAATGAGGCACACTCAAAAATTCTGCGCACCAGTCAAGTTATTCAAAACTACCTTATTTGTGCCCCTGTAAAACCTAAACCAAGTAAACAAAGCTGGTGAAAATTTTAGAGGCTATAAACATGCTGCTATAGTTTTCAAAAATGTTATCAAAACGATTTTCACTTGAAAACTTTTTTTTCTACAAATGTTCAAAAATTGCACTTTTGACCAAAAAAGTCACATTTTCAAATAAATTTAAAAATCACACACATATATCACATGAAAGCCATAAAAATCTCTGTAAACATGGTAAAGACCACCAACTTTAAAATAGAGTGAGGTTGAGGGCAATTTTGGATTTATTTGTTGATAAATCTTATGAAAATGATCATTCTGCTAATGTTTTTTGTTGATAAATGACACTTTTACAGCTTCTAACAACAAAAAATGCACTTTATTATTCTAAAATTAAAAAATTATAAAAACAAAATTATTATCTTTCATACCGTCGTATTTAGATCGCCGCAGTTGTGATTCAGAGTTTGTGAGCTAGTTAGAGTCACAGGATAGCCTTCTTTTCTCTGAGTTTTAAAGAGTTATACGATCGAAGTATACAGTTATGGATTAGAAAGTGATAGAACAGAAACCTTAGCACTGGAAACCTGGAAACTTATAGCCAACAATATGTTCTTGTAATGACCAATTAATAATATTTGATCGCCGTTTATAGTTTCTATTTCCAAATTCTACCATGCCGGCACTACATATACAAGCTGGTTTTAAAAAGTGTCTTCGACGCGAAGATCGGGAAGTCATCGGGCACTAATGTTCCACTGTTTTAAATGTTTCAAAACCTATTGAGAATAAATCCTTAAGTCCACATAAAAGCCCGTTTTGGCAGTAAACAGAGATAAATATAGCATTAAAGGCTATACATATTGATGAATACTAAAGTTTATCTAAAGAATTTTATGCTTTTACGATGAGTGAGAATGGTCAACAAATGTTGAGCGTATGCAACCCGCGTGCCACCAAAAATGTCCTCCTGGGGTGGGGCGTGCTCACTCTTGGGGCCGTATCTCGGGAACCACTGGTCACAATTGGAAAATATTTTAGGAGCAGCATTCCAAATTTCCAGTGTATCATTAGTTAACATAGAAAATCAGTTGAAAAATACCATCGCCTTCTTATCGCCATTCATATCTGAAAAACAGCCGAAAATGCCAAAATTTCTCAACTTCGAGTGCGATGCAGCACGTTTTCCCGTTATCAAATTGCAACAATATTTTACTGGATATGTTTTTACACCAATTGGCATAAAATGAGGGGGTGTCCTGAAAGAAATTCTATAAAGAAGGACCACCCTAATGCACATTTCTCTTGTAAATACGTGTACTTGAAATGGCATTTGATAGATAAGAATTTTTACATCAAACAGAAATCCATAATAGCAGTGCAAATGCCGAGAGGAGTGCAAATTTTTTTTTAGCAAGGTGGTGTTTCCTATAGGATATTTGAAATCAACAATATGACCTAAGTGTTTCAATAAAGTAATAAGCACAAAGATCTTCTTTTTTAATTTAATTAGTAATGGGTCGGTTTGATTCTACGATTCTTCGATTCCTCGATCCTCGGCCAAGAACCGGAATCAAAAATGAGTACTTGCCAAGGTGAAAAATCAATGCGATTCCAGACTACGACAGCGTAGTACTTCAAACCACAAATTTATATATGACCACGTTTCCAACAGTCATTTGAATTTTGGCGTCACGTAATCATAATAACAAAACACATTGCATTCTAAGTGGCACACCACTTCCGGACGAGCAAATGCAGACTAGGGAGCCTGTGACAGGAATATGGCCAAGATACAGTGAGGGTCATTCCATGTCAGTTCATCCAGGCATGACACCCACCGACTCGGATTTTGATGAAACTTGCCAATTTTCATCCTTCCATGCTGGAATGAAAAAGTGTAAAATATTTCTTGGCTATCTCTAATAGTTTTTTTTTCACGACCATTTGAAGTTTGGGTGAAACTGCAGTTTTTCAATGAATGCGGTCTCCAGAGGCACTTGCGCCTCCAGAGGGAAATAATTTGTCTCAGCCATAGTTTTCATCCGATTCTTATGAAAATTTGCAGGTTTACTATAGAAGTCATGAGGATTCCAAAAACTTATTGAAAAATATCCTAAGGAATATTGGAAATTCTCTAAACTCGTATGTTTCATAAGATTTTAGAAAATTTTGCGTCAAAAACATGGTTCTATAAAACATCAAATTTTGACCTGAGGCAATATCTGAATCAAGCTAAATTATTTTTTCTAATATTCCTTAAGGTATGACCCACCACCTGTAAAAATAAAATTCATGGCTTTTTGCTTGCTTTGTTGTTAAAAAAAATTTTATACAAAAAAAATCCCTTTTCACGACTCTGGTTGTCAGTGTTGGGTCCTCCTTCAAGTGTGATGAATGCTTGTGTTAACTGTTTTCTATGTCTAAGAAAATATTTACAACATGTATCTAGTGCATAATACATTCAAAAATTAAAATATTTTTTTATGTGCAGGTTGTTTTTCTCCCGATAAGAAAAATATATTTTTGAAATAGAATATTTTAAGGAATTCATAGCACTTCCCCATCATTGCTGGGGAAAACTTGATTGTTGCTATATTAAAAACACATCAAAATACAGGATGCATGTCAATACAAATCACCTTTCTCCATTTTGTATTGACAAAAAACTTCACGAATGTTTTTTACCTCATTAATGCTGTTCTACTTTGAACAAAAAGGTTTTCAAAGTACTGGATAAAGATATCCTTCCAGAGCATGATTCAGAAGTTCTTGATAAAGCGAGTGATATGGATGTGCTAGTTGGGTTACTAAAAGAAAAACTGGTGACAGCAGGCAGTCAGCGATAATTCAGCTACTAACACTAGCTCCGACTTTGTGGAGTAGGAAAAAAGTAGCCACCGAAATTAATGCTAGTGAATATACAATTCAGCATGCTAGGGAATTCTGAGAATGAAAGGCATCATAGCCATACCGGATCCAAGGAGGGGGAAAAACATAGAACAAACTGCAGTGGACTTAGTTCAGTCATTCTACCAAAATTATGAGTATTCACACCTTATGCCAGGAATGAAAGATAAGGTGAGTGTGTCCAAAAATATCCACAAGCAAATGAGGTTACTTCTAAGTAACTTAAATGAGCTGTATGCAGCTTTTTAATTTGAATTCCCATATGTTAAAATAGGGTTTTCAAAATTTTGTCTGTTGTGGCCTAAATGGTGCGTGTTGTCAGGCTCCTCTGCAACCCATTCTGTGTGTGTCTGTGCTATCCATCAGAATGCATCACTTCTTCTCCATGGATGCTCTATAGAGGAGACCTACAACGACCTATTTGACTACTTGGTTTGTTCCAAAGATAACAGGGATTGCATGTTACGGCACTGTTCAGAATGTATGTCTGAAAAACGACTGAAGGAGCATCTGAAAAGTAAATTTGAAGAATGGGACCCTGAAGATGAAGTGACATACAATGGGTGACAACACATCGGACCCAATAAATTAGGTTAACAGTGACTCTGGATGAATACATCAATAGTCTGGTGAACAATCTGGAAAAACTTCTCCCACAATCCTTCATAAACAAATCCCAGGCGAGATACCTAAAAGAACTAAAAAACAACCTACAGCCAGATGAAGCCATTATTTTGCTGGATTTCAGTGAAAACTACCATTATGTAATACAAGATGAGGTTCAGGGTCATCACTGGAATCAGGATGGTTGTTCCCTACATCCAGCGGTAATTAATACTCGTGGACAGCTGAAGAAAGATCTCTGTGTGTCAAGTTTGTGTGTATTTTGTGATGATCTAGAATATGATGTAGCTTTCGTATTTGAAACGCAAAAAATAGTCACTCAGTTTTTAAAGGAAAAGTTCCTTGAAGTAAAGGAAGTGCAATATTTCAGTGATGGTTGTGCTGGCCAATACAAGAACTGTAAAAACTTTATAAACCTGTGCCATCATCACCAGGACTTTGACTTGCATGCTTCTTTGTCTTTTTTTCAACTAGTCATTGGAAATCTCCAAGTGATGGGATAGGTGGAACAGTTAAGTGCATTCCTTCAAGAGAAAGCCTTCAGTGGGATCTGGGTAATACAATGACTTCCATTGAAAAGGTGTTTGAGTTCTGCAAGTACAAAGTGGACAAAATTTCATTTTACGTTTTAAAAAAAGAACAATTATCAATGGTTCGGCAACAATTAGAAACTCGCTGGTACCTTGTAAAAACAATCCCAAGTACTCATAGCTACCATTCTTCTATAAATTATTGCGACAAAAAAATTAGCTTTGATACCACATACAGTTCTGTCCACAATTTCTTGATAAAGCTAAGTTGGGAAGAAATTTTGACAAAAACTTGTACTAATTCTTTTGTGGCCTGCTTGTGTGACAATCACTGGTTTTTTGGGCAACTTATGTGAAAGGATGTTGATCCATTAGATGTAAAAGTGAAATTCTTTATCATTTTAGTGGCCAAAAGAGAAAGAAGATATTTGCAATGTTCCTGTAAATAATGTCATTTGTTATGTGGAAACTCCTACCTCAAGAGGCTCAGGACGAATGCATTACTTATCGGAGAATGACATTGAACGTGTGAACCGACGGCTCTTGGATTTAAAAGGAAAACTTGGAATTACCACTCCTGGGAAAAAAATGTAACTCTAGTGTAACTGAAATATTAGCTTTCTTAGAGATAGGCCTCAGTGAAGACCTTGGATACTATCCTATTTAACTACAAACTGATGCACAGACAAAAGTGACTACATATATATTGTGATTGTTCATTTATAAGTTGTGCAACATTATTGAAGTAAAACACATTCGTGAAGTTTTTTGTCCATACAAAATGGAGAAAGTTGACTTGCATTGACATGCATCCTGTATTTTGATGTGTATTATATAGCAACAATCAAGTTTTCCCCAGCAATGATGGGGAAGTGCTATGAATTCCTTAAAATATTCTATTTCAAAAATATATTTTTCTTATCGGGAGAAAAACAACCTGCACATGAAAAAAATATTTTAATTTTTGAATGTATTATGCACTAGATACATGTTGTAAATATTTTCTTAGACATAGAAAACAGTTAACACAAGCATTCATCACACTTGAAGGAGGACCCAACACTGACAACCAGAGTCGTGAAAAGGGATTTTTTTTGTATAAAATTTTTTTTAACAACAAAGCAAGCAAAAAGCCATGAATTTTATTTTTACAGGTGGTGGGTCATACCTTAAGGAATATTAGAAAAAATAATTTATCTTGATTCAGATATTGCCTCAGGTCAAAATTTGATGTTTTATAGAACCATGTTTTTGACGCAAAATTTTCTAAAATCTTATGAAACATACGAGTTTAGAGAATTTCCAATATTCCTTAGGATATTTTTCAATAAGTTTTTGGAATCCTCATGACTTCTATAGTAAACCTGCAAATTTTCATAAGAATCGGATGAAAACTATGGCTGAGACAAATTATTTCCCTCTGGAGGCGCAAGTGCCTCTGGAGACCGCATTCATTGAAAAACTGCAGTTTCACCCAAACTTCAAATGGTCGTGAAAAAAAAACTATTAGAGATAGCCAAGAAATATTTTACACTTTTTCATTCCAGCATGGAAGGATGAAAATTGGCAAGTTTCATCAAAATCCGAGTCGGTGGGTGTCATGCCTGGATGAACTGACATGGAATGACCCAGTGATGCATTTGGAAAAGTACCCAAAGTCACCGTAGCATACACTGTTGAAGCTGGAGTGGAAGCTTATTTATCAGAGATGATTGCACCACCAAATTCCTTCCCTGGGAAATACTGGAAGACTTGCATCTCCTACCCTAGGCTGAAAGTAGTAGCGAAGATGCTTTGCTTTCCGAGCAAAAATTTAAAATATGTAAAAGGGGATTAAATTTGTGGGACATTATTGATAATAATAAGATATTTACAATAAAAGATAGATATTCAAGGTGATACTTTTATTTTAAATTTAAGCATGAGTGCTAATATTATAAAGTAATACCTATGAGGTAACACCACTTTTCAGATATGTTCTGTTTTGAAATTGAGCTATTATATTTTAATTACATAGTGATGATATGAAAGATGCTTTTGTCAACTGATTCTTTCACAGAGTAATAATTGTTTAAGTGGTTGTCTTGTTGTCTGGAATTAAGTGATATTTTTCGTGGAGCCTATGGCGTAAGAATCAATGGAATCGGTATCGGTAGAGTTGGAATCGAAATGTCAGAATCGGGATCGGAATCGTTAAAATTTTGGAATCGACCCATCACTGGTAATAATTTTCCTGTAATCAGCTAAAATCTTGTTTGAATCCCTTAATGATTATCATAATTACTCGCCAAAATCCAGCGTTTCCTGGGACATAAGCAACCCAGGCATAGATTCCCGCATAGATCGTTTTTTTTTTTCATCCACCCCCCTGAAAAACTGTAAATCGAGGTTCCACTGAACCTAATTTACATTTTGGCCAAAATGCTTCTTGAGGTGAGCTCCCTGTTGATTCCCCTCACCCACGTGCTGAGTAGGCCGGTAGATTCAACAAAATCGCTCACTACTGATTGCAGCAACTGTTGCAATTCGGACGAGTAAGGCAGTGAAAGAAGCACAAATAACGAAACACAATCCGAAACAAAGAAACTTGAACTGGGGGTGTGTCCAAATGATTTTTTTTTTGCATTGAAGCTAAGTGGAGCGCGGAATATCCGATGATCCGTCCGCTAAAAAGTAGCACCCCCTTTCCTCTTATCCTTTCTGCTCCTTCCCCTCCTTCCCCCAATAGCTAGTGCTTCTGTTCCCAGATAGCGGCCGTGTTTTAGTCCACAAAATTTTTACATTTGACCCACTCTTACGGTTTTCCTGCAACAAGTTATCCAATAACGCTGTCTACTGTGTCGTGTAGTCACCGGAATTACAGGGTACCCACTCAACCGTGAAAACCTTAAAACCATGAATTTCGTCTACCGTGAAAAAACCTGGAAATAGCCGTGAATTTCGATATAAAACCTTAAAAATCTCCCAAACTTGATTGTTGAACTACGATAGATGGAATTAAAGAAAAATCGATATTTCGATCACGTTTCATGGCCGAGTCACGTGCAGATACCGTCCACGCATTTACCTGCACAGGTGTATTCGAAGCGCAACTATTAATTGATCCGTGTATGCCATGGCGGCACATTGACCTTAAGCCTGCGATTGGAAGACGTTAACCCTGGCAAAAAATCAGGCACTTCTTCACTTCCCTGCCACCCTGCTCTCTCCATTTTCCAACTCACCCCCTTTAGTCCGATATGAATTTTACTAACGATAGGTGACGTCATGAGAGATAGCATTCTGATTGCTGCGTTTGCATTCAAGGATTCTTTTGCGTTTGTTACATTTTTAGTTAGCGTGCGGCCGATGATTGTTACGTGATCAATATTTCTGCCTAAAATGCCTAATCTGAAAACCGTGAATTTGATGACATTTAGACCGTGAAAACCTGGAAAAAACCGTGAATTTTATAATGTAGTTAGAGTGGGAACCCTGAATTACTGCCTGGCATTGACGTGCTTAGGACGTGTGAGCTTATGCTGCTGTCAGACAAGACGCCTTTCCGCCGACCGCCGTTCATGGCATGACGCTGTGAAATCCAGAGAGTCGTCTCGCCTGAAAGCAACTTCAAAGTGTAGCACTGTGCGTATGTAACGCCGGAGATGGTGCTCTCCCAGGTCAATCCATAGGGACCTTTAGTAATTTTAAACCACAGCACTGTGCCGTTGAAACGTCTGAATAAGCTTATTTTCGCTCTTCTGCGGCCATTTTAAATTTCTTTCAGCACATTATTGATTCAGAATACCTAATAGTTCAGGAGAGAAAGTGCATCATTCTAGATATTTCTGAGAATTTCAGGGTTGACGAACGTGAATTGAAGTTAGAGGCTGTAATTAATTTAACAGCAAATTCTGGGGGAGACATCACTACAGTGCGCGATATTACGCGAATGCGATATGTGTGAGGCAGAATAAGCCAATTGATCTTTGAATATTAATGAGGTAGATCAAATAAACAATGAGAAGCGTTTAATGATGAAGAGTTAGGCTTTAATGTACATATTATGACACATTGCATGTGATATTTACGCTAATAGGGTAGTTTCCTTCATCAAAGAAAACGAAATGCATTGATTGCGATTCGTTACCCACTATTAGTGTATTCATAATATACAAATTATTTGATTTTTGAAATCCCAGTTTAGACGAATGTTAATGGTCAATTTTAACCTCATTTGAAAAAGGCCAGATTGGCGCCCATGCGATTCCACTCCACGTGACGTCACAGGGACCTAGTTTCTTTACGAGTAGATAGGGAGTTTTACATCATCTGAGATCGCCAAAGCACACATAAGGCACAGAGCTCAGGGAAACATCTCTTAATAATCACCCATTAAAATAACCTAAGTTCGGAAAGTTTCCTTCGTTTGATAGGGTAATAATAATCCTTATTTTAGCCAAGCGCTACCTGCTAGGAGGGTACTCTGATACCTGCTAGCATCCTGCGTCGTATCAGCGCTCAAAGCCTCGCCCCAAGGTCAACTCACACGCCGACAGCTGGAACCAGAAATACGTCACACGAAAAATACACATCGTCATTTAAAAATCTAAGTGTGTGACATACGTACTCCAGGAGAAATAATCTTTCGATTTAGGCAATAAAAAAATAATAGGAAACCACCCTATTCAAGCAAAATTTGCTGAAAATGCAAAATTTCGTTTTATTGACAAATTTCCCAATATTTCGCTTTATTTTGCGATAACGGGTCTCGTGAATTTCACGGACTTCTATCTATTGGTTCTGCCATACCCTTATGTGATAATATTTTTATTCATTTTTTTTGCAGCCGGGGCACGCGATAGACTTCCACGGCCATTACTTGGATGGGGGCGCAGGAGAGATGGAGGCGAAGGCCAATCACATCCAAGGTGAGAGACTATGTGAGATCAGTGATGGGGGGAAGATGTTAAACAAATACATGCAGTGGAACTTGGTTAGTACGTTCCTCCTTAGCACGACGAGGAGGAGGATTACTCAACTGGTTTAAAGTATACCGGGACTAGCCACGGTGATAACTTTTTACGGAAGTTACCCGCAATGCACAATCGTGCGTAAGATCCACAGAGAAAACATCATCCGCCTTGACCAGGATTCGAACCCGGATCCCCCGATTTCCAGTTGAGTGCTTTAGCCAGTTAACAATTTGAGTGCCGGCTGCTAAATTTAAAGCCCTACTGAAAAATCCAGCCATTTTTTACTATACTCGTATATTTTTTTTAAACATTAGCATCAAAAATATATTTATATCGATGTTCATTTCAATAAAAATGGACTTTGCTCTTTTTTTATGAATGAGTTGAATAACATTTATTGCTAATTTAAAAAAATATAATTTAACTATGTAAACTTACTGTTTTTGAAAAATAAAAAAGTTGCAGCATACAATGTACCGCCATAACATGCATAATAATATTTTTAATACGCTCAATTTGAACTATTTAAAGTATGGAAATCATAAAAAAGCATTGTTCCAAGCAAAGCATAATAAATCCTGGATGACAAAAAGGGTCCCTGCACCCTCAACTAACGGTCCATTGGCCCAAAGAATTTTCACACTAATTGTAAGTGGCCTAAGAT
The DNA here is from genome assembly GCF_921293095.1 of Ischnura elegans. Classification (NCBI taxonomy): domain Eukaryota; kingdom Metazoa; phylum Arthropoda; class Insecta; order Odonata; family Coenagrionidae; genus Ischnura; species Ischnura elegans. Next base: position 19,439,524 of record NC_060258.1, on the reverse strand, counting down.
GAGGATGCCGGTAGCTGCAGAGGACTTTTCGTCCTCAAGACATAATGTGAACTCTTTTTCCATCGAGTAGTTGATTTTTGAAAAAACAGAACCCCTAAGCAGTAAACTGGAAAAGTACCACGGGCAAAATATTATGGCTTCATGCATACAAAGCCAATTAAATGGAAAGACGTAACATTTCGTCCATGGCAATCCTCAGAAGGATTAGCAGGACGTAATATTACGTCCATGGCAGGCAAAGTGTTAATCTACCGAGGCGTCATTCTTCCCTGTGGATATTTGCGGACACTACTGGACAAGGTGTTCGCTGGACTGCTGAGCATATAATGCCACAAGCAGTCAAAATCGTGCGCACAGCGCCACAGCCGGAGAGTAGGCCCGAACATAGAACACGTAGAGGTGTTCGCCCTAGACTAGTTTAAAGTATACCAGGACTAGCCGCGGTGATAACTTTTTACGGGAGTCAACCGCAATGCACAATCGTGCGAAAGATTCACAGAGAAAAAATCATCTGCCTTGACCGGGATTCGAACCCGGGTCCCCCGATTTCCAAACGAGTGCTATAGGGTCATTCCATGTCGAATCAACCAATATTTCGACCAAATGACACCCACCGACTCGGATTTTCATGAAACTTGCCATGATCATGCATCCTGGTATAACTAGAGATTGTGTGCAATGTTAGCCTCCAATTATCAATTGTTAATGAAGTATGAGCAATTGCAATTTGGGCGTGACCCCTAAAGTGCCGCAACGTGCGACACATGGTGATTTTTATTTTCATCCATAACTCCATTCCTGTGAGATGAAAAACCATGATTTTTTTTACAGCTAAATGGTTCATAATGATCCCATGATTATCATTAAATAATCACTGCATGAAGTAATTCAGCTGCAAAAAAATAAAGTTTAAAAAAAAATCTCGCTTGTACCATTTTTCGTTGTCAGCATCCTCAGGGAAAGGCCATGCGAATACAGACTCATTGTTCAGTTGACATTCCACTTATTACGTCCACTATAAATTAAAAGACATCAAGAAGCAATACAAAATGTAATTGTTGAACCCGCACTCTGGATACCTTTTAATGTTCACGCCAAAATTCGACATTTGGCAGGTGACATTCGTGATCGCGTATATTTCGCATGTTATTCAGAAAAGACAAAAGACAAACAGAATTCGGGTGACATTTCGTGCATTATCATTGCTGAAGGTGTACATGAATTAAACAGCACTCAAACGAAAAAACACCATTAGAAAGATCTTACTAGTTTTATTGAAAGCTGTTTGATGACGTCTAGTCAACTTTTTTGAAAAATCTCTCCAATGAAGGCTTTCTTCTTCTCTTGATGAAGGAGGCAGTATAGCAGGCAGTCTCTCTCCCAAATAAATCACCTGGATTTGAGTCAACTACCAACAATTCCCTTCGTTGTTTACGTTCGTATTGTTCGCATATACTGTCATTTGAAACAATTGAATGTTGGGATGCGCAGTAAACATCGCGGGAATTTAAAAAAATTACAGACCAACGTCCGAAAGTCCGAATTTAGCATACGGAAGTCAAGTAAAAGGTGTCAATTTTGGACGTACAAAAGTGGGAATTGTACGAAAGTCGAGGACCTTCAAAATTTTAAAGCATAAAACAAAAAAAAGTGATGGATCTGAGAACAAGTGCTAGGTCATTCAACGTCAAATCACCCAGAAATTTTCAAAAATGACACCCACCGACTCGGATTTTAATGAAATTGTTGTCACTAGGTACTATCACCTATCTAATGACCCATGTAAAATATTTCCTCTCTCACTCTCATAGTTTGCAAGGTACGAGGAGTCGAAGTTTGAGATGTTTGCTCAGAAGTGGCGCTGGTGGAAGTCAAATTCCAGAGTGCAGGGCACAGGGTAAAAATTCATAACTCAGAAACCACATAATATATTTGAATGAAATTTTGAACCCTTGTCTATCCATGTACATAGCTTCCATAGCAATGTCTTTTATTCCCCTTGCATTGTTATGTTAGCCAAAATGATGTCAACAGTTGTTAATTAACCGATTTTTTCAGCTCAAAAACATTACTTATTATTTTCAGAATTATCACCAAAAGGCAGAGTAGTTAACTCATCCAATTTTTTTTTAATTGAAGGATAATATGTGCTCCAATATACTGTGAAATTAAAATGGTGGTGTTTTGACTGCCACTATGAGTATTTCAGGTTTAACTTTTTTCTCTGCCTTAGTGAGAGGGATTTTGGACACGTACCGTAAGATAATAAGTATAAGTGTATCCATACCTTCAAGAGGATATATTTGAAATATTGGTCAGTAAATCTAACGAGGAGAAATCGCCAAAGTGATGTTCGTGATCTGGATGTGGCTGTTATTTTCTAAAAGTATGTAGGTAAGATAGAAAAAGTGTCACGGCTTTCTTCCACATAGGCCCGGGTTCGAGAGATATTTGTATGCAAAGATTTCACGCGGCATGGCATCCCTTGAGTAGGTGCTCCCTCTCAGTTACGGCTGTGGCCTAGAGCGTTAGTTCCTTAACCTGTAGTTGGTATCCCGGGTTCGAGTCCCAGTGTCGGAAAATTTTTTCTTTTTTCTAATTTTTGAAATCACTGTTACATTTTATCCCCATTGGTTTTATTTTTTTACTTGGCGATTTTTTAAAATTTTCTCATCAATTTTTAGATTTTAAATGAAACTCCGAATTGTGCCTTACCACGCAAATTAGAGGACGTATATAATCACTTACATTGAAATTTCCGGGGAATTTTTATCATCCTCGCCCAAGCCATTGCTCCTGCAGCCTCTTCGTATGTTCGCAATCTCAAGTCTTTCTTCTCAACAAATAAACACCATTGCCTCTACTTACATTCAGTTACTGACCCTAGCCAGTTTCCCCTGCTACCCATCCAGCACAATGATCCTGCTTTCCAGCAGCCTACTCAAGCCGTTTTCGGGGTCTTCTTTGTTTACCTTTCGCATCCGTTTTCACACATTTGGGCCTCGGCGCCTCATTCAGGGATTATCGAGGGTCAGCTGTGGACAGAGGGTTGTTGGGACGGAAGTCTTTGAAGGACGCTATAGGGCAGGCCATAAGGGAGGCATGGTGAGTGGAAGGACATTCTGCAGTAGAGATCGAGATTTTTTGGGAAGACAGTGGCTGGGCTGTGAAGAAAATCTAATGGAGAGAATGCCTAGGGGAAATGATATTATGAATAAATAACGCTGAAGCCGGAAAATTCCGGTGCTTCAGAAATGGAAAAAAGACATTGAAAGTAGAGGCACATGAGTCAAAAACTGGGGAAAGATTCATGAATAGATGTACAATCGGTTAATTGATGCGAGGCAGAGGTGTGCATCGGTGCACATGATGAGCACATTACACGGAAATTCACGTGTAAGTAATTATATCATCATCATCACTGGTCAACAATCCTAGGATTGGTTTGACGCAGCTCTCCGCTCAGTTCTCCTATCAGCTAATCTTTTCACACCTACGTATTTCTTCTCTTTCACATCTCTCTTTACTTGTTCCATATATTTTGTTCGTGGTCTTCCTTTTCCATTCTTGCCTTCCACTTGTCCTTCGACGATTGTCTTCATCAGGCCATCATGTCTCAAGATGTGGCCTATAAGGTTGTTCCGTCTTCTTATTAAGGTTTTCATGAGGCTTCTCTTCTCTCCTACCCTTCTTAGGACTTCCTCGTTACTAACTCGGTCGATCCATTTGATTTTCATCATTCTTCTGTAGCACCACATTTCAAAGGCCTCTATCCTTGCTTTCTCCGCTGCGGTCATTGTCCATGCCTCACTTCCGTATAGGAGCATACTCCAGATGTAGGTTCTTATGAATTGTTTCTTTACTTCCATATTTAAGTTTCCCGCTGTAAGCAGGTCTCTCTTTTGGTGGAATGCTCTCTTCGCCTGGGCTATTCTGCTGATAATTTCTTTCTTGCTTCTCCCGTCACTAGTTATCTTGCTTCCCAAATAACAGAATTCATCCACTTCTATCAGTTTTTGCCTCCCTATTTTAATGTTGGTCTTGACTTCTTCTCTTCTGCTGCATACTAAGATCTTGGTTTTCTTCGTGCTTATTTTCAGTTGATATCTACTCATTACCCTACCCATATTAGCCAGAATATTTTTTCAAATCCTTATTATATACGTCCTCTAATTCTCATAGTAAGGTACAATTCGGAGTTTTGTTTAAAATCCATAAATTGATATTAAATTTAAAAAATCGTGAAGTAACCAAATAAACCGAATGGGGATGAAATGTAACAGTGATTTCAAAAATTAGAAGAGAGAAAATATTTTGCCAACACTGGGACTCGAACCTGGGATACCAACGACAGGATAGGGGACTAACTCCCTAGACCGCACCGCTACGGCCGTAATTGAGAGGGAGCGCTTGCTCAAGGGATGTTATGCTGCGCAAAATCTTTACAAGCGAATATCTCTCGAACCCGGGCCTATGTGGAAGAAAGCCATGACACTTTTTCTACCTTACCTGATATAGTTTCAGAGAATAACATCCGCATCCAGATCCCGTTCATCACTTTGGCGATGTCTCCTTGTAAGACCAAACATGTAGTCTAGTGAATGTGGCTCTTGTTCATACAATTTTTTTTTAATAACAATACATACTTGGCTTGTGGCAGCTGAGGGGAAAAGAGTCCATATGGCTTGGAAATGTGAAATGATGCTTTTTTCTTGGAATTTACCCATTTTTCAAGTGTTTATGGAAAAAATGGTACATATCAACATACATTAGACTCTTACTGTGCATTAAGAGGATAAATGGAAATACTAATTTAATAAAATTATTTAAATAATACACTTCAATGTGTTTAAGGCATCACCTGAAAGGGTGGGGGAATAGAAAGAACCATCGATAATGAATGCTTAACACGTTGCATATGGATGGCGAGAATTCTCGTCATTTTTTTCCCGAATGTTTCGGATGGATGACGAAGATTCTCGTCATTTAGGCGCATCAACCTAAACAATTTTTAAGCGTATCGTAAGCGACTATGTATTGTATGCTTTAAAATTGTATAGGTTGGCAGGCCTAAATGACGAAAATCTTCGTCTACCGTCCGGAACGTTCGAGAAAAAAATGACGAGAATTTTTGCCATCCGTACGAAACGTGTTAAGAAATCTTCCGCACAGAATGTGTGAGCATCGCAACTGCTTCAAAAAGAAGAAAGATCAATCCAACTACGCCAATCATCTATTACATGGCAAACACAAAAGTGATTTCAAAGCGGACATCCTACACTCAGAAGGTAACAGGAGGAGACTCGATGCCCTGGAAACGTTGGAGATTATACAACATTTAAAGAACAACTCCCCCCTTGCCAACGAACAAGTGCTCCCCTCCCACTCCCCTCTCTTTTCCATCCCCATAAATGAACTCCTACAGTGACAACCTTTAAATTTTCAAGTGCCTATCCACCTGTGTGCCGTTAAAATTTCCAAGAACGAATACTACGCAGTGCTTTTACCAAAAATTCCCCCAGTGATCCATGTCCTTCGGGGAAATCATTAACCCATACCAGCACCTTCCACAGCCAGACTCAACGACCTTCCATAGACTATTGTGATTTAGAAAACTCAATGTACCCTGCTAATCCTCTCTTTCTTCCCCAACACCGCCACCTTCTTTAGCTCTTGTCTCCTCACCCACTTTAACCCCGCCCTCCCCTGGCTGGTCAGATACCTATCCTCACAGGAAAAACCCTCGTCCCAAATCAAGGCTGCCCCTTTTTCCCCCTTCTCCCCCCCTCTCTCCCTATTCCATTCCGTGTTTAACCCTCACCCCCCCTCTTTCAACCAGTCCCTTTCCTTTCCGATAGATGTCCTCACTGTCACTTGTGTATAAATGTATGATGCATGCAAGATCAGTCACCTGACGATGTAACCAAGTTACGAAACCCGGGTCGTGCCCATAATTAAATAACAGTGAACCTTACGAAGTTTTATTTCCTTACTTCCTATATTGAACGTATTTTCATTGTATACATGTATTTGGATGCACTTAATTTATAATTTGTTTTGTATTATCTTCTACATTGTTTAATGAGGAACCTATTTACAGGTAGCTGCAAGCTTCCGACGCCGTGTGAAGGCAAATGTAATGTGCTGATAAATGATTGATTGATTTTTGATTGACAGGCGAAGGGGGTGGAGGCGATGAGATGCATTGGGGTGGAGAGGGAGGACTGGGGGCGTGTCAGCAGGACGACAGTGGCATGGCGATGCCAGCCGACACGGACGACGGCGTGCTGGATGCATCACTGCAAGGAGGCGAAGGCGACGACTCAAAACCCTTTGGCTGCGGGATTTGCGGCAGGCGCTTTGCGCGAAGCAACAAGCTGGTGCAGCACATTCGGACCCACACCGGGGAACGGCCGTTTGTCTGCGAGGTGAGTGTTGCGTTGCGTTGCGTAAGGTTTTCAACTTTCAAGGGGACTTTGCGTAAGTGATGTCAAGAAAGAAGATGAAACCTTTTTTATTTGTAGTGGACGCTTATGTAGAATTACTAGGCCAAACCGGCCGTGAAACAACAGGGTTCCCACTCAACTGTAAAAACCTGAAAACCGTGAATAAGCTGTGAATTTCGTCTACCGTGAAAAAACCTGGAAATAGCCATGAATTTCGTCATAAAACCTTAGAAATCTCTCAAACTTAATTGTAGAAATACGATAGACAAATTAAAAGAAATATCAATATTTCGATAATGTTTTAAGGCTGAGTCACGTACAGATACAGTCCACACATTTATCTGCAGGCGTGTATTTGAAGCGCAATAGGGTAGTTTCCTTCATCAAAGAAAACGAAAGGCATTGATTGCGATTCGTTACTCACCATTAGTGTACTCAAAATATACAAATTATTTGGTTTTAGAAATACCAGTTTAGACGAATGGCAAGGGTCAAATTTTATCCTCATTTGAAAAAGGCCAGATTGGCGCCCATGCGATGCCACTCCACGTGACGTCACAGGGACCTAGTTTCTACACGAGAAGATAGGAGTTATACATCGTCTGAGGTTACCAATGCATGCATGACGCACAGAGCTCAGGAACACATCTCTCAATAATCACCTATTAAAACTGGCTAAGGTCGGAAAGTTTTCCTCGTTTGATAAGTTATTAATAATCCTTAATTAAGCCAAGCGCTACCAGCCAGCAGGGTACTAGGCTAGCCGCTAGCAGCCTGCGTCGTATCAGCGCCACGCCTCGCCTCAAGGTCACCTCGCAGGGCGGGAGGGGGAACCAGAAATACGTCACGCGGAGAGACTTCCCGACATTCATACTTAAGCGTCGCGTTTTCGCGCGCTTGAAAATTTTCACTTTTCATTTAATCGCGAAAAATAGATATCGTCATTTTAAAATCTAAAAGCGTGAAATACGTACTCCAGGAGTAATAATCTTTCGATTTAGGCAATAAAAAAATAATAGGAAACCACCCTATTATTAATTGGTCCGTGAACCATGACATCACATTGACCTTAAGCCTGCGACTGGAAGACGTTAACCCTGGCAAAAAATCAGGCACTACTTCTTCACTTCCCTGCTCTCTCCATTTTCCCACTCACGCCATTTAGCCGGACCTGAATTTTACCAACGACAGGTGACGTCATAAGAGCACTTTCATTGCTGTGTTTGTATTCACGGTATCTTTCGCGTTTGTTACAATTTTAGTTAACGTGCGGACAATTGTTACGTGATCAATATATCTGCCTAAAATGCCCTATCTACAAACCGTGAATTTGACGATATTTAGACCGTGAAAACCTGGAGAAAACCGTGAATTTCATAATGTAGTTAGAGTGGGAACCCTGAACAATGACCGAAATTTATTAACTCTTTGCCTGATGAGTTTTCATGAAGATATTTTTTGGAAAAAAGCAGGTTTTTTTAATTCCAGATAGTAAAAGTATTCATCATTACATAATGCAAAATAGCAATATATTTTCGTTTTCTCTTTTTTTAATGCTTTTATTGAATGTTTAAACAAATAATTATTCAAGCTGCTTGAAAAGCTCCGCACAGAGTTTTAAATGTTTTTTGGAATAAAATTTAGTTTTTAATTTCAAATTTTTCAATGTGCTTATGTCTTATAAGCCACAGTGAACTATTTTATCACTTATTTCTATGGCAAAGATATCTAATACTCTTTTTTTTAGTGTGTTAATCCCTAAAACATGGGGCTGCACAGACACCAACGTCACAATCTTGGCAGTAAAATCTTGTTTCCTTCCAGATTTTTTCATTATTTCTGTCATCGTCTTGAGCGGCACTCGACACATTGTCTTGCTGGATTTCGCTTCTTTTCTGTAGGCGGGACATATTCTGGGAAGTGCGGCCCCGTTAGCCTTAAAGGGCTGGGTTCCGTCGATGGGCTACCCCCTTTTCCGCAGATGGTCTCACTGTGATATTTCTCTATCAGTTCCTGCACCAATGCCATTCTGTATTCTAGATGTGTTTTGCTACCATTCTTCTTTTTATGTAGCACGTAGGAATTCCAAATTGCCTGATCAAGCAGATGGTCAAAAATTTTTTGCAGTATTTTCGTTCTCTAGTACAATTAAATTAAAAAAGAAGAACTTTGTGCTTTCACATTAATTTTTATTCACGACCATGGTTTCAACGTTAGACGTCATCATCAGGTGAACTCTACAGAGGTCCATCACATCCTTTTATACCAGGTTAGGAGGGGAAGGGAGGAAGGTAATTAGGTTGAACGGATTGGTCAACAGAGAAGAGGGAGGGGGGGGAAAAGAACTTGGTCATATGGTATGAAAGAAGTTAGTGGGAGGAGGCTCCCTAAGGGAGGGCATGGCAGGTGGAGGGGGGGTTGTTCAGGTGAGAGAGAGGCTGAAGAGTTCGTCATGTCATTAGCCCAGGAATTTAGGAGTGGTAGTCATACAAAAATTCGTTTACAATGTTGTCATTGGAATGTAGGTGCTGCAAAATTTCCATCAGTTCCTAAGCGTCTAATCTAGGTCCTTTAGGTTCATAATGAAGCACTTCAAAAACAAAATCACTTTGATGATTGCTATCTAACAAATGTATAGCAAATTGTGAAGTAGTCTTTTTATTTCTCTGGCAGGCTTGATGTTCTTTCACCCGCTCTTGAAATTGTCACCCTGTTTGCCTAACATACACCGCTACACCACTAAAACATTTACATTTTAGTCTATACACCCCACTCCTTTCCTCTATTGGGATGGGATCTTTTGTGAGGGAAAGAATGTTCCTGAGGTTGGATTTATTGTAAAACGCAACTTTCATTTTATCCTTAGGCACGTTTTTGTGCTTCGGCCCAATGTCCTTTAGAAAAAGGATTCTACGCCACTTGGCCGTAGATTCTTGTCACGTTCAGGATCCATAAATTTCTCCCACTGCTTGTTTTTTAAATTGTTTCTGATATAAGCTATCGGTTAACTGTTCTTTGTATCCATTATTTTTAGCAATTAGTTTAATTGTGTTTAATTCGTCATTGAAATTGGCAGGGGACATCGGAATATGCAGCAACCTATGTAACATACTGTGAAAGGCTGATAACTTCTGAGAAAAACAATGTCTAGAACTGGAGTGGATCATTCACTCCGATCCAGCCTCTGGCTTCGTTAATCGAGCAAGCCGGAGCTCTCACCCATTTAAAATTTGAGAATAGGCTGAAGCCGTTTCGGCCCCAAGGCCTCTAATCATTCGCTTTACCGGATGAGACTCGACTCCGAGCGCAAGCTGAGTCAATCCTGAGGGAAACTTCGCAGCTACTAGATAGTTCGATTAGTCTTTAGCCCCTATACCAAGGTCCCTCTTCTTGATTGCTGGGTAATACGCAGTGCTGTGCGAGAGTCTCTTCTCGGCAGTCGAGACGAGAATTTCTTTTCTCGGCATTGTCGGGACGAGACTCTCAGCATGGCGAGAGTCTTGCCTGGATCGAGAGTCTTGATGAGAGTTGAGAAGTCTCGCCCCTTCGAGATTTGTGAGAATGTATCACAGAATACCGCAATCAGTCGATGATAGAGTTTACTAAGGTATCCCTTATGACTTATATGGATTTATTCACATTATAAAAATATTTTATTTAATGATTTACCCACTGCATGCAATTTTTTTTAAATAGTATGCACAATGCTAATAGAGTTCCCAACGAGGGATTTGGAAAAAAAATATTTCCTTTTCCTGACCTCAATACATATTTAATATAAAATTTGAATCTTGGAGTGTAGGTCTTTAAATTGAAATGTAAATTTTTCCGACGTTTCCGTTTATTTACAAACCATTATCAGGGCTTAAAAAGAAATAGGGTAGTTTCCTTCATCAAAGAAAACGAAAGGCATTGATTGCGATTCGTTACCCACCATTAGTGTATTCATAATACACAAATTATTTGGTTTTTGAAATACCGGTTTAGACGAATGGCATGGGTCAAATTTTATCCTCATTTGAAAAAGGCCAGATTGGCGCCCATGCGATTCCACTCCGCATGACGTCACAGGGACCTAGTTTCTACACGAGAGGATAGGAGTTATACATCGTCTGAGGTTACCAATGCATGCACGAGGCACAGAGCTCAGGGAAACATGTCTTAATAATCACCTATTAAAACTGGCTAAGTTCGGAAAGTTTTCTTCGTTTGATAAGGTATTAATAAACCTTTTTTAAGCCAAGCGCTACCAGACAGCAAGGTACTAGGCTAGCCGCTAGCAGCCTGCGTCGTATCAGCGCTAAGCCTCGCCTCAAGGTCACCTCGCAGGGCGGGAGGGGGAACCAGAAATACGTCACGCAGAGAGACTTCCCGACATTCATACTTAAGCGTCGCGTTTTCGCGCGCTTGAAAATTTTCACTATTCATTTAATTGCGAAAAATAAATGTTGTCATTTAAAAATCTAAAAGCGTGAAATACGTACTCCGGGAGTAATAATCTTTCGATTAAAGCAATAAAAAAATAATAGGAAACCACCCTATTGAGCAGATAATTTTGATACATAGGCATGTTAAAGGCTTACATAAATGTTTCTTGTCATATAAATATAAAAAAAAGAAACATTCACTTGTAAATTAACAAAAAACAAGAGATCATAGTCTAATTTTATACAATTTTGTGCATCTTTTTGCAATGTTTATTTATGGTAACTAAGGTTCATGGTTACCTGTCAATTTTGGTTAATTAAATAATAAAGTTTGCTTAAATTGTCAATGTCGATCTTAAATTACAACTAATTTTAGTTTTGGAACTATATAAGATGTCTTAAAATAATCTTTTTGTTAAATTATTTTTAATGTCTAAAGTAGAAATAGTTTTACTTTTTTCGAGGAGTCGGGAGTCTCGACGGGTGTCGAGAAATCTCGAAGGGACGAGACTTCTCGACTCTCGTCAAGATTCTCGACCCAGGCGAGACTCTCGCCGTGCCGAGAGTCTCGTCCCGACAATGCCGAGAAATGATATTCTCGTCTCGACCGTCGAGACTCTCGGGTGGTCGACGTTTTGGTCCATCCTGTCACACCACCCATCACTCCGCTATAGTCAACAACACCCGCTGGTTTCATGTTCTGCCCACCTTTCCTCCTGCTTACAGTAATTTTGGTCGTTGCATGGATTGAAGCGATGAAGGCTACATCTTTTTTATCCCTCCATTTCATGGCACAAATTTTTCTGCATTGATACCCCACAAAATCACCTTTCCTCAGCTTCTTATTTTTTAGTTCTGGTGGAATGTCTTTCGTAGAAGTCCGCAGGGTTCCAAATACATCAGTCTGGTTTCTATTGAGAATATCAGCAAGTTCTGGAGAATTATAACAGTTATCCATGGCAACACAGTAACCCTTTCCTAGTAATGGCTTCATGAGTGAAAGGACAATCTGTGTTGACCCAGGTAAATGGCTGTACTCCTCTGGGAATTTTGTTCCTGTTGTGTTTTATTTGGTTTTAGAAATACTGGTTTGGACAAATGGCAACGGTCAATTTTTATCCTCATTTGAAAAAGGCCAGATTGGCGCCCATACGATTCCACTCCACATGACATCATAGGGGCCTAGTTTCTACACGAGAGGATAGGAGTTTTACATCGGTATATCGGTAGTTTTGATAGGGTATTAATAATCCTTATTTAAGCCAAGTGCTACAAGCTAGCAGGGTACTCTGCTACCTGCTAGCATCCTGCATCTTATCAGCACTCAGAGCCTCGCCCCAAGGTCACCTCACACCTTGGTAGCGTGAACCAGAATGACGTCACAAGGGCTTTTCCCAGCATTCATACTTAGCCGTCGCGTTTTTGGGTGCTTGAAATTTTTCACTTTTTGTTTAATCGCAAATAATAGATTTCGTCATTTAAAAATCTAAAAGCGTGAAATACGTACTTCAGGAGTAATAATTTTTCGATTGAGGTAGTAAAAAAATAATAGAAAACCATTTTATTCATTTAGATGCTCAAACACAGGCCATATCTTGTACAGTTTTGGGTATGGATGAGTTGAAGCATCAAAAGTTTCATCACTACAAATGTGAATACATCGTTTTATAAATAAAAATCTCATCTGTAGGACATGACTTTTGAAGAGAAGGGAGTGTGCATCATGGATAAATACACCAAAGGATGAAGTTCGCCATGAAAAAATTTTTGACTTGGCCGCAATTCGAACCCGGATGTCACGATTGCCGGTCATGAGTGATAACCAGTTCCACCACCAAGCCATTAAAAAAGCCACCATATATTTTTTCATGGTGAACTTCATCCGTTGGTGTATTTAACTTTGCACCCGTGCGCGTGACTGCATATAAAGTCACTTGTTGCTGCAGTGCTTTGTGCATCATGGGTTTTTTTGACCAATAAATCTCCTCAACCGGTTTTTTTATATTACCCTGGAGTATATTCAATGCAAAAAAAACTCGCATTTCATTTTCTGGCACAGTTCTAGAGTCGCTTTTACCGGAAGAGGTCAGTTTATTTTTCTCAGCATGGCGATTTGTCTTTAAAGTTATCATCCCGATGAGGCTATCATTGAAGAATGCCTCAAAAGAACGGAAGAATGCCTCCCTCGACATCAAAGTTTACCCCTGGAGTAGCCGAAAAGGGAAATGTTGGAGTGGCAGGGGATGTACTGTTTCCTTCACACCAGATTCTTGGATCAACAACCTCTTATACCCTAGACGTGGATGCAGTTGTGGCCCCAGGCTCAATGTGACTTTTGCATTATGCTTTGACTTGCTTGTCATTTGTATACTGCTAACTCCAGTAAGTGGACGAGTTTCTTATGTTTTCATAATGTTCTGTTTATGTTAATAGTCCACTGTGCTACATTTTTTAACCCTTTCGAGACCGCGGAGTTTTCGTCTTAGCTTGACTGCTGTACCGAGCCCCAAGAGACTCTTCTTTCTCGTGGTACGGAGCATTTTTGGAGGGCATTCGTTAAGAAGGGTCTCGCTGAACCTTTTTCGACCCCTCCACGGTGGGACTCCGTATTATCTCGGACTCCGGGAGTAGTTGTGCTCCCTCCTTTCCGGGTTTACGACCATACCTGCGGCATTGGTTCGCGGTCAACTTATGTATTGCTTATATGTATTTAGCAAATGGATAATTGTTGCTTGCACGTAAATTACAGACATTGAATATAATTCCTCATTTTTATCTGAGCATTGTCAAATTTTAAACGAAGTTCTAAGGCCATTATCAAAGCATTTAACGCAGCAACAATTTCCACGTTGATGTTTATACATAACTCGAGATATAAGTTAATATTTGTCGTAGAATTTCGTTTAAAAATTGTAAACGCTGCTCAAAAGACAAACAATTCAATTCTTAGTTTATATTTGTTGATAAATGAACAAATATTTATTTCGAAAATTGACTCTATAAACAATTGTATGACCGCTGTCCCTTACCGCTGAGAGGGGTTATAAAAGACGAAGGGTCCGGGTACCTGCTCCCGGATTCAGAGGGTTAATCCTAAACCCCGAAGCGTTGGGTCCCGAGACAAAGGCGACCTGAACCCACGACCGTCCTGAAAGGGGGAGAGCTAGAAAACGTGTATATACGGGTTTCGTTTTCTTGACCGGGAAAGTCTCACACGTATATATACGCCCGTGGTCTCCCGGGTCAGGAAACGTCCACACGTATATATACGTGTACGGTACGGAAAAGGTTAATAAGTCTTTATGAGAGGAAATGAATTGCCGAAAAAAAAATATAGGATGCCATTTAAAAGAGACATACCACTGTCCATATCTTTATAATTAACAAAGCTACAAGGAAGGAAATCATGCTGATTAATGTCCCCCTGACGGCTTATGAACATTTGCTTGACGCATTTTTGAATTTGCATCTGGACAAAAACACCCTGTATAATGATCATATGTCACGTATTTGATATGCAGAATCAGTCGTGATGAGCGAAATTCTGTATTTTGAAGGCATTCGAAATGAAACAAGAGGGCAATAAAATATCCCTACGATTTTCACTGCAATCGCTTGATTATCATTGTTGGCAGATAATAATTGCAACTGTAAAAGGTTAATATAATACCTGATAGTAAGTGAAAAAAATTGTTTTTTTTTTGCGTAAAAATATTTTGTTTACGGGATAAATAGACTAACACGTGCGTTTTCTATGAGAGTACTCTCATAATTCATATTTACTTGGAAAAATGTTTTTACCGAAAAAAATGAAGCACTGCTAAAAACACGAGGAATAAAGCAGAATAAAATAACATACTCACTTGATACTTGAAAAATAGGGTGGTTTCCTATTATTTTTTTATTGCCTAAATCGAAAGATTATTACTCCTGGGGTTCGTATTTCACGAATTCAGAATTTTAAATGATAATATCTATTTTTTGCGATTAAGTGAAAAGTGAAAATTTTCAAGCACGCGAAAATGCGACGGCTAAGTATGAATGCCGGGAAAACTCTGTGTGACGTTGTTCTGGTTCCCACTGCCGCAAAGTAGTTGACCTTGGGGCGAGGCTTTGAGCGCTGATACGATGCAGGATGGTAGCAGGTAGCAGAGTACCTTGCTAGGATGTAGCGCTTGGCTTAAATAAGGGTTATTAATACCCTATCAAACGAAGGAATCTTTCCGACCATAGGCAGTTTTAATACGTGATTATTAAGAGATGTTTCCCTGAACTCTGTGCTTCATGTATGCATTGGTAATCTCAGACCATGTAAAACTCCTATCTACTCATATATAAACTAGGTCCCTGTGACATCACGTGGAGTGGCATCGCATGGATGCCAATCTGGCCTTTTACAAATGAGGATAAAATTCACCATTGCCATTCGTCAAAACTGGGATTTCTGAAACCAAACAAATAATTTGTATATTATGAATACACAATTGTGGGAAACGAATCCCAATCAATGCCTTTCGTTTTCTTTGATGAAGGAAACTACTCTATTGGATAATATGTAACGCAACAGTTGAAACAATGCAATAAAATGTGACGATGATTGGCTGAAAAACCATTGCTCACTCGCAAAAACGCTGCCGACAAGAAGAAACGCAATGTTGTCATTAGCACACGAGATAATACCGAAATTTGGCGTCAGAGTCCACTACAGTCTATAAACATAGAGACATCGTACCGGAAGACGTTTAATTATCAGAGGAAAAAAAATATGGGCGTGTCAGTATGTGCCTTTCCCAAGCGGACGTGCCCGTATCACATACAGGCAAATCTGTGAAGGCCAGTTTTTACTTGTCCGTACGTAGTACGAGTAAATCGGGCAAAGGGTTAATTAAATTGAATGTAACCATATTTTAAAATTTTCAAATGCTTTTTTCTCTCGAACCCGGGCATATATGCACAAAACCCTTCAACAGTATTCCTATCTTAGTGCCTGCTTTCAAATAAAAAAGTTAGTAATAAATTCAGCATCAGAACAAGGTCTTAGAACGCATCTTGTTCATATGTCGAGGACTTACTGTATGTCAGGATCCTTATATAGTGGCCCCTAAGTCCCAATTCTTCCTTATCCTCCACACTCCATTTTCTTTAACAGGTCCTAACACCCTGTGTAATAACTTATTTTCAAAGACAATAAGTCTCAGCTCATTATTTTTTGGTACTTGTCCAGACTTCCTTCCCATGCAAGATTACTAATTGCATGATAACTTTATGTGTATATGCCTTCATTGACTGAATTTAAAGCTGAATCGAAACATGTTCTGATTTAAAATTGCTACTTTAAACTAAATGAGTTTATAACTGATGTTTTACATTTAATTATGAATCTTAACTTCAATCCTAATGGATAGCTGTATGTTTGTAGTACAGCATGTGCGTATTTTATTACCTATTTGTATTGTGTTTGTACTTTATTCTATTTTAAGGATGAGTCAGTTCCTAAATTTTTTCAGTTCTCGGTACCGGTCCGGTTCTCCCCAACCGGTTCTCGATACTCAGTTCCAAGGGTGAACTCTTACTATCTGAATTAATGGCAAATTTAAATGAAGAACCACAAGAAGTGAATGAAAATAATTTCACTGAAGATGTACTTGAGCAGGAAAGCTCTGAAAAAGAACTTAAGATGGTATCCATAATTTTATTTTCCAAGTAAAATAGTTTAAATAACACATTGTTAAAGAATTGCATCATCGACCAAAATGTCACATTACATCAGGCAGCCACTGTTTGTTTCTCCAGGTTTTGACTTAAAAAATTAAATAGTTTTTGCCCTATCTGGGTATAATCTATTCATTTTTGGCATAAATATTGCCTGCAGTTCACGGAAAACAGTAGTGGTCGATGTTGATTCTGAAGGGCCATGCGAAGTAAGCTTGGGGCACAGTTTACACACAGTTTAGTAGCGTCAGGATCAATAGTGAAACTACACCAACTTCTGACGACATCATCTGTTAATTTGCTGTAACTTTTGGGTCAGCTCAAAATATATTCTGTATTCTGCGATGTAGCTTGAACTGTTACTTTATTTGATAACTTATTTGCATGCTTCACTGTCACAGTAATAATAACCTCAACAATAAACTGCTCAACACACCGGTACAGCGACACCATGGATAAACTGTACGGTCTTGAGCACGGACTTAGAATAATAAGGACTGGGCACTTAAAGCTTCATCTGTCGTCGCTATTGTCGCTGAAGAGGAATTATTCGCGTAGATGGCAGCACTGTAGCTCGCCCGAAACATCGATAGAGCTTAATGGTGATTGCACGAGAAAGATCTTTTTCGGTATACTTTCGAATGTGGAAGCTACTTTAGAACGATCAATTTTCTTGAGATAATAAGTGCGTTATATAAGGAAATTTTTCTCGATGAATTTTTTTGATTCTCTCGAGAGAAAGATCGAATTCCTTGGTGTAGAATTGACCTCGTTCTCATTTCCATATCTATCTCATAAGATTTTCAGCCTCAAACTTTTTGACTGCCGCAGTGGGGATCTTTATAGTAAGCAGCTATTCCTGTTAAAATAGGGCATTTAAGCTAGTATATTAGATACGGTCTTATTAGTTTATTCTGTTCCTTCCGCCTCGATTACTAAAACAAGTATGACGAGCAATTATTTCCAGTCTAGCGTTCACTTTCATAGAATCACACTTTCATAGAATATGCCATGAAACGGAGTTACCTGTTCACCACTCAGAAGCTGACTTTGAGTGATAAACTGTTGAGATAAGTATTAACTGTTGTTCCATTCCGAACGGTTTGTACTTAATTATACGTTGGTGATTGACCTGATGAAATTTTAGCAGATGATATACAATGAT
The DNA here is from genome assembly GCF_921293095.1 of Ischnura elegans. Classification (NCBI taxonomy): domain Eukaryota; kingdom Metazoa; phylum Arthropoda; class Insecta; order Odonata; family Coenagrionidae; genus Ischnura; species Ischnura elegans. The sequence continues at coordinate 19,421,774 of NC_060258.1, read as the reverse complement.
ACACTAAATGCGAATTTCGGGGGCCTACACCAGTGGCGCCGACTCCATGGGGCCTGAGGGGACCCGAGCCCCCCCAAAAATTCGTTACAGATGTGAGGAAAAAATGTGTCAGGCTAGTCAATTTTCCCCGGAGTGTCCAGATATCGAGTTTCGAGTGATCAGGGTTCTAATGTTGATCATATGACTCTTCTAAAATGCTTAAAAAACTTAAAATTCACTACTTATAAAATTTTTTGGGGCAAGGTCCTCGGTTTGGGCCCCCCCAATATTTTTAGTAAGTCGGCACCCTTGGCCTACACTTAGGTTTTTCCACAGTTCTATCGCAGAAAAGAAATGCAGTGGGTTAAAAATGCTATTCAAGGCTTAATTCGATATTTTAAGGATTTAAATTGGTTGTTTAGAACCTCTTTTATAATATACGTTGATTGAATAAAATCACCTCTAGTCTGGCGCTATTTCATCATACATTTCCTTGAATCGAAATTCCACTATAAGCTGTCGAAATAAGTATTAACTATAATCCCATTCCGTAGAGTTTGTACTTGATTGGCGCCGTCGATTGATCTGTTTGAAGCCTAGCAGACGGATTGCAATGAGACAGAAAAATGTCAAGTTTGCGGGCTTATTTCATGTTTGCCCACGCAGACTTCACAGGAAAAAGATATTTAATTGTGAAAATACGTTTTAGTGCTTTAGTCAGCATTTAAAAGATATGAATTGATGATAAGAACAGTTTCCGTTACGTCCTAACCAGGTTGAGTAATAGGAGCACACGGGCGAGCTTCAGTGCTGCCATCTACGTTTGAAACCATCGCTGGGCGACAGTAAGGGCGACATCGCTTAGCATTACCAGGGTTGGGGAGTTGCACTGGGCTGGTCGTGAGTTATCGTAAAATTGTAATGCAGTGTTGCATTCTGCAGGATAACCACACTTCGATTCCTTTTATAGGTTTATCAATCTACGAACAAGCATTCAGAACGCATCTTGATCGTATATCGAAGAACTACAGTATATGTACATAATATAATCGTAAGACTGCTTTCAGACGAAATGATTTTTCACAGGCTGCCATTAGGTAGAGAATAGGCACGGCACATGGCATTGCAGAGAGTTGTCTCGTCTGAAAACCATCTGAATTTCTCCTGAACGGGGGTGGCAAAAAGTTGTTTCATCTGAAAAAAGCATCAATGTAGCATTGTCTGTATTTCACGCCATTGACGGCTCATTGCCGGGCCATTGCCGGGCCAGATTGAACGGCGGCACACGAAAAGTCAGCTCGTTTGAAAGCGGTGGCTTCGGAAATGTTACAATGTCGACGAGAGTGACAAACTGACCAACCCTTAAAAGAACTGACTTTACACGATCGGTTCTCGATACTGGTTCCAGAGGCCAAGAACCGGCAGAACCGAGAATCGGGTACGGGAACCAACCCATCTCTATTCTATTTCTATCATGACGGAAATCATGAACGTTTTATCCATGAGTTTAGTCAAGATACAAACATATAATGAAGTATTATTACGTATTATTATTATTATTATTGCATCTGATTCTTCATTTTGCTGGTCAGTAGTCTTACTTCATAAGAGTTTTGTTAGACTCCAAAAGCATCGTTGAGCTGATACCGCTCTGCATAGTATTTCATCATCTTGTTTATTTTCATTTGTTATTTTAGCACCCGAATCTTCAAAAGTATTTGTTTTTCCAAACTTAAAATGTATGGCTTTAAAATCTGGTTGGTTATCAGAGGCAATGTTTTGCGGTGAATAAATTCTTGGAGTGTCGTCAAATAAATTGTAAATTTTAGTTTACTGTGAAAAAAAAAACAATATCCTCATGCACATAATGTCTTTAAATATATTAGTTCCATTTTTACATGGAAAAAAAGAGATTTATCTACGATTTTTAAAGGATGTGTGCTTGGGAAAAGCAATGAAATTAATAAATTAGCTGTTATCTATAAATCAAAACAAATTTTTTAGTTTAAATGAACAAATACAGTCGGATCCGAATTTAACGTCTTCGCATTTAACGTTTTTCCGCATTTAGCGTTTATTTTTTGGGGTCCCGATTCATTCCCTATTAGGATAATGTAAAAGTTATCCGTATTTAGTGTTTCCGCATTTTGCATTTTCCGGATTTATGTTCGTAAAAACTTTTCCCGCCCAAGATTTTTTTGCCCGATTTAATGTTTTTTCATGACGGCTCATGCAAATGATTATCCAAATCTTCGAATTTCTGCTCATCAGCAAGAAGAGTCTCATGAAAGTTTACCAAGCGTCAATAGAATCTACCGGGGAACGCTTCTTCAACTGCTTTCTTCCGCGAATGCAGCACTGGGACCTTCAGCTTGCAAGCTGGGTGATTTGTCCTCTCGTAATGTTTCGCTCCCCTTCTGATCCAAACACACCAGACATTTTTTGTATCAGATCCGATCTAATGGAGCTAAGTTATCCCTTGATAACCTCTAACTACCTTATCCTTCACTTCGTGAACTTCAATGATACGTGACGACTGATGACACGAGTTATCCTCCGAGGGCCGCTACAATGATGGTTTCCTCGTAATGTTTTCAATTGATGGCTTATGCCCCTTTCAACTCTACTCTCTACGGGCAGTCCATTGTTAGCCCAATATTTTTCCAGTATGCTACTTTCTCTTTTCAAAAGAGGAGGCCCAATATCATTTGCACAGTTCACTAGAAGATTCTTTCTGTAATCCATTCCAAGGTCAGTTTCCTCAGAGGAACAGCAAAAGAACAGAGGAAGTGTTTCCCCGTCATGATCGTGAGTGAGAGCATTCTTTCCCTACGGAACAACATTATTTTACATCGTAATTTAGATATCCCGGAGCCCATATACCAACATGCGGCTGGTTGATATTGCTGTCAATTCAAAGATATTTATCTGGTGCTATTTTATGTCAAAAGAGAATGACAATCGGAGTTTTGACGAACTATCACGGTCCATGACTCTAAATAAATCGCTCATGCTGGAAAAAAATCACCTCATACTCACGGTAAAATAGATGAGCGTGGAAAAATACGAAAATTCGGCAGGTATCCCTTGGTGGTTGACTTCGACATCATAACTCGGACGAAATTGCCAAACTCCAGAGGCACTGACAATTTTTCAGATGAAATCCAGTTCTGTTGAAGAGTAAACCTTTTCACTTAACTTAAAGTTTAGCTAATTGTCATTCAAGGTCCAACCAAATTTTATTAAAAGCTGCCAAGAAACATGGTGAGTCGAAGTCAAGGTGATCAGCGTGCCGCGTAAGCAACTTCTCCCAGCTCCATTCGACCTTCATGAGGCCGCGGATATATGACAACGAATCTGGTGTTATCATCGAGTTGAATCACCATCGACTTGTGCGCATACTAGAAAAAAGATTCTCCTTTTTTGGATGACCTCGAAATCCAAAATGTGCGCACAGGAGGCTTTTTAAAGGCTCATAAATCCCTCGTTTCGCCGAGGCAACAGAAAACGTTAAATTGGGGAAATTCCAGAAAACCTCCCTTTTTCTAGATATTCAGTAGTTTAGAATTTGGAATTAGCGTTCTCTGCTGTCCCTTTAGTTCACTCATCTTTATTGATGCAATGATGATTTTTCGAGTACCTGCTTACACCTTTTTTATTATATTAGAAATGCTTTAGTCACCTACATGCCACTTTTACAGAAAAAATTTTAAAATTTCTTTGAGGCCACTGAAATATGCGTAAATGGAATCACTAATTTCAATAATAATATTCCATGTGGGAATGCTTTTAAGTTGATGAATATTATAATTTTCTTAAAATATTTCATTAAAACAATTGTCATCCTCTCATTACTTATTTTTACTACCCATTTTTTTAGCTGATTCCTGAAAAGTATTATCCAACCTTAATTGGGCAAAGAACATTTAATCAATGAATTTTTTTCTGCATGCAGCACCTTTTAGTTCCTTAAAATAATATTTTTTATTCATGAAAAGCCATTCCTATCATTACAGACCCTAAAACCTGAAAAAAATGGCAGGTCCTCATTTAGTGTTTTTCCGCATTTAGTGTTTTAAATTTTGTTTGCAATTTGATGCATGGAGGTTCACTATAGCTCTATGGTGCATATCACCGAAACCTCTAGAGAGGTTTTTTTCATATCCTTTGGAAATGAAAGGCACTACGGTCTTTTAAACCATTATATTTATGTGTTTGAACAAACATGCATCCATCAGTGATTAACATTGAACATATATAAAGCTGGTTTTAAAAAGTGTCTTCGACGCGAAGATCGGGAAGTTGTCGGACACTAATGTTTCTCTGATTTAAATAATTCAAAACCTAAGGAGAATAAATCATTAAGTCCAAATAATATCCCGTTTTGGCAACAAACAGTGATAAATATGGCATTAAAGGTTATATTGACGAATTTCAAAGTTTATCTAAAGAATTTTATGGTTTAACGATGAGTGAGAATGATCAACAAATGTTGAGCGTATGCAACCCACGTGTCACCCAAAACGTCTGCCTGGGGTGGCACGCGCTCACTCTTGGTGCGATATTCCGAAAACCAATGGGCAGAAATGAAAGATATTTGAGGCGATGCAATATAAATGTCTAAAGAGTCGTGGTAAAAAACAGAAACGACACGTTTTCCCGGCATCTGTTTGCAAAAATAATTTATAGGATTTATTTTCTCACCAAATGCAATTGTCCTGGGTAATGACGAAGAAAAATTGGGAGTGATGACAAGTACCATTAATTAACAAATAAAATTAATAGAAATTATATATGCAATAGGGTAGTTTCCTTCATCAAAGAAAACGAAAGGCATTGATTGCGATTCGTTACCCACTATTAGTGTATTCATAATATACAAATTATTTTGTTTTAGAAATACCGGTTTAGACGAATGGCAATGGTCAATTTTATCCTCATTTGAAAAGGGCCAGATTGGCGCCCATGCGATTCCACTCCACGTGACGTCACAGGGACCTAGTTTCTATACGAGAAGATAGGAGTTTTACATCGTCTGAGATTACCAATGCATGCATGAGGCACAGAGCTCAGGGAAACATGTCTTAATGATCACCTATTCAAATTACCAATGGTTGGGAAGTTTACTTCGTTTGATAAGGTATTAATAATCCTTTTTTGAGCCAAGCGCTACCAGCCAGCAGGGTACTCAGCTACCTGCTAGCAGCCTGCGTCGTATCAGCGCTAAGCCTCGCCTCAAGGTCAACTCACAGGGCGGCAGCGGGAACCAGAACGACGTCACACGGAGAGATTTCCCGGCATTCATACTTACCCGTCGCGTTGTCGCGCGCTTGAAGATTTTCACTTTTCATTTAATCGCGAAAAATAGATATTGTCATTTAAAAATCTAAAAGCGTGAAATACGTACTCCAGGAGTAATAATCTTTCGATTTAGGCTATAAAAAATAATAGGAAACCACCCTATTGTTCTGGGTCATTGTTTAGAGGTTTTACTGAACTGAATGTATGCAACGACCTGTTTGCCACCAAAAATGTCTTCCTGGGGTGGGGCGTGCTCACTCTTGGGGCCGTATCTCGGGAACCACTGGTCACAATTGGAAAATGTTTTAGGTGCAGCATACAAAATGTCCAATGTATCGTTAGTTACCATAGAAAATAAGTTGAAAAATACCAGTGCCTTCTTATTGCCATTCATATCCGAAAAACAGCCGAAAATACCAAAATTTCTCAACTTTGTGTGCGATGCAGCACAGTTTCCTGTTATCCAATAGCAGTCATATTTTACAGGATATGTTTTTACACCAATTGGCATAAAATGAGGGGGCGTCCCGAAAGAAATTCGAAAAATAAGGACCACCCTAATGCCGCATTCTTCTATTATGAAACTGAGACGAATTTTCTCGTTTTTATGTATTTGCAAGTAATTTAATCTCGTATATTTAGTACGGTTTTTTTTTCACAATAGGGTGGTTTCCTATTATTTTTTTGCCTAAATCAAAAGATTATTACTCCTGGAGTACGCATTTTACACTTTTAGATTTTTAAATGACAATATCTATTTTTCGCTGTTAAATGAAAAGTGAAAATTTTCAAGCCCACAAAAAGGTGATGGCTTAGTGTGAATGCTAGGAAAAGCCCGTGTGACGTCATTCTGGTTCCTGCTGTCGCCGTGTGAGGTGACCTTGGGGCGAGGCTTTGAGCGCTGATACGATGCAGGCTGCTAGCAGGTAGCACTTGCCTTAAATAAGGATTATTAATACCCTATCAAACGAAGGAAAGTTTCCAACCATAGGCAGTTGTGATAGGTGATTATTACTAGATGTTTCTCTGAGCTCTGTGCCTCATGCATGCATTGGTAATCTCAGACAATGTAAAACTCCTATCTACTCGTATAGAAACTAGGTCCCTCTGACGTCACGTGGAGTAGCATCGCATGGGTGCCAATCTGGCCCTTTTCAAATGAGGTTAAAATTGACCACTTGCATTCGTCTAAGCAGGGATTTTAAAAAACCAAATTATTTGTATAAATATTATGAATGCACTAATGGTGGGTGACGAATCGCAATCAATACCTTTCATTTTCTTTGATGAAGGAAACTACCCTATTCCTAAAAAATAAACGGTCATACAACTTCGTTATTACGCTCTCGTGAACTTCGTAATGATGAGAGTCTACTGTAGCTCTCACAGCTATGTTTGCATTCGCTGTGTCTTTTGCGTTTGATAAATTTTTCGTTAACGTGCATCCAGTGATTGTTACTGTATATGTCGGAATATAGTCCCCCCTTTTTTTCCAAAAATCCCCAAGGTAAAGGTAAAGGGGGGGACTATATTCAAACGCATTTTTTTTAACTTTTCCCAAAGCTGAAGCCTCTAAATTAGGGGGGGGGGACTATATTCAAGGGTGGTTCGGAGAAATACGGTACGTGATCAATTTTTCTTGCTAAAATGACTAATCATAACTCTGTGAATTTAATGGCGTTAAGACACCGAAAACCTGGAAAAAACCATGAATTTCATAATTAAGTTGGAGTGGGAACGCCGAAATTACTAATGGTGTTTATTACTGATGCATCACAATCTCCGGCAGGCAAAGCATTTGAAGTTCATACGTACTTTGAGGGCCGGGGGTATGCGGAGGAGTGTAAAGCATAGAAAAAAATAAAAAGGAATGGTTGAACACGAGTATCAAATAATTAAATAACAAAAGAAACAGTCGATTAACACAAAAAATCACCTCTCTGAAGTTCAGAGTCTGAACTGTGGTAGCCAGGAAACCAATAGGGTAGTTTCCTTCATCATAGAAAACGAACTGCATTGATTGCGATTCGTTACCCACCATTAGTGTATTCATAATATAGTAATTATTTGGTTTTAGAAATCCCAGTTTAGACGAATGGCAATGGTCAATTTTAACCTCATTTGAAAGGACCTAGTTTCTATACCAGCAGATAGGAGTTTTACATCGTCTGAGATTACCAATGCATGCATGAGGCACAGAGCTCAGGGAAACATGTCTTAATGATCACACATTAAAAGTGCCTAAGTTCGGAAAGTTTCCTTCGTTTGATAGGGGAATAATAATCCTTGTTTAATCCATGTGCTACCTGCTAGCAGGGTACTCAGCTACCTGCTAGCATTCTGCGTCGTATCAGCGCTCCAAGCCTCGCCCCAAGGTCACCTCACTTGCGGCAGCTGCACCAGAACCACGTCAAACAGAGTTTTTCCATCATTCATACTTAGCTGTCGCATTTTTGCGCGCTTGAAAATTTTCACTTTTCGTTTAATCACGAAAAATAGATATCGTCATTCGAAAATCTAAAAACTTGAAATGTGTACTCCAGGAGTAATAATCTTTCGATGTAGGCATTAAAAAAAATAATAGGAAACCACCCTATTAAAAGACTCTGGGAAAAGGGGAGGTTAGAAACAGGGATGAAGGATTGTTACCTTGGCTGTAGGAGGTAGCGGTGGTCGTAAAAGGTGTGCCTTTGGTCGCTTCCCGGGAGCAGCTCTTCTCACACCCAGACACTCGACAAGAGCTTTAGGAAAACAATGCACACTGCTCGTGGACAAACATTCCCTTATACAGCAGACTCCCGATTATCTGGCTGCGGTTTATCCAGGTTGCGGATTATCCATATGCATGGTTTTATCTCTTGCTCAATTTTTTCTGCGATCTTTATTTTTTTTAAAATCTGATGCAAACTCATCGACATTACTACATTTGAGTGCTAAGATACACCAGGCTTATTATTTCCGTTAGAATCCCCTTTGTAAAATGGAAGTGATCGCGTGCTAGCCGCATTCAGTGGAGTACCATGTTTATGTTTTCCAATCTTTGCAGTGCACGATCTCACTCCGTGATCACGGATACACATCCCGCAGCAGTTGCAACCCAAGCAACTTGAGTGAGACGCAACTACGTGGCGTGGTGCCTGACAGTGTAGTTTCCGACGTCCAGCAGTGGTTTTGAAGCATTCGTGCAAACCACTTTTCTGTATCCACTATCACACAGCCAAGGATGTGTGGTTTTCGAAACCAGGCCTTACATGGAGCATTAATAATACGAGTACAACCATGTTATCGCCGCTAAAAAGATCACGAACTGGCTAAGAGAGCTCTCATTGAGTCCGGGAAGCACTCTAAAATAACAGAATAACTGCATAAATAATAATATATTGTTTGTTTCACGTAAATTATGAATATGACAAGACATTTAAGCGAAAGTTTGCGTTATTGGTGTTTTCTGATTATTCCTGCGGTCTCTCCCCATCATTAGCCCATTAGGATAATCGGGAATGTACTGTTCTGTGTTTAGGCCCATTTTCCACCACCAATGTGAGGCCCCTACTGACCAGAGGCCATTTCCTTTGGCGGAGGATTTCACCACGCGCCAAGCTGCTCAACCGATAGCGTAGAGTAAGACACGGATCAAAGTCATGAGTTATTCTGAGTATCTGGCAACAGGGTAAACTCGCGGCCAATGAGAGTGCTTGGATCAAAGTTTCTGTGGTTTACAGATGGAGCATTTTCGACCTGAACATAATCAATCTGTATCGCAAAAGTGTTGCGTTCCACGCCACGCGGCCAGCCTACTCCAAAGGTGACTAATTCGAAATTTTGGGCACGCTTGTATTTTTTGATTCGGCATAAATTTTTGTCTCTCTGAACGTTCATTAGCCAAATATCTGTACGTGTAGAGGACTTACTGTCTATATTTTTATGAGCTTTCATGTACAGCAGACTCCATATTATCCAGCTGCGGTTTATCCGTGCATGATTTTCACTGTTTCTCAATTATCTCCGGGATCTTTATTTAAAAAAAATTAAATGGGACGCAAAATCATCGGAATTACTGCATTAATGCTAGGATGCACAGGGCTTATTATTTGCGTTAGAATCCCCTTCGTAAAACGGAAGCGATTGCACGCTAGCTGCATTAATGGGAGTACTGTGTTCCTGTTTTCCAAGCCTCGCAGTGCATGACCGTGCTCTGTGATCACGGATACACGTCCCGCAGCAGTTGCAACCCGTGCAACTTGTGCGAGACGTGACTACGTGACGTGGTGCCTGACAGTGTAGTTTCCGATGTAGAGCAGTGGTTTTGCAGCATTCGTGCAAACCACTTTTCTGCATCCACAATCACACAGCCACGGATGTGTGGTTTTCGAAACCAGGCCTTACAAGGAGCATTAATAATACAAGTACAACCATGTTGTCCCCACTAAAAATATCGCGAACTGGCGAAGAAAGCTCTCATTGAGTCGGCGAAGCACTTTAAAATAACAGAGTAACTGCATAAGTAATAATGTATTGTTTGTTTTACGTAAATTATGAACATTGCAAGACGTTTAAGCAAAAGTTTGGGTTATCCGTGTTTTCCGATTATTTGTGCCTTCTCTCTCTCCCCATCATTAGCCCGGATAACCAGGAGTGTATTGTATTTTATTTTGTATGGTGACCACCTATTGTTCATTGTTGTCTCTCTCCTAGATCTGTGGACGTGCGTTCAACCGCAAGGACAAGCTGTCTCTCCACCGCAAGACCCACAACGCAGAGAAGCCGTACCAGTGCCCCACGTGCCTCAAGCGCTTCTGCCGCAGCGACTACCTGCTCACGCACCGCAAGACTGCGCACCCGGAAGAGGAAGTGTCGCAATTCCCTTGCTTGGCGTGCGGCACGGTGTTTGGCAAAGACAAGGACCTCTCGGCACACATACGGACTGCGCACTTCTCGTGTGCTGACTGCGATGCGGCCTTTCTCACGGAGGGGGAACTTGCGGCGCACGCGGAAGCGGAGAAACACAACAGTGGCCAGCAGCTGGATTGCGTTGACTGTGGTAAGACTGAAGGGTCACTGAAATGCCACCTTATTTACACCAAAACTCCTTTTCATCGTCATGGAGGGGACCAAAATTTGGGCAATTTGATGTATGGAGGCTCACTATGGAGAGGTTTCAGTGATCGGCACCATTTTTTCATATCCTTTGGAATTGAAAGGCACTACTGTCTTTTAAACTGTTATATTTATGTGTTTAAACAAATATGCATGCATTAGTGAACATATATTTACTATTTAATAATCGCAGAAAGCGAGCGCTATCGCATGAATTTTTACCATGATTCGAGAAGAAACGATGTGATCTCTCTTAAATCAACGCTCACTTAAAATGATTAGGATAGTTGGATATCTTTTTTCTTATGCACTGTTAGGTATGTTCTCATATTGAACAAAATGGCCATGACTATGGTTAACGTGAAAATTACAGCATATTAAAGGAGTATAAGAAAAAAAAAATTAAATTATTAAAGGGTCACTGAAATGCCATCTTATTTACAGTGAAACTCCTTTACATCGTAATAATAGAGGGGATTAAAATTTGGGCAATTTGATGTCTGGAGAGACTTCACTATGGATGCTCTCTCTTGTGATTCGTGCCGTTGAGATAACATACAATTTACTTGCCAAGGAAAGAGGCAGCATTTGTATAAATGTAATAGATTTCTAACACGCTCCTTGCCTTCGTTGACTGGGGCAGTCAACGAAGTCTGCGGTAGCCGAACACGCAGCGCTGGGTCACACAATCAACCTTAAGGAAGCAAAAATTGTTGCGAGAGTGAAAGGCTTTAAACAGAGACTCGTAAGAGAAGCAATAGAAATATCTAAAGAGGAGAAAAACAACTTCAACAGAGACACTGGCCTTAAAATCAGCTGTACTTGGCAACCCGTAATCGGCAAAAATAATCGACAACCTACTCCTCCAACCTCTCACTCCACTCCCCCCACCACCTGACACGTATACCTATATATATCAATTTCAAATCCCACCTCTTCAGATTCCCTTGAGAAAGCGACCAGCATCGGTCGGGAAACGTTGGGGCCACCCAAAATCTGACGCGGCGACATAGCCCAAAAGTTTTAATTCAACATGACGAGCACCCGCGAAAGTTTTAACGAAGAATTACAGTAAAACCTTTATGTAGTGAACCTCTTAACATCATAAACCTCCATACATCATACCACCCCGATGGTCCCGTCTGATTAACATGTAAATTTATAGGCAAACCTCTTTGTAGTGAACCTCTTTATCTCATAAAACCTCCACTTATCATACCAAGGAGATACCCCTGAGACGGCCTAACTACCTCCGCAAATCATACCGAGACAACAATAGACCGTTAATGTAGCTTTGATTACGTATTTGGAATGACATTTTCAGCGATAAATGTTTCACGCTCATTTTCTCTTATACGCCTATAATATGATGTAATTTTCACGTTAACCATTAGCTAGGGCCATTTTGTTCCACATGAGAGCATACCTTACAGTATATAAGAAAAAAGGTATCCAACTACAGTGGAAGCCCCTTATAACGAGTACGGGATATAGCGACAAGCTCGAATTAACGACAGCTACCCAAGGAACCATTTTAAACCCTATGATTTAAATGTAAAATAAATTCGTATTAGCGATAATGACTCGATTCCTCTCTTGCGCCATTCGTAATTACGACAGGTTGACTTTTTGACCACGTGCCACATCTCTGGAATTCAATGCTTTTAAAACGGCATTTTTTCCGCCAACGTCGACGTCTACATGTTCCGTATTCTCCTATTCTTCTTTCCTTAATAAATTTCTCGAGTACACATTTCATTGCTCTTTTGTTATCTCCCTCCTGTGCCTCCGCAGTGAGGTTAAAAATTATTCCGCCCGTCTGCTAGCACCATGGCTGGTAAACGCAAGTCCTTGGATTTAAAAACCAAAATGAGAATTATTGCAGATTTTGAAAGTGGAGAGTGTTCAAAGAGTGAAATAGCGAGGCGATTTGGAATTAATACATCGACATTGTTCACTATTTTAAAGAAAAAAGAACAAATTCGTGCGGCAGTGCTTCAGGAAGGGCGTCCAAGCACCCAAAAACACCTGCGGCCCGGAGAGCATCCGCAGCTAGAAACTGCTCTTTTCTCGTGGTTTTGCCAGCAAAGAGCCGCAGGGATTCCTATCACCGGCCCAATGATGAAGGCTGAAGCTGAGTATTTGTGTGAGAGGCTTGGTGAAGACAATTTTAAGTGCTCGGATGGATGGTTTGCACAATTTAAAAATAGGAAGGGGATATCCCTTCACAAACTATCCGGTGAATCATCAAGTGTTGACGTTAATGCTGTGGAAGGCTGGGCTCCGGTCCTTAAAGACTATTTGGATAATTACAGCCCCTGCGATATTTACAACGCGGATGAGACGGGCATATATTTTAACCTTCTCCCGGACAAAACTTTCGCCACTCTAACGGACCCCTGCAAAGGAGGGAAGAAAAGAAAAGTAACTGTTCTTTTATGCGCCAATATGGATGGTTCAGATAAGCTAAAACCGTTCGTGGTGGGGAAATCCGCCCATCCCCGATGTTTTAAGGGAGTTAAAACTCTCTCTTGCACTTACGAAGCAAATAAAAATGCTTGGATGACGGCTGCTATCTTCACACAGTGGTTAAGAGCGTTTGATGCCAGGATTGGTGGAAGGAATAAAAAAGTACTATTATTCATTGACAATTGCCCAGCCCATCCACCAATAGAACTAAGAAACGTCAAAATTGTGTTATCGCCGCCTAACACTACGAGTGTTCTTCAACCACTAGACCAGGGAGTAATTAAGCTTTTCAAACACAATTTCCGAAGTTTACTCGTGAATTACTTGGTCGCTCGAGTACGTGGACGAAATTTAAAAGAATTGAAGTGGAATGTTTTGGATGCCATGCGGGCTATATCAATAAGCTGGGAAAAAATACCTCCAGCGCACATATCAGCATGTTTCCGGCATGCTGGATTTATTCGAGAGCAGAACGACGAGGCCATAGAGATTATGGAGGAAACCCAAAGGGAAAATGATGAACCTGATGGTTGGGTAGAAATTCAGGAACATTTTGGCTCTTGTGACTTTGATGAGTACATAGCCATTGATGAATGTGCGCCTGTTCGTCAAATGTTAACGGAGGAGGAGTTGATTGCGGCTGCGGAAGACGATGTCATTGCTGAAAGTAGTTCCGAATCTGAGGATGAAATGGTGTCTATGGTGCCTTCAGTGGATGAGGTGCGACATGCCATTAAAATAATAACTGACGTTTACCGGGCTAGTGATGCTTCACCGGACGATTTTAATAAACTAAATGAAGTAGAAAGATTTCTGCTCAAAGCAAGTGCGACCAGGAGTCTGAAGCAGACAAAACTTTATTCATTTTTCGTCAGCAAATGAATCTGCGATTGAAAATTTTTCTGTTAGATTTTTAAAAGGCAATGATGTTCTAGAATATTTTTATGTTTATCAAGGCAGTTGTTTTTAGAGTCATTAGAGGAACCTTATTGACCATTTATCTACGGAAGTAACGTAGTCATTTTTCAAAGCTGCCGCGGTTTATTTATTGTTTGTTTTTTTATTTTATTTTCCTGTTTTATTTAAGTCTTCCAACAAGTAGTTGGAGAAGAATATTTATTTTATTATCGCTTTTATACGTTGTACTGTGTATTTAAGTACATGAAGTTTTGTGGATGCAAATGACAAATGTTTTTAATGTCCTATCAGATGCTATTTTTATTGTTTCCGAGATTAAAATATAATGACAAAATCCGAGATGATTGATTTAGACGCCCAATAAATTGTATAAACGTGTTATTTTGCATGAATGCCAGTGACTAAAATCGTGTTCATCCTGCCGCAGGTATCCGAGTCAGTTACAGTCAGCATTCCTATCAAAAAGTGTGCGCTACTGCCGCCAGAGGTCTCTACGTCCGCTGATATTGCATCTGATTGCGTGAATCTCTACGAAACATAAATATTGCTAACAGACAGACAAAGAGTGGACTTCATTTATCATTTGGCCTTCTATTTATTTGAAACAGTTTTTTACCCTTTCCACCGAAGATAATTGATATGACTGATATGCTTTTAGATGCCGTAATGCTGGTGTTATTCGGTTTCATGATTCCGATAGCATTTGAGTCGGCTGTTTTGAAACACGATAGTAAACCATTCATACAGGCAGACTTGAAGCATAAGAAGATTACTTCCACCTTTATTCCGCCGTTAACCTGAAAAAGATAGAATTGCAATGCTCGTGTGGAACCCTAAAATTTTATCACGCTCCTTTCGTCACCCAATTGCAGCAGCCACCCATCATTTTCATTACTACTCGGAAAGATAGAAGGTATGAATTTTTGAACATATTCCGCAGTTTTAGCATTTAGTAGTCTGATGCATAGCCATAACTGGTAGTTATGACATGTATATTTGGAGCATCCAAGAAATAAGGATAATAACAGCTCATAATGCACAGTTCAGTACGAGTGAGTATGATGCTGGGACTTTTAAAATAGACTTCTTAATGCCTCGGCATATAGCATCCTGCATAATTACATATGATTTGATCATAGATTGCAAGTGAATATGATCATTAGTGAATTAAGTATTCAAAAGAATGATTTAAAACGGCTATCATGCTGCAATTTTCGCCTCTCGGCAGAAACAGCCGTGGTGACGCCTGACGAGTGATTTTTTTGTGACGATGTAATTGCATTCGGTAACAACGACAACTCACTATAGCGACAGATTTCTCTGTTCCCAACAGCTGTCGTTATAAGGGGCTTCCACTGTATCATAGTCATTTAAAGTGACCGTTGAATTGAGAGAGATCACATTGTTTTCTCTCGAATCATGGCATAAATCATGCGATAGCATTCGCTTTCTGTAATTATTAAATAATAAATATATGTTCAATGATGCATGCATGTGTGTTTAAACACATAAATGTAATGGTTTAAAATACTGTAGTGCCTTTCATTTCCGAAGGATATGAAAAAATGGTGCGTATCACTAAAACCTCTCTTTAGTGAACCTCCATACATCAAATTGCCCAAATTTTGGTCCCCTCCATTACGTTGTAAAGAGGTTTTACTGTACATTTGCATGAAAATCTGAGGAAAATAAAGATATAAAAATACGACAAGGGGCAATTAGAATGCAACCCGCAAATCAGAAACATAGCTTTGCTAGGAGACGCATAGGTGCATTAAAAATTGTCAGAAGTATCATCTACCAGGCAAAAAGTGACCTCAATGGAGACATCTACGAGCTGCAGTAGATGTATGGCAGAATATCACAATATATCCGTTGAAAATTAACATTAAATCGACGTGGCGAATATACAGTAGATTCCGTTTAATGGGTGCACCGGTTACTTGGGGCAGCCGCTTAATTGGGACAGATCTTGAAGAACAGAACCCAATAGAGGAATATCCCAGAGTATTCTCCGCTTAATTGGGACAGCATGCCGCTTTATTGGGCCATGAGTCAGCGACATTGACTCTATACTCGCGACGAAATTAAAATATTTTGTTTTCATAATACTATTTTTTTATATTTTCCTCCTTTGATTTACTCTTATTTTTCACAAGTGTTCCTATTCTTACCCTATTTTGAAAGGTCTTGTTGTTATACTATCCGCAAGAGGATAGGACTTATCTTTAATAGGACTCAGTAAAAGACATTCATTCAGCGTCGCCCGAGGCTGTGAAAAATATTTTTAACAAAAATGTTATAATTCTTAAAAATTGTAATAAAATAACTGAACTCACTGATTTATTACTCAAATTAATAGTTTAATAAACTTATGTTGCATTATAAAGATTCTTTAGTCTTCTTTCTATAATTTCAACGTTTGTTAATGCCCATATACAGGATAGTTCGCCTAATTGGGGCAGCCGCTTAATTGGGGCAAAGTGCACAAGTCCCACTATGTCCCAATTAACCGGAATCTAATGTATATGGCACACCCACTGAGGGTTAGTCCCCTCATGATGAATATATACGGCATACACAGATGAGTGGTTAATAATCACCTGTTAAAATTGCCGAAGGTGGGAAAAGTTTCTTCGTTTGATAGGTTATTAATAATCCTTATTTAAGCCAAGTGCTACCTATTAGCAGGGTACTCTGCTACCTGTTAGCAGGGTACTCTGCTACCTGTTAGCAGGGTACTCTACTACCTGCTAGCAGCATGCATCGTAGCGGCTCTCAATGCCTTGCACCAAGGTCACCTCTCACTACGGCATCGGGAACCAGAATGACGTGACACGGACTTTTCCCAGCATTCATACTTGGCCGTCACGTTTTCGCCCTCTTGAAAATTTTCATTTTTCATTTAATCACAAAAAATAGATATCGTCATTGAAATATGTAAAAGCGTGAAGTATGTACTCCAAGAGTAATAATCTTTCGATTTAGGCAATTAAAAAAATAATAGGAAACCACCCTATTCTCACATCAATGAGCCTGAGTTAGGCTCATGCAAAAATGAAATCGATATATATTAAAATTTATTCAACTTTACTCATCAATGAAAGGTCACTGAGCTTCCCTTAAATGTTATTTCTTAGCACTCAAATGCACAGCAATTTCCCATACCATTTTGCAAATCAAATGCATGCCATGTGACGCAATACCTGGGCTACGTGACGTGAAGGTGGACTTGCAGTCCAACGGGTGATAGTTGTCCGTTGGCACTTTAATGGGAGGGGTGGAGAACCCTGCACCAGAACGGTTTGCAGCCAATCGCTCTCCCCTAAACGCACATAACACCCTCGCCCACTGTCTGAGTCAAAATGATGTGCCGCTGCAATTTGCAAATTTATATCTGGACTTAACTGCATGCCATAATAATGACTAGGGACATGCAAAAGGTGGGGTTATTTTATAGCCATAAGTGGTGTTATTTTTCTACAAAAGCGGTGTTATTTTCCCCTGAAATCGGTGTTATTTTAACGGAAAAATAATTGATGTCCATTGAGAGCCATCTTTCCAGTGACCCACCCATTGCCCTAAATTTAGGATATTATTGACCGGGAATAATTTAGGCAATAATATACATGGATTATTGACTGAATTAATCTATTTTACATATTTTATCCTTCGCTTATACACATACCTAGCTTACATAGAGAGAAATTACTTTTAAACGTCTGTAATTTCAAATGAAATATTGCTATTGTGATCAAGTTGTCATCTTTTACATTTGTTCTCTTATAATTAATCGTAGAGGACGTAACTTGATGGAAATCCATAATCGCACGAATAGAAGGATCAACAACTTTGCTATTTCCACATAATATTTTATTAACACCGACCATGGTTTCGTTACAGAGTAACATTATCAAGGTGGTAGTAACATTACCTTGATAATGTTACTCTGTAACGAAACCACGGTTGATGTTAATAAAATATTATGTGGAAATAGCAAAGTTGTTGATCCTTCTATTCGTGCGATTTGTTCTCTTATTTGTTAACACAGTGCTATAGCAGGAAATAAATCTTTCTCGGTCCATGTTTGCAGAGGGGATCCTATCGCTTAAAGGCGCTTAGATGCAAACGATGTCTCAGACATTTGAGCTCCTGGATTGCTTTAATTACATCCACTGAACCCCGGGAATTTTGCTTTTGTGGTAATTTCTGTAATTTTCCCAACCCCAACATCAACTTCTCTGTCTCCATTGATTCCAGGCCATGAATTTTTTGTTTTTAAGCCAGGGTTAATGTCTGTAGACGTAACTTCTTGGGGAACAAAAACTGAGATCTTTTCAAATACCTATTTTTCTGCTTAGGTCTTCTACCATAAGAGAACTAAGTTTGGTTGATGCCTTTTCAGCCATCTGCATAGGTATTGACTTTACAGAAGCTGCTTTAGAATTTTTCATGTTTTGCAGATGTAATAAGTGGTTTTATCTAAAAAAGTACTCTTATGAATATTCTCGAGGCTCATTTTAAACTTCCTTAACTCTTTCAAAACGGTGGAGTTCTCTCCTTAGCATGAATGCAGGACTGCGCTCCGTGAGACTCTTCGGTCCCCTCTGTATGGAGCATTAATGTTGGACATGTCATCATTAACGAATTTAATGCATTAACAATTTCCATGTTGATTTTATACTGAAATCGAGATGTGAGTTAATATTTATGGTAGAATTTTGTTTAAAAATTGTAAACGCTGCCAAAAGACAAAGAATTCAATTCTTTGTTTATATTTTTGAAAAATAAACATACATTTATTTCGCAAACTAACTGAATGAACAATTGTATGACTGCGGTCCCTTGCCACGAAGAGGGGTAATAAGAGACGAGGGTCTAGGTTCATGCTTCGGGATTTCGGCAGTTACAGATTTTGCCAGTCCATGGTGTTGGCCTGTGTTGGGTCCCGAAACTAAGACTTTGCAAACCCACGAATGTCATAAAATGAGGAGACCAAGGAAACGTATTTTTGGCATTAGGCCTGCGTAGGAAAATCTCAGACAAAAATTTTCGCCTTTCGTCCCCCGGGTCAAGAAACGTCCTGCCGCATATTTTCGTCATTAGCAGCGGAAGAATTAACTCTTCATAGAATGTGAGAATTTGGATAGTTTGAACCCTCCAGTAATTTTATTAAGTCAACCATCAGATTCCCATGGCATTTTGGCTACTTTGTAGACATCGTGAATGCGGTTTAGACATCCTCCGGACAAACAAGTCGCCTTATTTCCTCGAGTGTGTTTCCTTGTGGAAATCATGAATTTTCTCCAATTCATGGGCGATTTTCACCAACTCAGACGCGATTTTCATTTTTTTCCTTCTGCTCTGCATGAAATTGTATTTCGAGGCGTATACTTAAGCCGTAATTTTTTCACGGCATTGGCCGCTCACCGACGCGACTAATTTCCGCGGGCCGCCGTTCCCTCCACAGCGCCGTGAAATCCAGAGAGTCGTCTTGTCGGAAAGTGGCCTGAATTTTACGGCGCTGTGCCGAGAACGGCAGCCGGCGATAAGTCGTTTCGGCTGAAAGCTGCCACAATTGTAGCTCCGTGTGTATTTCACGGAATAGACGGCGCACAGCCACTTTTTACCGCTTTCAGACTTTTGCTTTGCTCCGGCCGTCGTCAACGGCAAGGCACTATTCTTTCAAATAACCATTGGTCTCAATGCATGTCTTCAAACGAGTCGTATCGCGCAGTTGATGGCACGGTGTTGTTGACAGTCAGCAAGGCAAGGTTAAATCTGGCCCGGCGGTGCGCCGTTTATGGCGTGAAATACACACAGTGCTACCTTGAGGCTACTATCAAACGCGACGACTTTTCGCCGATCGCCGTTCACTGCACGGTGCCGTGAAAAAATTACAGCTTAAATGTACGACTCGAAAAACAATTTCGTGGAAGAAGCATGAGGAGAAGAAAAAAATTGCGAAAATAGCGTCTGCGTTAGTGAAAATCGCCCATGAATTGGAGAAAATCGCAATTAACACGAAATTCGCGTATTCGCGGGAAAACCCCGGAAATCGCGTATTTCGCGGGAAAACCACGGAATTCGCGTTAAAATTCGCGTTATCGCATTTGCGACTTTTGCATGTCCCTAATAATGACTAATACGTCAGATTAAAGGAAATTTTATTCTCAATTCTGATTTATTTTTTATTTGATGAAAAGCTCAAAAATCAAGACACGTGAGTGTAATAAATGACTCCGCGCACCACAAAATTAGCTGTTTTGTCAACTTCATGAACTTTGTAACTCAACCTAGGGACAACAGTTTGCTGTCCCCCAAATGCACCTCACACCCTTACCTAGTCATACGACATTGTCACATGCATATGAAGTACTTTGAAAAGGCTGAGTCAACAAAACAAGCCCTTTCTTCAAATCACCAAAATAAAGAGTTCTTCCTTTGTGTCCTTCAAGCTTGCCGTCCCTTTCTTCACGGAACCCTTTTGTTTACGTGTGAGGTGGGTGTTTCCCTATCTTACCTCGCAACCTTGCCCCCTACCCCAAACTATACCCTTCTAAATTTCATTTTACAACTCTCGGTGGCCGGAATATAAGTGTGGCTGTGGAAATGTCAGAGAAATTTGAATACGGTCAGGTAAAGACTCCAGTGGGCATGGCGAACGGATGAAAGTCATGTTTGAAAATTCCTGGATAATATGATAATATTGTTAACATTGGTTGCAGCAAAGGATTCATCACAGCAAAGAATTTGTCATGCAAAAGGTAGGCTGAACATGTGAGTTCCATGCCACACAGCCTGTTGCATCAGCCTACTCTAAAAGGTGACCAATAGGGTGGTTTCCTATTATTTTTTTATTGCCTAAATCAAAAGATTATTACTCATGGAGTACGCATTTCACGCTCTTAGATGTTCGAATGACGATATCTATTTTTCGCGATTAAAAGAAAAGTGAAAAATTTCAAGTGCGCGAAAATGCGACGGCTAAGTAGGAATGATGGGAAAACTCCGTGTGAGGTATTTCTGGTTCCCACTGCTGCCCTGTGAGGTGACCTTGAGGCAAGACTTTGAGCGCTGATACGACGCAGGCAGGTAGCAGAGTACCCTGCTAGCAGGTAGCGCTTGGCATAAATATGGATTATTACTACCTAATCAAACGAAGGAAACTTTCCAACCTTAGACAGTTTTAATAAGTGATTACCGTATAAGCGTATTTAAGAGGCGCACACGTGTAAGAGGCACACCCCTATTTTGAGGATCGAAGCTATAAAGAAAAAAAAAATTTGCGACATTTTTTTTTATCCTATCGTGCGGTGTTGCAGACGTATGCCTGGAATTTCGACAGTTATCGAAATGTCCTCTTTCAGTACTATTTGAAAGAGGAAATTTTGATAACTGCAGCGGCATAAGAGGGAGTAGAAAGAGTTCCGATCCTCTCTTTGCATACGCCATCGCTCAACGTTGCTTGTTCTACTCACGAACAATTTTGTTTAAAAGCTCTCGCAGGAGTATTGCAATAGAATTGCAGCCGTGGAAAATTTTAAGGCAAAACACGACAGGCAAATGGCATGAGCTTTCCCAAGAGATTGAACAACAAGCGGGGCAATCTCAGCGCCGTAGGATAATAACGACGTCGTAGATTTAAGGCCCCTTGCACACACGCCGATTTTGGACGGCTGGTAAAATATCGGCCGTCCACATTCCAATAGTGAACAATGGGAGAGCATTGGAGCTTGCACACGTACCGACCACACGCCGGCACCGGCAAAATGCCGGTTAGCTGCCGGCCATTGTCACTGTGGATCGCCGGCGCCTCTCTCTCGGCTCTCCATCAGCCAATGCCTCTGCCGTTTTTTTCCTTTCCGAGACTCCACGGGAAAATATCAAGTTACAGGGGAACAATTGAAACGTGTTTCATCCCTACCCCATTTCACCAACTGACCTTTTTCGGTCTACCAGGTTCAATTCCCCGAGTTTCTGGAGGTCAAATGCTACGTGAGTCACCTTCTGAGCTCGAAGATATCTCGATATCTTTCAGCAATTGTATGACACGCACAAGGTTCTAAAAAGAATTAGACCTAACGCGACGTATATCTGACAGCATTTAACTTTTTTGAGCTCTAATTGATTGACACAAAGATTTATAGCTATAATAAGGCTACTAATATTCAACATAGTCCAAACAGCACAATTTCGGAAGAAACAAGCGTAGCATAAGCGCATTCAAACAAGACGAGACGGACTGGAAACTCAGGCAACGCAAACTGCATATATCACATTGCTGCGCCTTCGCCCCTTCACTTTAAAGGCAACGACGTCACATGCAAGATCGGACCTGTTCTTCCCTTGCTCCTTCGCTCGTAGCTTTAAATACGGAGGGGAGGGAGCCCTCTTCCCCTCGACCTCTCCTTCAGCGCTCTTCACTTATAAGCATTTCCGATTTCTTCTATCCACCATTAAGTCCAACAATGAGCACACTCGTTCGAATTTTTTCAACCGCAGGTTTTGACACCAATATTACTATATGCAGTATAAATGCGGCAGGATGCCCACTCGTGGCAATAAATTTAGCGCGCGCTCCGGAGCAAATCACCCCGCGCGATCTTTTCAATGTTCACCTCTGGGGTACCGACGTGACGGCGCGATGCTTGCAAGAAATTCAAACAGGAGCATTTTAAAAATACGTCACTAAGGGAGAAACTCCCCTGCCTGCCGCTTGTTTTTGACCTAGGGTTTCAGATGACTGACTCACGCTGAAAACCAAGGCCACTCAGTTCCCCTTGGACTTGCGACCGGTGAAGGGGAGGGGGGGAAGATAAGAAGTTTGTGTAAGAGGCGCACCCCCATTTTCGGCTGCGATATCTGGGAAAAAAGGTGCGCCTCTTACACGCGCTTATACGGTATCATTATATGTTTCCCTGAGCTCTGTGCCTCATGAATGCATTGGTAATCTCAGACGATGTAAAACTTCTATCTACTCGCACTGAAACTAGGTCCCTGTGACGTCATGTGGAGTGGAATCGCATGGGCGCCAATCTGGCCTTTTTCAAATGAGGATAAAATTGACCATTGCCATTCGTCTAAACTGAGAATTCTAAAACCCAATAATTTGTATATTGTGTATGCACTAATGGAGGGTAACGAATCGCAATCAATGCCTCTCGTTTTCTTTGATGAAGGAAACTACCCTATTTTAATTTTGGGCTCACTTGTATTTTTAAATTGGGCGTGAATGTTTGTCTCTCTGAAAGGTTGTTCCTCGGATGTTTGTTAGGAGAGGAATTAGTGTCTAAGAGTGATGTGTCGATGCCAAGATTTTATACCCTTTTTTCTGAACTGTTGGAGGCTTGGCGGTAGGGAGCTATCAACCAATGAGAAGCACCACCCAATTCCACCTCACCATTCCCTTTCATCCCCGAGAAAAATATCACTTGAGGGTGCCTTCACAGTTCAGCGTTGCGCTGACTTGCACTGACTTTGTGCTACCTTTCGCTGACTTGCGAGCCAATCAGAGCCAGTCTTTGAGGATTGATGACGTCATGTCGTTCAGCTCGTTGTGTCGTCGCTGAAAAATCTGAACCTGTCAGATTTTCTCTGTGTGAAGGCGGCTGTACGCCGACGATTTTGAATTGGTGTTTGTTTATGGGAAGCTTATAGGTATGCAAACATGCAGAAGTTGCTCAAATGGGAGTGGCGAATGCTATTTATTCCATTATTCACTAATATTTTGAAGTGTGTTTGCTGGGCCAATATAATTTCACGAAAATGTGAAATTTAAAAATTCGCCCCAAAAAGCAGATAAAGAAAGGACTGTATTCTGAATAGGAATAGGAGAGAGAGAGAACACCCTGATGTCCACCTACCTGTTGCTGCATGCCTTCTCTCCTCTCCCCCGATGAGTTCGGCTCGCGGTCCTCGTCACACCACGTAATGCCCCATCCTGCTTTGCCCACACTACTGTATTAACTTGTGAGTCAGTTGAACTCCCTCGCTCCTCTCTACCCTGGGAGCTCTTATGTCATCCATGGGAGCAATTATGTGATAGCCCAACACTTCGCGGCCTCTCTCTCAATTATTACCAAACAGTGTTAAGCATAGATATTTCGTATCTTTCCAAAATATAAGACAATTGTTAACCCTAAATTAGATTGCGAATAAAATCAATTGATTTAGGCATTACAGTGGAACTTGGTTAGTACGTTCCTCCTTATTACGTTTTCCTCCTTAGTACGGCGATTTCTCTCGGTCCCGGTATCATCCGAACAAAATACAGGCATAAGTATTTGGTTAGTACGTTTGAAAAAATTGCGATTTCCTGGTTAGTACGCTCAATTGCTTGCCGTGACGCAACCCGCAATTCGTTCTCTAGTATCTTCTTAAGGGTCGTAAACCTCCGAATTCATGATTTAATTTATTATTACTAGCCATTAACATTCTTGCATTCATTTCACATCTCTTTCTTCGACTGTGATTTATCCAAATGCATTTCTCAATTCTTATGACGTGATGAATGATAAAATGCGGCCATTTATCAGGAATACCTGACTATGCAAAACTGCAGCCAATGAGAAGCCCCAATTTTCCCCACTCTGAGCTCCTCACCTTCTGATTGCCTCTGGAGTGCCCACTGCGCACAAATTTCGCGAGTGGGCAATTGTTGCTATTGCACAAGTTATCATGATGAAGAAATTAGTCTTATCCAATTCCAACTTTATCTAAAGCAATACTGCACGTACTCCATAAACTCGACGTCAATGCAACGGAGTACGTGCATATTTGACTACTGTGCTACTGCTGTGGGAGCAGACGATGCTCTGGATCTCCATGCGAAGCTTAGCTTAAAATACTTGATCTCGGCACGAAAGCAGACGACATTATACAAATTTTCAAAGTAAATTTCGACTGTATAATATAAAATCTTCTCGTAATTACGTCGTAATCTTATAATCTTGCGTGTTATTAATCGATATTTCGATCGATATAACAATCGATATGGTTTTATTCCAGAAGCGATTGGGTACGGCTGTCACCGTAACTTAAGGTTAATATAATTTTGTCCAATTTTTATGTTTAAAAACAACCAGTTGACATACTCAGGGTTGTTGTTATATTTTCTGAGTATGCTGTGAGAAAGAAGAAATGACTTAGCATTACTTGTCCTCTTTCTATAAATATATATAGGATAAATCACGGGAGATAGACGCCGTTTTCATGTAAATGTCTTCGGGAAATCAATGAAACATTGTGATTTTTATTCACATGGTAGGTCTTCAATGTAGCGCTCATTTTCTTGATTTTAAAGTTGAAAAGAGTTCAGGAAGGCGATCCTACGAGAACTACCGTTAGTAGTTGTAATTATGACGACTTTTCCACAGATTGCAATTACCCCGACTGCCATTATTTACTTTCCTCGTTAGCACGTTTTCCTGGTTAGTACGTTCATTTTTTGCGGTCCCTTCAAAAACGTACTAAACAAGTTCCACTGTACTTGGTGGAATGATGAAATGTTCATGGTGAAAACAAAACCAGTACTATTCCACAAACTTTTTATTATTAGCTGTCAACTAGTTCCGATGTTTGTACCGTCATTATCAGCAACTGTTAGTCTTGATAATTATGGAATAAACGTCAAGACTAGTTGACAGCTAATAAAAAGTTTGTGGAATAGTAATGCGTTTTGTTTCACTATGAACTAAATTACATTGCAATCACTGAGGAGCATAGATTAGCATGACGCATACCCATTCAATGGTATGGCAAGCTAAATACAGCGTGAGAGCTCCTTGTTGGTGACTACGGTCGTTTGAATTCCAATTTATATCTAATAATTGTGCCCTCATGATCTGCACAGCTGGAGCTATTTAGATAACATGACTACGACAATCTGTTTGAACAACAGTTATCATAAATAAATATTCCTGTTACTCATGTTCACTGATTGTATATAATTTGTTATTTTTCGTATATTCTGAGTTAGAAAATAAAATTTTAAGGTTATGATAATGCAGAGGCAAGGGCCGTCACTACATGCATGACTATCGACTTTATAGTCGCCGTACAAACTTCAAATGCTATTTATAGTTAAGAAGAATATTTTAAGAAATGAAATTGTGTAAAAATGCACAAAGCAGCATATCCATGGCTATGTTCTAACAACACGTATCTCAAATTCGACCGTTTAGGAACGGGTATCTTAAACAAAGTGTAATAACATTAAAAAAATAAAATAGAAGCAAATAACAACTCTTTGTTTGCAAATTAATGCTTCTTTTTCAGTTTTATGAACTTTTGGTTTTTAATTTCATTGTGCAAGTAAAAAAATTAATCGTTTTTTTGCTCTCCTCAAAATATGATGTTTTTGAAATACCTACGTGTTGTTAGAACTTATTCATCGATATGTAATGTACGTTTGGCTCGAAATCATAAGATGATATGCTCACAGGCCCAGGGGTGCAGCTAGGAATTACGGGTGGGGGTGTTTAGGTGCAACTAATACAGGGGTGTGTGAGGGTATGGAATACACACCAGGATAAGCGGTAGGTGCGAGATAAATAAATTGTGGAATTTTAACCTACACGGTTCAAAATGGTGAGTTTTACGGCTTTCTGAGGGATATTTTATTGATCCTTACACTATTCTATTAGTAATATCAATCCAATTAAGTAAAATGGGTAAAACTTAAGTATTTCTCTGAGCTCTGGGGGGGTTCTATCACCCAAAACCCCCCTCTCGCTGCGCCACTGCACAGGCCGATTTTTAGGAGCCGATGCTCATTTCCTTTCATTTGTTTTTGCAACGCAGAGCTGTGAAGGGCAAAATTAGCTGGCGGGGCAGGAACTCTCGTGGCGTCGACGCAACTAAGAGCTGTGAAGGCACCTTAATTGGTTTTGGGATCTGCCCAGGATTGCCAACTTGTTACAGTAAAACCTCTATGTAGTGAGCCTCTTTACATCATAAACCTCCATACTTCATACCACCCCCACAGTCCCGTCAGATTTACACGTAAATTTATAGGCAAACCTCTTTGTGGTGAGCCTCTTTATCTCGTGAAACCTCCACTTATCATACCTAGGAGACAACCGTGAGATGGTCTAACTACCTCCACAAATCGTACCAAGACAACTACATACAGACCATTAATGCAGCCGTGATTACGTACATGAAATGACATATTCAGCGATAAATGTTTAACCCTTATTTCTTTTCTTATACACCTTAAATATGCTGTAATTTTCACGTTAATGATTAGTTGTGGCCATTTTGTTCCATATGAGAGCATGCTTAACTGTAAATATGAAAAAAGATACCCAACTATCCCAATCATTTTAAGTGACTGTTGAATTGAGAGAGATCATATCGTTATCTCTCAAATCATAGTAAAAATCATGTGATAGCGCTCCCTTTCTGTTATTAATAAATAATAAATATATGTTCACTAATGCATGCGTGTTTATTTAAATGCATAAATATAATGTTTTAAAAGACAGTTGTGTCTTTCATTTCCAAAGGATATAAAAAAATGGTGCATATCACTGAAACCTCTCTATAGTGAACCTCCATTCATCAAATTGCCGAAATTTTGGTCCCCTCCATTACGATGTAAAGAGGTTTTGCTGTATCATTAGTAATTTTGGTTGCTACTGGCATCAGCTATCTAGAGTTCAAATTTTGTGACACTATTTTAATCCATCCTGAATTAACCATGATTGATTTCATCTCAAATCAGGCAGAGGGGTGTCAGGTGACCATCACCAATTTTTCTGAAATTTATACATTGCAGAGTCACGCCCCAGAGTAAAAAATGAAAAATTACATAAATGCTGATTACTAAGGAACCATGGCCCGTAAAGCAGTGGTTATTCTGTCATTTTAAAGAAAACTCATTTATGCACATATTATGTTGTTTAGATTATCTTGTGGAAAAGAATGATAAAATTTGAACATGGTCACTCATAGACATTTCACTCTCGCTTCTTCAAAAACTGCCGAGACATTATTTTCTCATGAAGTACATGTTTGACAATTATCACTTTCTTAAAGTAAGTTCTTTCCTATTATGAAACTTGAATTTTACACATGTAAACTAGCTCTATTTAGATAAAAAAATGATTGGGTGAAAGGAACACCTGTACATGCGATCAATAGTTTCATGTATCGGTAGTTAACGGACACGGGACAACTATAGCTTGCTCTGAAAATAACACACAACCAAACAGGCTGTGGCACTAACAAATTCAGATATAAAGACATGCAGTACTCAAAATCTCACCATGAATGACTTCATTGTGTGTTTCCGAAAAACCTGGTCAATTTCTAAAACCACTGCAGTTTGTTCAGAAAAGAATGACATTAGTGTCTCGTTTATGCATCCACATGGTCCATCGAAATGTTCCACATCGCCCAAAGTAAAAGACTTATGTGAAGTGCCATCGAAAAATACTCTGTGCAAATTGCCACTCATCCACCGTTTCCAGTCAGTAGCAGTAGGAGTTTGCACACATTGGATGCCATGGAAGTAAACAAGATTGAACTTGCTTTCAGTCAATAGATGTAACCAATCATTCAGATATGAAATTTTCACTCTTATGAATGCTAAGTAGAATGAAACTTCATTTTTTTTCCCCTTGAAGGTATGCAATCTTGGTGTAAAAGTGTCGAAAACATGCCTAACTTTGACATGCCTTGAAAAAAAAGTATAAAATTACTACCTTTTTTAATTTTTTTTATTAATAGCAGAACATTTAAACTACCCACTGAGAAATTTATAAAAAATAAAAGGTGGCCTTTTTTTAGTGATAAATTGCTAAATAATGACTAATTTATATTGTTTAAACAAGTCCTATTTGTTTATCATTGCTTCAAATGACTTGCAAGTTATCCAGAATGTGCATAAATGAATTCTCTTAAAAAAAAAAACAATAACCACTGCTTTATGGGCCATGGTTCCTTAGTAATCAGCATTTACGTGATTTTTCATTTTTTACTCAGAGGCCTGACTCTGCAATGTTCAAAGGATGGTAACTTTATAACGGTTCAGTTCTGAGCTGAGGTAAAGTTATCATTATTCATCACAAGGATACTGCTTTCATATTTATAACTTTCACAAAAATTTGTGATGGTCACCTGACATGATTTTGCTCTATCTGCCTGATTTGAGATGAAATGTCCCCATGGACACAGTATTTGTTTTATTTACACTAAAAAATATGTTTTGAATTATAGGTATCAGCTAATTTATTAATTTCCTTGCTTTTTCCTAGAACTCATCCTTTAAAACCTTGTAGATAAATCTTTTTTCTTGCTATGTAAAAATAGAACTAATATATTTAAATACATTATGTGCAGGAAGAAATTTTGATTTTTTTATGGTAAACTAATATTTACCATTTATTTGATGGCCCTCCAAGAATTTATTCACCGCAAAACATTGCCTCTGATAACCAACCAGATTTTAAAGCCCTAAATTTTAAATTTTTCAAAAACAAATACTTTTGAAGATTCGGGAGCTAAAATGACAAATTGAAATAAACAAAATGATGAAATTCTATGCAGACCGGCAAGGAGCTCAACTATGCTTATGGAGTCTATTGAAACTCCTAGGAAGTAAGATCTATTATCACCAGAATGATGCATTGGATGTACAGTGGAACTTGGTTAGTACGTTCCTCCTTAGTACGTTTTCCTCCTTAGTACGACGATTTCTCTCGGTCCCGGTACCATCGGAACAAAATACAGGCAAAAGTATTTGGTTAGTACGTTTGAAAAAATTGCGCTTTCCTGGTGTTAGTACGCTCAATTGCTAGCCGTGACGCAACCCGCAATTCGTTCTCTAGTATCTTCTTAAGGGTCGTAAAGCTCCGAATTCATGATTTAATTTATTATTACTAGCCATTAACATTCTTGCATTCATTTCACATCTCTTTCTTCGACTGTGATTTATCCAAATGCATTTCTCAATTCTTATGACGTGATGAATTTATCAGGAATGTCTGACTATGCAAACCTGCAGCCAATGAGAAGCCCCAATTTTCCCCACCCCGAGCTCCTCACCTTCTGTTGCCTCTGGAGTGCCCACTGCGCACAAATTTCACGAGGGGGCATTTGTTGCTATTGCACGAGTTATCATGATGAAGAAATGAGTCTTATCCAATTCCCACTTTATCTAAAGCAGTACTGCACGACGTCAATGCTACGGGGTGTGTGCATATTTGACTACTGCTGCGGGAGCAGACGATGCTCTGGATCTCCATGCGAAGCTTAGCTTAAAAATACTTGATTTCGGCACGAAAGCAGACGACATTAAACTAATTTTTAAAGAAAATTTCAACATTATAATATAAAATCTTCTTGTAATTACGTCGTAATATAATAATCTTGCGTGTTATTATTCGATATATCGATCGATATAACAATCAATATGGCTTTATTCCAGAAGCGAATGTGTACGGTTGTTGCCGTAATTTAAGGTTAATATAATTTTGTCCAATTTTTATGATGTTTAAAAACAACCCGTTGACATACTCAGGGTTGTTGTTATATTCTCCGAGTATCCTGTGACAAAAAAGAAATGACATAGCTTTACTTGTCCTCTTTCTATAAATACATATAGGATAAATCACGGGAGAAAGACGCCGTTTTCATGTAATTGTCTTCGGGAAATCTATGAAACATTGTGATTTTTTATTCACACGGTATTGTTTTTCAATGTAGCGCCCATTTTCTTTATTTTAAAGGTGAAAAGAGCTCAGGAAAGCGATCTTACGAGAACTACCGATAGTAATTGTAATTATGACGACTTTTCCTCAGATTGCAATTACCCCGACTGCTATTTTTTACTTTCCTCGTTAGCACGTTTTCCTGGTTAGTACGTTCATTTTTTGTGGTCCCTTCAGAAACGTACTAAACAGGTTCCACTGTAATTATAATTATTAGGGATGGACGGATCCAGGATTTTTTTTCGGAACCGGATTCGGATCGGATCTCCTTGATTTTCGGAGCTGGATCTTTCGGATCTTTGGATATTTTCGGATCGAGATGCATTTTCAAATTCCTGACGCTGAGATTCCCCCGATGATTGTTCAATCTCTTGGGGAGAGTCACACTATGTGCCAGTCGTATTTTGCTATTTTTATTTACCACGGCTGAATTTCTCCTACGTAACCTCTGCGATAGCTTTCAAACGAAACTGTTCACGAGTAGGACAAGAATCGCATGCGACGGCGCATTCGAAGATAGAATCTGAATTCTTTCCTCCCTTATTCATCCATGTTGCATTCACTGAAGCTATTTTTTTAAATTTCGGATGCAGATCTGATGTCTTCCACGACTTTGGATCCGATGTATCCAGTGAAGGGCAATATTCGTGGATATTTGGAACCAAGGTATCCGATCTGACCATCCCTAATAATTATATTTCATTATATGTTGGTATTTTGATAAAACTCATGGATAAAACGTCCATGAGTTCCGTCAATATACAAATAGAATAAAGGTCAAACACAATATAAATAGGCAATAAAATATACACATGCTGTACAAACATACATCTATCCATCAGGATTGAAGTTAAGATTCATAATTCAATGTAAAACATCAGTTATAAACTCATTTAGATTAAAGTAGCAATTTTAAATCAGAACATGTTTTAATTTAGCTTTATATTCAGTCGATGAAGAAATATGTATAAGTTATCATGCAATTAGTAATCTTGCATGGGAAGGAAGTCTGGCCAAGTACCAAAAAATAATGAGCTGAGACTTGTTGTCTTTGAAAATAAGATATCACGTAGGGTGTTAGGACCTGTTAAAGAAAATGGAGTGTGGAGAATGAGGAAGAATCAGGAACTATAGGCCACTATACAATCCTGATGTACTGTAAGTCTTCGACATATGAACAAGATGCGTTCTAAGTAGGGATGGTCGGATCGGATACCTCACATCCAAATACCCGCAGATAATGCCCTTCATCGGATACATCGGATCCAAAGTCGCATCTGTCCGATCTGGATCCGAAGTTACATAGCAGAATTTCAGCCGTGGAAAATAAAAAAGCCAAAATATGACTGGCACATAGTGTGACCCTTCCCAAGATACAAGATACTGTACAATCATCAGGGGAATCTCAGCGACGTAGGATATAGACCACATCAAAAGTAACAAAGTCGCAGATTTAAGAAAAAAACCACCCTCAGACCTCCATCAGCTCGTGCCTCTGTTGTTTTTTTCCGAAATCACACGGACCATAAATCATTATCTTCATTAGGGGAGGGGGGTTCAAAACCAGGGGGGAAATTTTTAAACAACAGGGTAAAAAGTAAGAGGGTTTCAAACTAATTTTAACATCCTTCATAATCGAAAAAAAACTTAATTTTTCAAAGAAATGTATTGTAAATTCATGATTTTTCCATATTTTGTCTCCTTTCATGAAGAAAAGTTCTTGAATAATTACTTCGTGTAATAGAAGAAATATGAAAATGCATTTGGATCCGAAAATATCCAATCCGAAAGATCTGGCTCCGGAAAATCGAAGATCAGATCCGAATCCACATCCGAAAAAAATCCCGAATCCGTCCATCCCTAGTTCTAAAACGTTGTTCATATGTTGAATTTGTTATTTAAAAGGAGACATTGCGAAAGTGATGTCAAGAAAGAAGATGAAACCTTTTTTATTTGTAAGTTGACACTTAGACAGGAATACTGTTGAAGGGTTTTATAATAATACTTTCTCTCTCTCTCTCTCTCCTGTGCTTGAAGTATATTTATTGAAACTACAAAAGAAAAATCTCCCTATTTCCACGAGAATACTGCTTGTCTTATGTGTTATCTTCCCTATTATTGATTACTGTATAGTAGTCTATAATGACTTACCTAGTGTATTTGAAATGTGTCTGCAACGGTTAATTAACTCCTGTGTTAGATTTATATTTGATTTACGTAGAAATGAACAGTTGT
Organism: Ischnura elegans; assembly: GCF_921293095.1. Classification (NCBI taxonomy): domain Eukaryota; kingdom Metazoa; phylum Arthropoda; class Insecta; order Odonata; family Coenagrionidae; genus Ischnura; species Ischnura elegans. The sequence continues at coordinate 19,389,057 of NC_060258.1, read as the reverse complement.
CCAAATTCTACACTGATCTGAATTGGTTACCTCTTCACAGCCGAAGGGATTATATCCTGTGATCTTTTCTGTTCTCCTTATTCCAAAAACAGACTCCTGCATACCTGTACAAATTATTCATCCCCCGCAAAAAAGTTACTGGAATTTTCACCCGCCGTGTTTCTGACCTTCATATTACCCAAGCCCACACCAATATATATTTCATATTTTTTCATCCAACTGCGTCTAGATTCTGGAACTATCTTCCGCCAAATATAAAGACGTCACAATCACTTCAGTCGTTTAAAAGAAGGCTGTACTCCTATTTGAAGTCTGGGGCTTAATTCAGTCTCCTCAACTCATTAAAGTTATCATCTTAAAGTTGTGATGTTATCAAAGCTCTCTTCACAAATGTGTATATGTATGTGTGTGTTCATTACTGTCTAAGTTAAAACTTATATTTTTGTGTTATTAGTATTGAATATTTTACATTTTTTGTATAAATATCTACTATTTGTTAGCCTAGCAATAATATCCATAATGCCTTATTTTTGTCAAAATGCCTTTTATTAAGAGTAGAACATTTCCTGTATTTTCTATTTTTTGATCTCATAGGTTTCACCTAGAGCATAATAAAAATATTCTCTTCTATTCTCTCCCTTTCTCTCTCAGGCAAGGCGTTCGAGGACCGCGAGAAACTCCGCCGCCACGCCAAGGTGCACGACTCGGTGTACTCTTGCGAGTGGTGCGGCAAGGCCTTCCACCGCATGGACAAGCTCCACCAGCACCGGAGGACGCACACCAACGAGCGCCCCTACCACTGCGACGTGTGCGGAAAGGGATTCACGCGTGGCGACAAGCTCTCCGAGCACCGTCGGACGCACGACTCGGCCAAGCGCCACCAGTGCCCCGAGTGCGGCAAGTGCTTCTCGCGCGGCGACTACCTCCAGACGCACCGACGCAAGCACCTGCCCGGGGAGGAAGGGCCGCAGTTCAAGTGTGAGCTATGCGCAAAGAGTTTCGTTTCGAAACGCGAGCTGGTTTTGCACGCGGACACGCACTCGGAAGAGAAGCCTTTCGCCTGCGCCGAGTGCGGGAAGCGGTTCAAGCGCAAGGGAGCGCTGAACACGCACCGCAAGGGGCTGCACGGCGTGACGGCAGAGCAGCTGCTGGAGACGCAAGGCGTGCCGTGGGTCGAGAAGACGAAAAACATCCTGGCGACGTATCTGCAGGCGCCTCTGGCCTCGTGATAGTCGCACGTCGTTCCGGGATGCGCAAGAGTACGCAACAACAACACAAGCGCGTGCTCCCCAATGGGTCGAGTGTGGCGTCGTGCCTTAGTAAACTTTCATGAAAGCGGTGATTATGTTATCTTGCTACTTAAGACGTGTAGGGTGATGCTCATTATAATTAATTCTCCACTTCAATGAGATATTCGTTATAATGAGGTATACCCTCTCTCAGGAAGTGTCCATCACAACGAGACATCCGCTATTATGGGTTTATGATTGCAATGTGAACTGTCCTTGCAAGTTGTGTTTATACTAGATATATACCGTTAATTCTTTATTATATCAAATGTTTTTTAGGGTCAGTCAGGTCTCAATTTTTTGAGATTACCTTTAAATGTGTGAGGTGAAACTTTCTTTTAGTAATCCTAGCCAAGTCAAACTTTACTTGCATGATTGTGGTCGCATTATGTTATTTCTAGGTATTTTTCAGAGTTTATGCATGGAGATGAGAACGCGGTACTTTCCCGATGAAATGATTTCCTTTTATCTATGTAAAGTCTCCTAACGGCTAAAGTTTCTCTATTATATGTTAATTTTTTATGGGGAGACTTGGTTGTATTGTTACCTCTGCAGTTGCGAGTTCAATCGGACATTGGAAATGGTCAGTGTAACATGAGTCCACTCGCTTGTTCATTAACAATCTGAGCTGCGATGCATACACATGCCGTCGGTGCAACTGTGTCTACGATTTGTTGTTCAAGCCGTTTGTTATTGCCTTAGTTGATTCCTGATACATATAGGTTTTTTTTTGCTAATACAAGTTTTCTAGTATATAGCGAGATATTTTTGTTATATATCGAGCTCTCCAAACCATCATGAGTTAGTTTCTAGTTGAAGTCTGCACTGTGAATGGCTTGTGTGAGTTTACCCATTGTAGCGATAATTTTGTGGTGATCACTCTTTGGGAATCAGCGGATACTTATTTTGTGAGGCTATCTTTTAATTAAATAGGGTGAATCTGTGAAAAAATATCCTGGTCCACGCATCTGTGGGCGACATGCTTGTGATCACGACTTCCATCTGTTGTTTACAGTGTGTTTGTCAGGGGTTATGCTAAGAAGATGGCCGAATGCATTTCATTTTTCTTTGTGCCTCAGTGAGCTTATTTACCTTCGTCATATTTATCGTTAAAACGCGAGTTTTCAGTGGTGTGGCTTTCGCTATTGCCAGAGTCTTTAATAATAATGCACCCAACCATCAGCTTGAGTAACACTGGTTCTCTAGAACAAGCGAAAATTCGTCCTGGCAAGTGATTTAGTGTCCCATCTGTGTTAAGCTGTATTGTATTTTGTTTAGGCCCAAGATATTTGGCGGTGCATCTGCCGGCATTGTCACGTTATCGTAGCTGTGCTCAATTACAGTGCGTGCTTGTCTGTAGTTGCGCTAGTGAAAGAGTAAAAAATACAATTTACAGGTGTTGAAATGACGTTGAACATAATTGCATGACGTTGTCAACGTTAATGCACCTTTGTTCCGTCATATTGGCTGCGCAAAGCAATGAATTGGAAACACACTGTGCACCTCTCATTGAGCATAATTACACGACGTAGTCAACGTTATTGCAGCTGCGTTCCATTCTATTGGCCGAGCAAAACAAAACTAGTTGTACGTACAGTTTGTGACTTTTGTAATAAGTTCGGCCTGTTGCGATGAGATTAAGGCACCATTGATGTACTGCGTATCTTTCTTTCATGCGATCTAGTGAGAAATCATGATAACCAGCCATATTTTTACGCAAGGTTGTGCCTCATTCTGGCACAATTATAACTAATTGTTCCCTGTGTGCTGTGTTGTGGTTTTCTTTCGAGTTTGGAATGATAGCCACTGTCACTGCAGACGTCTTTCACCTGACTGAGGTCATAGTCACCCATATAAGCCCGTTAATTCTTCATCCAATGCACATAACAGAAAATTTGTCCTATATTGAAAGCAAATACTTATTTAGTTGAGAATTTAAAAATGACTAGATATCGATTTGATTTAATTTCTTTGAATGTTATTTAATACTGATTTTATTTAATGCTTTTGTTTTTCCAGATCGTTTAGTTAAACAATAAGGAAGTGACTGCAGAAAAAGATTTGTTTCTTACTTTGACGGATCCCATGAAAGTTGAAGTTTGTTATGTATATATTTCCTATAATTTTTATGCTAAGTAGTCGATCGAGTAGAAATATTTTTGGTTGAGTTCAACGTCAAGAAATTCAAGTACAATTCACGTACCATGTGGGCATGAAATCGTCGCGCTTAAAATTTAAGTTGGATTAGTTCTGCTTCATTTCTGATGTAATTATGTTTTGGGTCGTTGTTCACATTATTCCTTGGTCCGGATTCTCAGGCTGTTCCGGTTCTTGATCAAAGGTTTGATTTTCAAATGCCGTATGTTTTGCCATTGAATTTTGGCTGACGGTAATACCTCTTGAGTGTATTAAAACAATGTTTTGGTTCTCATTGGTCATTGCCGAACATTTTAAAATCATCGAAACAATCCGAAAATGAGGGCAATCAATTCAGTCATTGAATTCAAACTCAAATATTCGTAACTGGTGGCCATGTCCTCGTAATCATTTCCAACAATGAATCAATGGATTGTCATGCTTCAATCCGCTTTCCTGAGCCCTGCATCATTCTTTGGGTGTGCACTTCAAGGTTGCCGGGATGGAGGAAGTAGTGGTTGACCCCAGGATAATGCTCTTATCCTGTTTCATCCCGCTGTTAAATTTAATAATAATTTTATGAGAAGTTAAACAAATTGGAATTTGCAACAGTCTTCGCCATATACATAGGATATACAAGGTTGAGTGAATCTAAGTTAAAAAAAATATATTGTTGAAGTAAGCAAGTAAATAAGCAAATACAGTGAAATGTCTACATAATGAACGCCAGTGCAACGAAATATTCACTATAACGAAATATCCCATATAACGAAATTTTAGTTTATCGAACGTATTTGCGATGTGCGTAGGATTTTATTACAAAGACATTTCACTGCACACAGAATGCATATGGCAAACCATAGGATTATAAATCTACAGAGGATAACACAATATCACAGAGGAAAAACTCAATTAACAGCTGTTCTTGTTAGCCAGTTACGGATAAGTTTTTTAATATACGGCACACTCTTTACCCTCTGGGGGCAATCTGTTAAAAAGGCGAATTGTTTACATAAATTCCTGTAGGTACGTGTTCGAGCTGCTCTTTGTCGCACCGATTTGCCAATTTACTTCATTTTCGTGTCCTGTTCCAGCCAGCTGTTTAGTTTAATAATGCACATATTCACCGATGCATGACTGCACTTTTTTTAGAGCATTTGATCTCCAATTTACATCTTCATCTCATTGCAGTGCTTACAGATTCGCTTTTCTTGTAATACGAGGGTTATTATTCCGTGGGTAAGGTCCGGTTTAGCAAAAAAAATGAAAAATCAAAATTTTTTCCAAAACAATTGTTTCATTTACGTTCCTTACATCATTCTCTATTCAGGCCTCCCACTCAACCGTGAATAAGCCGTGAATTTTGTCTGCCGTGAAAAAACCTGGAAGTAGCCATGAATTTTGCCATGAAACCTTAGAAAAATCTCTCATTTGATTGTAGATCTGGGATTGACGGATCAAAACAAATATATATATACGTCGATCATTATTTCAAGGACAGACACAAGTAGACACTGTCCATGCATTTACTTGCACACGTATATTCTAAGCGCAATCATTGGTCCGTGTGCCATGACAACACGCAGACCTTAAGCCTGTGATTGGAAGATCTTTAACCAAAGTGAACATTAACCCTGGCGAGAAATCAGACACCTCTTCACTTCCCTGTCACACTCCATTTTCCCACTCATGACCTTTAGTCGGCCCTGAATTTTGCTAATGATAGACGACGTAATAAGAGCACTTTCATTGCTTTGTTTGCATTCATGGTGTTTATCGCGTTTGCTATATTTTTAGTTAGCGTGCAGGTGCGGCCTGTGATTGTTATGTGATCAATATTTCTTCCTAAAATGGCTTATCAACAGACCGTAAATTTATGATTTATATTTAGTGGTAACCCTGTCTATTTTTCTACATAATTTCCATACTTATTTAAACATTTTTGACATCGTTCAACAAGTTTTTGAATGCCTGAGTTGTAGGAATAGGCCGCGTGCGAAGATAACCAATCTTTAGCTGCTTCTTTCACTTAACAATCTGTGTCTTTAGGTGGGGGAACTAGTCGAAATCATTTTGGCTCCAACTCTGGACCATTGTCGTGAGTGGGTCGTTGAATTTTTTCGTCGACGGCATTGACCAAATCGTCTGAAATCACTGATCGATGCACATGTTCACGGACACGAGTGCACCCTTATTTTTATAGAGCATTTGATCTCCAATGTGCATCTTCATCTCATGGCAATTCTTACAGATTCGCTTTTCTGATAATACGAGGGTTATTCCATGGTAAGGTCGGGTTAAGCAAAAAAAATTGAAAATTAAAATTTTTTCCAAAACAATTGTTTCATTTACATTTCTTACATCTTTATCTATTTTTCTACATAATTGCCATGCTTATTTAAACATTTTTCACGTCGTTCAACAAGCTTTTGAATGCCTAAGCTGTAGGAATCGGCTGCCTGAAAAGATAACCAATTCTTTCACTTTATGATCTGTCTTTAGGTAACGGAACTGGTGGAAATCAATTGGCTCCAAGTCCGGACTGTACGGTGGGTCGTTGAATTTTTTCGTCAACCGCATTGACCAAATCGTCTGAAATCACTGATCGTCGCCCAGAGAGCGTCGTTCTTCGTGCACTTTCTCCCGTCATTCATTACTATCTCATACTTTACCACTTGTGTACTTCATACCGTCGCTCATTATGTTAGGACCAGAAACGTTAGTAATCTGGCGATGAATTGTTAACATTAGCGGACAAAAAATGTGTCACTGCCCTTGCTGGCAGGCTGATCAGTTGCGTTAAACATTGTGAGGTGACACTATAAACAGCACTCAGCAACAATGCCAATGCGCAAGGCATGCATGTTTTGTCCTTGATGCCGAATGGGAGTAGTTGCTGCGAATCGGACCTTACTTTTGGAGTGACACTCGTAGTCGTTTCTCCTTCAGCAGTTTGATTGGCCATTCTTTGTTTCTTGGAGAGTCGAAGACATTTATTATACGTCACTGTCGAATTTGGCTACAAGCGTTACATATTTGATTACAACAGCATATAATTGATTCCCATGGAGAACAAGTACATGAATTTGCTTTATTATTTTTTCTCCAAAATTTCACTCCCAAAGTACCTTTTAAAAATGTTCGGCGATACCCAATAAGTACCAATTTTTCTGTGCGTTAATATTATACAGACTATATGAAATTGTTATGCATAGTCCAACTTCTTTATGGACATGACCATGGAAAAAATAATTTGTTTATGACTTCTTTGCCGTTGAAGAGAAAGTGTATTCTAAGTTTACGTTACTAAGTTGATTGTGTAGGAAATATCTCTGTCAAGTTCCATAACGAAAAATCCCCGCTGTGCAATACTTTAATCTACCTTGTGTTGAGAATTTATCTGGATTTGAGTTAGAAGTGTACGATATGAGAGTAAATTTTATGTCATAGTTTATTAATTATGTTGAGGAAGTGTGACAGATATCTGTATGTACATATACAGTGGAACTTGGTCATAACGTCATCAAAGGGACCAGAAGATTTTTAACGTTATATCCGAGTGACGTTATAAAAAAAACAGCCTTTAATCTGAGTGAAAGGACAAAGTAAAGACGCAAATGTTCTGCTTTATATACAACACTGTTTGTTGAAATCTACTCGTACATTGGAATATGTATGATAAAGAAACGAAAAAAAAAGATATTCACAATTAAATATTTTATAGCCTTATAAATATCTTACTTTACTGTCGAAAAAAATCTGAGATCTTATTTTGAACGGTCCTTTCAGAAATATAAATTCTCTCCGTTGTGCAACGAACGTCTTGAAGTGTGCTGAGTGTTGAAGCAGTGCAGCAGTGAAGCACTTTTGCAACCCAAGAATCACAAAATTGTTGCCGCTATACCCGAGCGTCGCAATATTTGTCGATGATATAAACTGGTTTTCGTGCAGCATACAAAATGTTCAATTTTGGCTGGTCTGTATAAAATGTGACGTTATACCCGAGTTGACGTTACAGCCGATGCCGTTATAACAAAGTTCCACTGTATATAGTAATTGATTGTTTTCCTTTTCGTAGCATTTGTGTGTGTGTGTGTGTGCCTTAAATCTGATTGGTTGATTTTAAGTGAATCCTTTTGTTTCCTCTGTGGGGGGTGTGTACTGTAGCAAACGTTTCGAAACGAAACGCAAGTAAGGCCTTAACGTGTGCCGTGGATTCCGCCACTGCGAGGACTGACTGTGCGTTGTATTGCGTGATGTCCGCTGGGCATCATGAGGGAGGCTTTCGCAGTGAATGCATGAAACTGTGTGGGACCATTAGTAAAATGTATACCATGTTTATACAGTGTTATTCAAATATTATTTGAAAGGGAAATAAAAATGTACCACAACCAATGAAAATGCCACTTTAACTCCATTAACTCCGTCTTTTTCCACTCTAAAATTTCTTTTAAAAATTGCTTCCACACAGAAAGAAACAAAGATTGCATTTCCAAGATAAAAAATTGTAGTATTCATCATGATGAATACTACAATCTACAATCATCTCGAGAAAACTATTGTAAAAAAATACAAATAGAGCAATACTTCACTTCGCATTGGTAATTACTTCAATTTAAAAAATAAACAGGTATTTATAAGGAAAGCTTGTGTCTTGAGGAGCATTCGTTTAAAAATCGCTTCCCCAGAGTGAAAAAATTAAAAATGTGATTATGAAATGACATTCCTTGTCATAAACGCGATTTCACTGCGAACAGAGAAAAAATTAAAAATGTGATTTGCAGATAAAAAAATCTTGATGTAAACGCGATTTCACTGCGAATAGTAAAAAAATAAAAATGTGATATGGAAATAAAAAACCTTGATTTTATAGCAAGTTAACTGCGAAGAGTGAACAAATTTAATACGTAATTTTGAAATTTTGTATTAAACACGATTTTACTGCGAAATATGAACAAATAAAAAATGTGATTTGGAAATAAAAATCCTTGATTTAAACGCGATTCAGCTGCGAAGAGTGAAAAATTATTAATATCATAAGTCACTTGTAAATTAAAATCGTTGTTCAATCCGCTATTTCACTGCGATGAGTGAAAAATTAATTAAGTGTTTTGGAGATGAAAATCCTTGTTATTAACGCGATTTCACTGCGAAGAATTTAACAAATAAAATGAGATTCGAAAATAAAAATACTTCCTATAAACGCAATATCACTGCGAAGAAAGAAACAATGAAAAATGTGATTTGGGAATGTAAGTCCTTTGTATAAATGCGATTTCACTGCGAAGAAAGAAAAATTAAAAACATGATTTAAGATGAAAATCCTTGTTACAAACATGATTTCAATGCGGAGAGAGAAAACATTAAAAATGTGATTTGAAGAAAAAATTATTGTTATAATCGCGACATCACTAAGAAGAGTTAAAAAATTAAAAATCTAATTTGGTAATGAATATTCCTGTCATAAACGCAATTTCACTAAGAAGAAAGAAATAATTAAAAATGTGATTTGTGACATAAAATGCTTCTTATAAAAACGATATCACTGCGAAGGGTGGAAAAATTAAAAATGTGATTTAAAAAAGAAATTCCATGTTTTAACGCGATTTCACAGCGAAGAGTAAAGTAAAAAAATGTGATATGCAGATTAAAATTCTTGATGTAAACGCGATGTCATTGCGAAGAGAGAATAAATATAAATGTGAACTTGTAATGAAATTCCATGTTCAAAACGCAATTTCACCCCAAGAGAAAAAATTAAAAATTTGATATGGAGATTAAATTCCTTGATATATTGATTTCACTGCGAAGAGTGAAAAAGTTATAAAAAATGAAAATATTTCTATGAACGCGATTAAAAGGCGAAGAGTGAAAAAAATAAAAATAAGATTTGGAAAAAAAGTCATTGATCATGAATTTACTGCGAGTAGAGAAAAAATTGAAAGTGTGATTAAAAATGAAAATGCTTCTTATAACCGCGATTTCACTACGAAGAGTAATAAAATTAAAAATGTTATTTGGAAAAAAAGAAAAACGAAAATAAAAGATATGATTGCGAGGAATAAAAGCATTAAATATGTGATTAAAAAATTAAAATTCGTCTTAAAAACGCGATTTCACTCGAAGAAAGAAAAAATTAAAAATGTGATTTGGAGATTAAAATCAATGTTATAATCGCGAATTCACCGCGAAGTGTGAAAAAATTTAAAATGTGATTTAAAAATGCAAACGCTTCTAATTAACGCGATTTCACTGGGAAGAGCAAATAATCTAAAACTGTGAGGTGAGAATGAAAGTCATGTTAATAATTGCGAATTCATTGCTAGTAGAGAAAAAAATAAAACTATGATTTAAAAATGATAATGCCTATTATACACGCGATTTCACTGGGAAGAGTAAAAAATCTAAAAATGTGAGGTTGAAATGAAAGTCGACTTTAAACTTGCGATTTCATACCAGTGGAGAGAAAATTAAAAATGAGATTAAAAAATGAAAATGCTCATTATACACGGAATTTCACCTGGAAGTGTAAAAAATCTAAAAATATGAGGTAGAATTCAAAGTCATTTTTATGATTGCGATTTCACTGCTAATAGAGAAAAAAATTAAAAATGTAATAAAATAAGATTTAAAAGTTAATATCCTTGAAACAAACGCGATTTTACTGCGAGGAGAGAATAAATTAAAAAAATGATTTATAAGTGAAATTCCTACTTAGAAACGCGATTTCACTGCGAGGAGAGCAAAAATTGAAAATAATATTTGAATGTAAAAATCCTTGTTAGAAACGCGATTTCACTGCGAGGAGAGGAAAAATTGAAAATAATATTTAAGAGTGAAAATCCTTGTTAGAAACGCGATTTCACTGCGAGGAGAGAAAATATTGAAAATAATATTTAAATGCGAAAATCCTTGTTAGAACGCGATTTCACTGCGAGGAGAGATAAAATTGAAAATACTAATTAAATGTGAAAATCCTTGTTAGAACCGCGTTTTCACTGCGAGGAGAGATAAAATTGAAATTAATATTTAAATGTGAAAATCCTTGAAAGAATCGCGATTTCTCTGCGAGGAGAGAAAATATTGAAAATAATATTTAAATGCGAAAATCCTTGTTAGAGACGCGATTTCACTGCGAGGAGAGATAAAATTGAAAATACTAATTAAATGTGAAAATCCTTGTTAGAACCGCGTTTTCACTGCGAGGAGAGATAAAATTGAAATTAATATTTAAATGTGAAAATCCTTGAAAGAATCGCGATTTCTCTGCGAGGAGAGAAAAAATGGAAAATAATATTTAAATGTGAAAATCCTTGTTAGAGACGCGATTTCACTGCGAGGAGAGAAAAAACTGAAAATATTATTTAAATGTGAAAATCCTTTTTAGAAACGCGATTTCACTGCGAGGAGAGAAAAAAGTGAAAATAGTATTTAAATGTGAAAATCCTTGTTAGAAACGCGATTTCACTGCGAGGAGAGAAAAAACTGAAAATAATATTTAAATGTGAAAATCCTTTTTAGAAACGCGATTTCACTGCGAGGAGAGAAAAAAGTGAAAATAGTATTTAAATGTGAAAATCCTTGTTAGACACGCGATTTCACTGCGAGGAGAGAAAAAACTGAAAATAATATTTAAATGTGAAAATCCTTGTTAGACACGCCATTTCACTGCGTGGAGAGAAAAAATTGAAAATAATATTTATATGTGAAAATCCTTGTTAGAAACGCGATTTTACTGCGAGGAGAGAAAAAATTGAAAATAATATTTAAATGTGAAAATCCTTGAAAGAATCGCGATTTCTCTGCGAGGAGAGAAAAAATGGAAAATAATATTTAAATGTGAAAATCCTTGTTAGAGACGCGATTTCACTGCGAGGAGAGAAAAAACTGAAAATATTATTTAAATGTGAAAATCCTTTTTAGAAACGCGATTTCACTGCGAGGAGAGAAAAAAGTGAAAATAGTATTTAAATGTGAAAATCCTTGTTAGAAACGCGATTTCACTGCGAGGAGAGAAAAAACTGAAAATAATATTTAAATGTGAAAATCCTTTTTAGAAACGCGATTTCACTGCGAGGAGAGAAAAAAGTGAAAATAGTATTTAAATATGAAAATCCTTGTTAGACACGCGATTTCACTGCGAGGAGAGAAAAAACTGAAAATAATATTTAAATGTGAAAATCCTTGTTAGAACGCGTTTTCACTGCGAGGAGAGAAAAAATTGAAAATACTAATTAAATGTGAAAATCCTTTTTAGAAACGCGATTTCACTGCGAGGAGAGAAAAAAGTGAAAATAATATTTAAATGTGAAAATCCTTGTTAGAAACGCGATTTCACTGCGAGGAGAGAAAAAAGTGAAAATAGTATTTAAATATGAAAATCCTTGTTAGAAACGTGATTTCACATCGAGGAGAGAAAAAATTAAAAATAATATTTAAATGTGAAAATCCTTGTTAGACACGCGATTTCACTGCGAGGAGAGAAAAAACTGAAAATAATATTTAAATGTTAAAATCCATGTTAGACACGCCATTTCACTGCGTGGAGAGAAAAAATTGAAAATAATATTTATATGTGAAAATCCTTGTTAGAAACGCGATTTTACTGCGAGGAGAGAAAAAATTGAAAATAATATTTAAATGCGAAAATCCTTGTTAGACGCGATTTCACTGTGAGGAGAGATAAATTAGAAAATACTAATTAAATGTGAAAATCCTTGTTAGAACCGCGTTTTCACTGCGAGGAGAGATAAAATTGAAAATACTATTTAAATATGAAAATCCTTGTTAGAAACGCGATTTCACTGCGAGAAGAGAAAAAATTGAAATTAATATTTAAATGTGAAAATCCTTGAAAGAATCGCGATTTCTCTGCGAGGAGAGAAAAAATGGAAAATAATATTTAAATGTGAAAATCCTTGTTAGAGACGCGATTTCACTGCGAGGAGAGAAAAAACTGAAAATAATATTTAAATGTGAAAATCCTTTTTAGAAACGCGATTTCACTGCGAGGAGAGAAAAAACTGAAAATAATATTTAAATGTGAAAATCCTTTTTAGAAACGCGATTTCACTGCGAGGAGAGAAAAAAGCGAAAATAGTATTTAAATGTGAAAATCCTTGTTAGACACGCGATTTCACTGCGAGGAGAGAAAAAACTGAAAATAATATTTAAATGTGAAAATCCTTGTTAGACACGCCATTTCACTGCGTGGAGAGAAAAAATTGAAAATAATATTTATATGTGAAAATCCTTGTTAGAAACGCGATTTTACTGCGAGGAGAGAAAAAATTGAAAATAATATTTAAATGCGAAAATCCTTGTTAGAACGCGTTTTCACTGCGATGAGAGAAAAAATTGAAAATAATATTTAAATGAGAAAATCCTTGTTAGATCGCGATTTCACTGTGAGGAGAGATAAATTTGAAAATACTAATTAAATGTGAAAATCCTTGTTAGAACCGCGTTTTCACTGCGAGGAGAGATAAAATTGAAAATACTATTTAAATATGAAAATCCTTGTTAGAAACGCGATTTCACTGCGAGGAGAGAAAAAATTGAAATTAATATTTAAATGTGAAAATCCTTGAAAGAATCGCGATTTCTCTGCGAGGAGAGAAAAAATGGAAAATAATATTTAAATGTGAAAATCCTTGTTAGAGACGCGATTTCACTGCGAGGAGAGAAAAAACTGAAAATAATATTTAAATGTGAAAATCCTTTTTAGAAACGCGATTTCACTGCGAGGAGAGAAAAAAGTGAAAATAGTATTTAAATGTGAAAATCCTTGTTAGAACCGCGTTTCACTGCGAGGAGAGATAAAATTGAAAATACTATTTAAATATGAAAATCCTTGTTAGAAACGCGATTTCACTGCGAGGAGAGAAAAAATATAAATTAATATTTAAATGTGAAAATCCTTGTAAGAAACGCGATTTCACTGCGAGGAGAGAAAAAATTAAAAATTATATTTAAATTTAGAATCCTTTTTAGAAACGCGATTTCACTGCGAGGAGAGAAAAAATTGAAGATAATATTTAAATGTGAAAATCCTTTTTAGAAACGCGATTTCAATGCGAGGGGAGAAAAAATTGAAAATAATATTTAAATGTGAAAATCCTTGTTAGAAACGCGATTTCACTGCAAGGAGAGAAAAAATAATTACAATATTTAAATGTGAAAATCCTTGTTAGAACCGCGTTTTCACTGCGAGGAGAGATAAAATTGAAAATACTATTTAAATATGAAAATCCTTGTTAGAAACGCGATTTCACTGCGAGGAGAGAAAAAATTGAAATTAACATTTAAATGTGAAAATCCTTGAAAGAATCGCGATTTCTCTGCGAGGAGAGAAAAAATGGAAAATAATATTTAAATGTGAAAATCCTTGTTAGAGACGCGATTTCACTGCGAGGAGAGAAAAAACTGAAAATAATATTTAAATGTGAAAATCCTTTTTAGAAACGCGATTTCGCTGCGAGGAGAGAAAAAATTGAAAATAATATTTAAATGTGAAAATCCATGTTAGAAACGTGATTTCACTGCGAGGAGAGAAAAAATTAAAAATAATATTTAAATGTAAAAATCCTTGTTAGAAACGCGATTTCACTGCAAGGAGAGAAAAAATTAAAAATTATATTTATATGTGAAAATCCATGTTAGAAACGCGATATCACTGCGAGGAGAGAAAAAATTGTAAATAATATTTGAATGTGAAAATCCTTTTTAGAAACGCGATTTCACTGCGAGGAGAGAAAAAATTGAAAATAATATTTAAATGTGAAAATCCTTTTTAGAAACGCGATTTCACTGCGAGGAGAGAAAAAATTGAAAATAATATTTAAATGTGAAAATCCTTGTTAGAAACTAGATTTCACTGCGAGGAGAGAAAAATTTAAAAATAATATTTAAATGTGAAAATCCTTGTTAGAAACGTGATTTCACGGCGAGGTGAGAAAAAATTAAAAATAATATAAAAATGTGAAAATCCTTGTTAGAAACGTGATTTCACTGCGAGGAGAGAAAAAATTGAAAATAATATTTAAATGTGAAAATCCTTGTTAGAAACGCGATTTCACTGCGAGGAGAGAAAAAATTGAAATTAATATTTAAATGTGAAAATCCATGTTAGAAACTAGAATTCACTACGAGGAGAGAAAAAATTAATTATAATATTTAAATGTGAAAATCCTGGTTAGAAACGCGATTTCGCTGCGAGGAGAGAAAAAAATGAAAATAATATTTAAATGTGAAAATCCTTGTTAGAAACGTGATTTCACTGCGAGGAGAGATAAAATTAAAAATAATATTTAAAATATCAAGATCCTTGTTAGAAACGCGATTTCTCTGCGAGGAGAGATAAAATTGAAAATACTATTTAAATGTGAAAATCCTTGTTAGAAACGCGATTTATTTGCGAATAGATAAAAAATTGAAAATAATATTTATATGTGAAAATCCTTGTTAGAACGCGATTTCACTGTGAGGAGAGATAAATTTGAAAATACTAATTAAATGTGAAAATCCTTGTTAGAACCGCGTTTTCACTGCGAGGAGAGAAAAAATTGAAAATAATATTTAAATGTTAAAATCCATGTTAGAAACACGATTTCACTGCGAGGAGAGAAAAAATTGAAAATAATATTTAAATGTGGAAATCCTTGTTAGAAACGCGATTTCACTGAGAGGAGAGAAAAAATTGAAATTAATATTTAAATGTGAAAATCCATGTTAGAAACTAGATTTCACAACCAGGAGAGAAAAAATTAAATATAATATTTAAATGTGAAAATCCTGGTTAGAAACGCGATTTCGCTGCGAGGAGAGAAAAAAATGAAATTAATATTTAAATGTGAAAATCCATGTTAGAAACGTGATTTCACTGCGAGGAGAGATAAAATTAAAAATAATATTTAAAATATCAAGATCCTTGTTAGAAACGCGATTTCTCTGCGAGGAGAGACAAAATTGAAAATACTTTTTAAATGCGAAAATCTTTGTTATAAACGCGATTTATTTGCGAATAGATAAAAAATTGAAAATAATATTTAAATGTGAAAATCCTTGTTAGAACCGCGATTTCACTGCGAGGAGAGAAAAAATTGAAAATAATATTTAAATGCGAAAATCCTTGTAAGAACCGCGATTTCACTGCGAGGAGAGAAAAAATTAAAAATTATATTTAAATGTGAAAATCCTTGTTTGAAACGTGATTTCACTACGAGGAGAGAAAAAACTGAAAATAATATTTAAATGTGAAAATCCTTGTTAGAAACGCGATTTCACTGCGAGGAAAGATAAAATTGAAAATACTATTTAAATAAGAAAATCCTAGTTAGAAACGCGATTTCACTGCGAGGAGAGAAAGAATTGAAATTAATATTTAAATGTGAAAATCCTTGTAAGAACCGCGATTTCACTGCGAGGAGAGAAAAAATTAAAAATTATATTTAAATGTGAAAATCCTTGTTTGAAACGTGATTTCACTACGAGGAGAGAAAAAACTGAAAATAATATTTAAATGTGAAAATCCTTGTTAGAAACGCGATTTCACTGCGAGGAGAGAAAAAATTGAAAATAATATTTAACCCTTTATGGTCAACAATTTTTTTACCCAAGGAAAAAATTTTTTCCTTCCAAATCTTAATCAAGGGAGACCATAGGAAGCACACATACCCATTTTTTAAACTTTTTTGTCAAAATTGATAAAAATTGAGGTATGTGCCAAATTCGGTACATTGGGCATTCCCGTAACAGTTAGGCTTCAACAGTAAGTAGGCAACCCGTCATACATTTTTAGATTAAAAAGACATAATTCCTCATTAACTGCCTCTTTACAACAATTAGTCTTACTAACAAAACATGGGAATATCCTTGGTCAAATTTTACCTATAATTCATTTCAATGCACAATGTGTAAATCATCAATAACATTATTACAGTCAAATATCAGCTGGCAGCATAATAAGTAATATGTGAGGAGGAAAACGGATATTTTTTCAAAAAGTAAACAACAATGTATCCATAATAATATGCCTGATGGCATTTGATTACTTAGTGAAATAAATTTGGAGAGAGTTACACATCATAATCAAACACTTATTCTAAAATGGATGCACTAATTTCTGTTGTGATTTCAGCAAAATATAAAAATCAATGGGGAAGTATTTGAAGAACTGCAGTAGATGGTTGGTAAAAATAACAATGAACCAAGTTATTTTTCATGAAATTTAATAAAACAATTTGAATTCTTGTTCAAGCACAAGTGTACATCGCATTTAGTACAAAGAAACACAGTTTTCCCTGAACAACCAGGGTTTTTGCACCTCTGCCTGACATCTTTTACCTGTGGCCAATGGCCAACACCATCAACTCGGCAAGTTGTTTCTGGTATTGGATTGGCTGGTCCTCTCTTTCTCTTTGCTTCAAATTTTGCATCCACGCTGTCATGTGATTTCCTGCCCCTCTTTTTCAAAAGAATGTCTTTTCCTCGTTTTGTTAGAGCCTCTGCTATTCTCATCTTGAATTCCAGCAAATCATTTTGCTTTTTCTTGGAAATGCCCAAAGAGTCACAGTCTCTCCGGTAAAGAGACCAACTATTCACCACTGCCAAGTCAACAAAATGAAAAAATAGTCTATGGTAATATTTCCTCGACTTGAGAAATATTCTGTTTCTTGACAGATTTGCATCGCATAAATCTACGCCACCCATACAATCATTATACATTTTTACCATTCTGGGACACTGAACTTCAACTTTTCCCTTGCCCTTCTTGTCCCATCGTTGTACAGTTCCCATCGGATGAGCACCACCAAATGTACCCATCAATGTAACTGGTCGGTTATCAAACCACTTCACGACCCTGACACTTACTCCATCCACAGTGGCTTCCTTTTCATCGATTGAGCCCCTGCCTCTTTTCTTCAGTTCCTTGTCAGGCAAAAGATTACACCCTGGAATTCTATTGCATCTAACTGTCCCCAGAGAATATACTCCTTTTTTGTGTAATTCTGTCAGAAGCGCCAACGAGGTGAACCAATTGTCAAAATATAATGTAAAGTTTTTGTTGCTTTCTAAAATTGAAACTAAATTCAGGACAACATTACCACTTGCTCCTATGTCCGTGACACCAGGCAAAGGAGTGATTTTACCTGTGTATAGTTCAAAATTGTGAACTAAACCCTTAGTATCACAGAGCACAAAAATTTTATATCCCCATTTGTATGGTTTTTTTGGGTTGTACTGCTTCAATGTAGACTTCCCCTTGAAGGGTACAATTTGCTCATCTACACACAACACTCCACTTTGGGGAATTGCTTGAAACTTTTTCACCACATGGTCATATATAGGTCTAATTTTAAACAATTTATCATGCAATGGATTGTCCTTTCCAACCATATTTGTGTTGTCATTGAAATGAAGCTTGCTCTTGATATCCTCAAACCTATTTCGTGAAATAACTGATGATACTTCATTAAGTTTTGTGTGTACTCCCCAGTACATTCGAGACCGTGGAAAATTAAAAATTGACATATACATAACACAACCAAGGAATTGCTCAATTTCTTCTGGTGAAACATTTAGAGGTTTATTCACATTGACCTGTAATGCATAGAGGTTGCTCTGTTCCACAATGTGGGTAATAATTTCTCTATCAAATATCTCTAAAAAATAATCAACTGGGGGCTTAACTGATTCTGCAGGATCTATTTGTCCAAGCCATAGGGGACACGTTTTTGGACTGTCAGCACCACAAGTGGCCTTCCAGACTGGCAACCTTTTTATTCCCTTTCTGCCCACAGACTCGACAGGGTGAAGTTCTGGCGTTGTTTCATCTTCAGAAAAACTATCTGAAGCACTTTCGGAGTCATCAGGTGACTCTGATTCCACATCTTCATCGCTTGAGCTTTCACCAGCATGAGGATCATCACTATCCTCCGGTGGTACAATGACATTTTGCACGACTTTCCTCCTCTTTTTCCCATAAAAAAAATCAGGATTCATTATCTGAAATAGGGTACAAATACTATATCTAAAAATGCCAAGAATAAATGTTATAACTAGCCATTTGACTACTCTTTACACTCAATTATATAAATACGACAATATCACGAAGTATATTTATAAAATATTTTATATCAGGTTTCAGAGGCGATTTATTGACTTACATTGCTGTATTGCCGTAACAGCCCAGAGGGACGAATTCGTCACACACTTATTCTTCCTTCAATTTCCAATAATCGGAAACATTAACATGTCACGATTACATATTACAATAATTAAAACCATAAAGAATGCAAAATAAATTTTATAAACACATAAACTTACCTATGAACGCCAAAAACTAAAAAAAAAACACAGCAAGTGAACTTTTTTCCATGTGCTTTGCTTCGACTTATTCCGATCGTCGTCGGAGTTCTACCTTTCCCCGCTTGGTAGCGACACTTACTGCAGCCGGCAGATACGAATGTGCCGAAAACGTCTCAATGGGCTTTTGTGGAATAACTCACTTAGCTACTGTTACAAAATGATTCTGGAGGTATGTGCCGAATTCGGCACACCTGACGTTAAAGGGTTAAATGCGAAAATCCTTGTTAGAAACGCGATTTCACTGCGAGGAAAGATAAAATTGAAAATACTATTTAAATAAGAAAATCCTAGTTAGAAATGCGATTTCACTGCGAGTAGAGAAAAAATTGAAATCAATATTTAAATGTGAAAATCCTTGTAAGAAACGCGATTTCACTGCGAGGAGAGAAAAAATTAAAAATAATATTTAAGAGTGAAAATCCTTGTTAGAAACGCGATTTCACTGCGAGGAGAGAAAAAACTGAAAATAATATTTAAATGTGAAAATCCTTGTTAGAAACGCGATTTCACTGCGAGGAGAGAAACAATTGAAAATAATATTTATAAGTGAAAATCCTTGTTAGAAACTAGATTTCACTGCGAGGAGAGAAAAAAGTAATTATAATATTTAAATGTGAAAATCCTTTTAGAATCGCGATTTCACAGCAAGGAGGGATAAAATTAAAAATTATATTTATATGTGAAAATCCATGTTAGAAACGCGATATCACTGCGAGGAGAGAAAAAATTGAAATAATATATTGAATGTGAAAATCCTTTTAAGAAACGCGATTTCACTGCGAGGAGAGAAAAAATAATTATAATATTTAAATGTGAAAATCCTTGTTAGAATCGCGATTTCACTGCAAGGAGGGATAAAATTAAAAATTATATTTATATGTGAAAAACCATGTTAGAAACGCGATAATACTGCGAGGAGAGAAAAAATTGAAAATAATATTTGAATGTGAAAATCCTTTTTAGAAACGCGATTTCACTGCGAGGAGAGAAAAAATTGAAAATAATATTTAAATGTGAAAATCCTTTTTAGAAACGCGATTTCACTGCGCGGAGAGAAAAAATTGAAATTAATATTTAAATGTGAAAATCCTTGTTAGGAACTAGATTTCATTGCGAGGAGAGAAAAAATTGAAATTAATATTTAAATGTGAAAATCCTTGTAAGAAACGCGATTTCACTGCGAGGAGAGAAAAAATTAAAAATAATATTTAATGTGAAAATCCTTGTTAGAAACGCGATTTCACTGCGAGGAGAGAAAAAACTGAAAATAATATTTAAATGTGAAAATCCTTGTTAGAAACCGCGATTTCACTGCGAGGAGAGAAACAATTGAAAATAATATTTATAAGTGAAAATCCTTGTTAGAAACTAGATTTCACTGCGAGGAGAGAAAAAAGTAATTATAATATTTAAATGTGAAAATCCTTTTAGAATCGCGATTTCACAGCAAGGAGGGATAAAATTAAAAATTATATTTATATGTGAAAATCCATGTTAGAAACGCGATATCACTGCGAGGAGAGAAAAAATTGAAATAATATTTGAATGTGAAAATCCTTTTTAGAAACGCGATTTCACTGCGAGGAGAGAAAAAATAATTATAATATTTAAATGTGAAAATCCTTGTTAGAATCGCGATTTCACTGCAAGGAGGGATAAAATTAAAAATTATATTTATATGTGAAAAACCATGTTAGAAACGCGATAATACTGCGAGGAGAGAAAAAATTGAAAATAATATTTGAATGTGAAAATCCTTTTTAGAAACGCGATTTCACTGCGAGGAGAGAAAAAATTGAAAATAATATTTAAATGTGAAAATCCTTTTTAGAAACGCGATTTCACTGCGCGGAGAGAAAAAATTGAAATTAATATTTAAATGTGAAAATCCTTGTTAGGAACTAGATTTCATTGCGAGGAGAGAAAAAATTGAAATTAATATTTAAATGTGAAAATCCTTGTAAGAAACGCGATTTCACTGCGAGGAGAGAAAAATTTAAAAATAATATTTAAATGTGAAAATCCTTGTTAGAAACGTGATATCACGGCGAGGTGAGAAAAAATTAAAAATAATATTTATATGTGAAAATCGATGTAAGAAACACGATTTCACTGCGAGGAGAGAAAAAATTGAAAATAATATTTAAATGTGAAAAATCCTTGTTAGAAACGCGATTTCACTGCGAGGAGAGAAAAAATTGAAAATAATATTTAAATGTGAAAATCCAAGTTAGAAACAAGATTTCACTGCGAGGAGAGAAAAAATTAATTATAATATTTAAATATGAAAATCCTGGTTAGAAACGCGATTTCGCTGAGAGGAGAGAAAAAATTGAAAATAATATTTAAATGTGAAAATCCTTGTTAGAAACGTGATTTCACTGCGAGGAGAGAAAAAATTGAAAATAATATTTTAATGTAAAAATCCTTGTTAGAAACGCGATTTCACTGCAAGGAGAGAAAAAATTAAAAATTATATTTATATGTGAAAATCCATGTAAGAAACGCGATATCACTGCGAGGAGAGAAAAAATGGAAAATAATATTTAAATGCGAATTTCCTTGTTAGAAACTAGATTTCACTGCGAGGAGAGAAAAAATTGAAATTAATATTTAAATGTGAAAATCCTTGTAAGAAACGCGATTTCACTGCGAGGAGAGAAAAATTTAAAAATAATATTTAAATGTGAAAATCCTTGTTAGAAACGCGATTTCACTGCAAGGAGAGAAAAAATTAAAAATTATATTTATATGTGAAAATCCATGTAAGAAACGCGATATCACTGCGAGGAGAGAAAAAATGGAAAATAATATTTGAATGTGAAAATCCTTTTTAGAAACGCGATTTCACTGCGAGGAGAGAAAAAATTGAAAATAATATTTAAATGTGAAAATCCTTTTTAGAAACATGATTTCACTTCGAGGAGAGAAAAAATTGAAAATATAATTTAAATGTAAAAATCCTAGTTAGAAACGTGATTTCACTGCGAGGAGAGAAAAAATTAAATATAATATTTAAATGTGAAAATCCTTGTTAGAAACGCGATTTCACTGAGAGGAGAGAAAAAATTAAAAATTATATTTATATGTGAAAATCCATGTTTGAAACACAATTTCACTGAGAGGAGAGAAAAAATTGAAAATAATATTTAAATGTGAAAATACTTTTTAGAAACGCGATTTCACTGCGAGAAGAGAAAAAAATTAAAATAATATTTTAAATTTATAATCCTTTTTAGAAACGCGATTTCACTGCGAGGAGAGAAACAATTGAAAATAATATTTATATGTGAAAATCCTTGTTAGAAACGCGATTTCACTGCGAGGAGAGAAAAAATTGAATATAATATTTAAATATAAAAATCCTTGTAAGATACGCGATTTCACAGCGAGGAGAGAAAAAATTAAAAATAATATTTAAATGTGATAATCCTTGTTAGAAACGTGACTTCACTGCGAGGAGAGAAAAAATTAAAAATAATATTTAAATGTGAAAATCCTTGTTAGAAACGCGATTTCACTGCGAGGAGAGAAAAAATTAAAAATTATATTTATATGTGAAAATCCATGTTTGAAACGCGATTTCACTGAGAGGAGAGAAAAAATTGAAAACAATATTTAAATGTGAAAATCCTTTTGAGAAACGCGATTTCACTGCGAGGAGAGAAAAAATTGAAAATAATATTTAAATGTGAAAATCCTTTTTAGAAACGCGATTTCACTGCGAGGAGAGAAAAAATTGAAAATAATATTTAAATGTGAAAATCCTTTTTAGAAACGCGATTTCACTGCGAGGAGAGAAAAAACTGAAAATAAAATTTAAATGTGAAAATCCATGTTAAAAAAGCGATTTCACTGCGTGGAGAGAAAAAAATGAAAATAATATTTATATGTAAAAATCCTTGTTAGAAACGCGATTTCACTGCGAGGAGAGAAAAAATTAATTATAATATTTAAATGTGAAAATCCTTGTTAGAAACTCGATTTCACTGCGAGGAGAGAAAAAATTGAAAATAATATTTAAATGTGAAAATCCTTTTTAGAAACGCGATATCACTGCGAGGAGAGAAAAAACTGAAAATAATATTTAAATGTGAAAATCCATGTTAAAAAAGCGACTTCACTGCGTGGAGAGAAAAAATTGAAAATAATATTTATGTGTGAAAATCCTTGTTAGAAACGCGATTTCCCTGCGAGGAGAGAACATATTGAAAATAATATTAAAATGTGAAAATCCTTGTTAGAAAAGTGATTTCACTGCGAGGAAAGAAAAAATTAATTATAATATTTAAATGTGAAAACCTAGTTAGAAACGCGATTTCGCTTCGAGGAGAGAAAATATTGAAAAAAATATTAAATGTGAAAATCCTTGTTAGAAAAGTGATTTCACTGCGAGGAGAGAAAAAATTAAAAATAATATTTAAATGTGAAAATCCTTGTTAGAAACGCGATTTCACTGCAAGGAGAGAAAAAATAAAAAATTATATTTATATGTGAAAATCCATGTTTGAAACGCGATTTCACTGAGAGGAGAGAAAAAATTGAAAATAATATTTAAATGTGAAAATCCTTTTTAGAAACGCGATTTCACTGCGAGGAGAGAAAAAATTGAAAATAATATTTAAATGTGAAAATCCTTTTTAGAAACGCGATTTCACTGCGAGGAGAGAAAAAATTGAAAATAATATTTAAATGTGAAAATCCATGTTAAAAACGCGATTTCACTGCGTGGAGAGAAAAAATTGAAAATAATATTTAAATGTGAAAATCCTTGTTAGAAACGCGATTTCACTGCGAGGAGAGAAAAAATTGAAAATAATATTTAAATGTGAAAATCCTTGTTAGAAACGCGATTTCACTGCGAGGAGAGAAAAAACTGAAAATAATATTTAATGTGAAAATCTTGGTTAGAAACGCGTTTTCGCTGCGAGGAGAGAAAAAATTAAAAATAATATTTAAATGTGAAAATCCATGTTAGAAAAGCGATTTCACTGCGAGGAGAGAAAAAATTGAAAATAATATTTAAATGTGAAAATCCTTGTTAGAAACGCGATTTCACTGCGAGGAGAGAAAAAATTGAAAATAATATTTAATAGTGAAAATCCTTGTTAGAAACGCGATTTCACTGCGAGGAGAGAAAAAATTAAAAATAATATTTAAATGTGAAAATCTTGGTTAGAAACGCGTTTTCGCTGCGAGGAGAGAAAAAAATGAAAATAATATTTAAATGTGAAAATCCTTGTTAGAAACGTGATTTCACTGCGAGGAGAGATAAAATTAAAAATAATATTTAAAATATCAAGATCCTTGTTAGAAACGCGATTTACCTGCGAGGAGAGATAAAATTGAAAATACTATTTAAATGTGAAAATCATTGTTATAAACGCGATTTATTTGCGAATAGATAAAAAATTGAAAATAATATTTAAGTGTGAAAATCCTTGTTAGAAACGCGATTTCACTGCGAGGAAAGATAAAATTGAAAATACTATTTAAATAAGAAAATCCTAGTTAGAAACGCGATTTCACTGCGAGGAGAGAAAAAATTGAAATTAATATTTAAATGTGATAATCCTTGTAAGAAACGCGATTTCACTGCGAGGAGAGAAAAAATTAAAAATTATATTTAAATGTGAAAATCCTTGTTTGAAACGTGATTTCACTGCGAGAGAAAAAACTGAAAATAATATTTAAATGTGATAATCCTTGTTAGAAACGCGATTTCACTGCGAGGAGAGAAAAAATTGAAAATAATTTTTAAATGCGAAAATCCTAGTTAGAAACGCGATTTCACTGCGAGGAGAGAAAAAACTGAAAATAATATTTTAATGTGAAAATCCTTGTAAGAAACGCGATTTCACTGCGAGGAGAGAAAAAATTGAAAACAATATTTAAATGTGAAAATCCTTTTGAGAAACGCGATTTCACTGCGAGGAGAGAAAAAATTGAAAATAATATTTAAATGTGAAAATCCTTTTTAGAAACGCGATTTCACTGCGAGGAGAGAAAAAATTGAAAATAATATTTAAATGTGAAAATCCTTTTTAGAAACGCGATTTCACTGCGAGGAGAGAAAAAACTGAAAATAAAATTTAAATGTGAAAATCCATGTTAAAAAAGCGATTTCACTGCGTGGAGAGAAAAAACTGAAAATAATATTTAAATGTGAAAATCCTTGTTAGAAACGCGATTTCACTGCGAGGAGAGAAAAAATTAATTATAATATTTAAATGTGAAAATCCTTGTTAGAAACTCGATTTCACTGCGAGGAGAGAAAAAATTGAAAATAATATTTAAATGTGAAAATCCTTTTTAGAAACGCGATATCACTGCGAGGAGAGAAAAAACTGAAAATAATATTTAAATGTGAAAATCTATGTTAAAAAAGCGACTTCACTGCGTGGAGAGAAAAAATTGAAAATAATATTTATGTGTGAAAATCCTTGTTAGAAACGCGATTTCCCTGCGAGGAGAGAACATATTGAAAATAATATTAAAATGTGAAAATCCTTGATAGAAAAGTGATTTCACTGCGAGGAAAGAAAAAATTAATTATAATATTTAAATGTGAAAACCTAGTTAGAAACGCGATTTCGCTTCGAGGAGAGAAAATATTGAAAAAAATATTAAATGTGAAAATCCTTGTTAGAAAAGTGATTTCACTGCGAGGAGAGAAAAAATTAAAAATAATATTTAAATGTGAAAATCCTTGTTAGAAACGCGATTTCACTGCAAGGATAGAAAAAATTAAAAATTATATTTATATGTGAAAATCCATGTTTGAAACGCGATTTCACTGAGAGGAGAGAAAAAATTGAAAATAATATTTAAATGTGAAAATCCTTTTTAGAAACGCGATTTCACTGCGAGGAGAGAAAAAATTGAAAATAATATTTAAATGTGAAAATCCTTTTTAGAAACGCGATTTCACTGCGAGGAGAGAAAAAATTGAAAATAATATTTAAATGTGAAAATCCATGTTAAAAACGCGATTTCACTGCGTGGAGAGAAAAAATTGAAAATAATATTTATATGTGAAAATCCTTGTTAGAAACGCGATTTCACTGCGAGGAGAGAAAAAATTGAAAATAATATTTAAATGTGAAAATCCTTGTTAGAAACGCGATTTCACTGCGTGGAGAGAAAAAATTGAAAATAATATTTATATGTGAAAATCCTTGTTAGAACGCGTTTTCACTGCGAGGAAAGATAAAATTGAAAATACTATTTAAATAAGAAAATCCTAGTTAGAAACGCGATTTCACTGCGAGGAGAGAAAAAATTGAAATTAATATTTAAATGTGATAATCCTTGTAAGAAACGCGATTTCACTGCGAGGAGAGAAAAAATTAAAAATTATATTTAAATGTGAAAATCCTTGTTTGAAACGTGATTTCACTGCGAGAGAAAAAACTGAAAATAATATTTAAATGTGAAAATCCTTGTTAGAAACGCGATTTCACTGCGAGGAGAGAAAAAATTGAAAATAATTTTTAAATGCGAAAATCCTAGTTAGAAACGCGATTTCACTGCGAGGAGAGAAAAAACTGAAAATAATATTTAAATGTGAAAATCCTTGTAAGAAACGCGATTTCACTGCGAGGAGAGAAAAAATTAAAAATAATATTTAAATGTGAAAATCCTTTTTACCAACGCGATTTCACTGCGAGGAGAGAAAAAATTGAAAATAATATTTAAATGCGAAAATCCTTGTTAGAACGCGTTTTCACTGCGAGGAAAGATAAAATTGAAAATACTATTTAAATAAGAAAATCCTAGTTAGAAACGCGATTTCACTGCGAGGAGAGAAAAAATTGAAATTAATATTTAAATGTGATAATCCTTGTAAGAAACGCGATTTCACTGCGAGGAGAGAAAAAATTAAAAATTATATTTAAATGTGAAAATCCTTGTTTGAAACGTGATTTCACTGCGAGAGAAAAAACTGAAAATAATATTTAAATGTGAAAATCCTAGTTAGAAACGCGATTTCACTGCGAGGAGAGAAAAAATTGAAATTAATATTTAAATGTGATAATCCTTGTAAGAAACGCGATTTCACTGCGAGGAGAGAAAAAATTAAAAATAATAGTTAAATGTGAAAATCCTTGTTTGAAACGTGATTTCACTGCGAGAGAAAAAACTGAAAATAATATTTAAATGTGAAAATCCTTGTTAGAAACGCGATTTCACTGCGAGGAGAGAAAAAATTGAAAATAATTTTTAAATGCGAAAATCCTAGTTAGAAACGCGATTTCACTGCGAGGAGAGAAAAAACTGAAAATAATATTTAAATGTGAAAATCCTTGTAAGAAACGCGATTTCACTGCGAGGAGAGAAAAAATTGAAAATAATATTTAAATGTGAAAATCCTTGTTAGAAACGCGATTTCACTGCGAGGAGAGAAACAATTGATAATAATATTTATATGTGAAAATCCTTGTTAGAAACGCGATTTCACTGCGAGGAGAGAAAAAATTGAAAATAATGCTTAAATGCGAAAATCCTAGTTAGAAACGCGATTTCACTGCGAGGAGAGAAAAAATTGAAATTAATATTTAAATGTGAAAATCCTAGTTAGAAACGCGATTTCACTGCGAGGAGAGAAAAAACTGAAAATAATATTTAAATGTGAAAATCCTTGTTAGAAACGCGATTTCACTGCAAGGAGAGAAACAATTGAAAATAATATTTATATGTGAAAATCCTTGTTAGAAACGCGATTTCACTGCGAGGAGAGAAAAAATTGAAAATAATATTTCAATGCGAAAATCCTTGTTAGAACGCGTTTTCACTGCGAGGAGAGAAAAAATTGAAAATAATATTTAAATGCGAAAATCCTTGTTAGAACGCGATTTCACTGCGAGGAGAGATAAATTTGAAAATACTAATTAAATGTGAAAATCCTTGTTAGAACCGCGTTTTCACTGCGAGGAGAGATAAATTTGAAAATACTATTTAAATATGAAAATCCTTGTTAGAAACGCGATTTCACTGCGAGGAGAGAAAAAATTGAAATTAATATTTAAATGTGAAAATCCTTGAAAGAATCGCGATTTCTCTGCGAGGAGAGAAAAAATGGAAAATAATATTTAAATGTGAAAATCCTTGTTAGAGATGCGATTTCACTGCGAGGAGAGAAAAAACTGAAAATAATATTTAAATGTGAAAATCCTTTTTAGAAACGCGATTTCACTGCGAGGAGAGAAAAAATTAATTATAATATTAAAATGTGAAAATCCTGGTTAGAAACGCGATTTCGCTGCGAGAAGAGAAAAAATTGAAAAAAATATTTAAATGCGAAAATCCTTGTTAGATACGTGATTTCACGGCGAGGTGAGAAAAAATTAAAAATAATATTTATATGTGAAAATCGATGTTAGAAACACGATTTCACTGCGAGGAGAGAAAAAATTGAAAATAATATTTAAATGTGAAAATCCTTGTTAGAAACGCGATTTCACTGCGAGGAGAGAAAAAATTGAAAATAATATTTAAATGTGAAAATCCATGGTAGAAACAAGATTTCACTGCGAGGAGAGAAAACATTAATTATAATATTTGAATGTGAAAATCCTGGTTAGAAACGCGATTTCTCTGCGAGGAGAGAAAAAATGGAAAATAATATTTAAATGTGAAAATCCTTGTTAGAAACGTGATTTCACAGCGAGGAGAGAAAAAATTGAAAATAATATTTAAATGTAAAAATCCTTGTTAGAAACGCGATTTCACTGCAAGGAGAGAAAAAATTAAAAATTATATTTATATGTGAAAATCCATGTAAGAAACGCGATATCACTGCGAGGAGAGAAAAAATGGAAAATAATATTTGAATGTGAAAATCCATGTTAGAAACGCGATTTCACTGCGAGGAGAGAAAATATTGAAAATAATATTTAAATGTGAAAATCCATGTTAGAAACTAGATTTCACTGCGAGGAGAGAAAAAATTAATTATAATATTTAAATGTGAAAATCCTTGTTAGAATCGCGAATTCACTGCAAGGAGAGAAAAAATTAAAAATTATATTTATATGTGAAAATCCATGTTAGAAACGCGATATCTTTGCAAGGAGAGAAAAAATTGAAAATAATATTTGAATGTGAAAATCCTTTTTAGAAACGCAATTTCACTGCGAGGAGAGAAAAAATTGAAAATAATATTTAAATGTGAAAATCCTTTTTAGAAACGCGATTTCACTGCGCGGAGAGAAAATATTGAAAATAATATTTAAATGTGAAAATCCTTGTTAGAAACTAGATTTCACTGCGAGGAGAGAAAAAATTGAAATTAATATTTAAATGTGAAAATCCTTGTAAGAAACGCGATTTCACTGCGAGGAGAGAAAAAATTAAAAATAATATTTAAATGTGAAAATCCTTGTTAGAAACGCGATTTCACTCTGAGGAGAGAAAAAATTAAAAATTATATTTAAATGTGAAAATCCTTGTTAGAAACGTGATTTCACGGCGAGGTGAGAAAAAATTAAAAATAATATTTATATGTGAAAATCCATATTAGAAACACGATTTCACTGCGAGGAGAGAAAAAATTGAAAATAATATTTAAATGTGAAAATCCTTGTTAGAAACGCGATTTCACTGCGAGGAGAGAAAAAATTGAAAATAATATTTAAATGTTAAAATCCATGGTAGAAACAAGATTTCACTGCGAGGAGAGAAAAAATTAATTATAATATTTAAATGTGAAAATCCTGGTTAGAAACGCGATTTCGCTGAGAGGAGAGAAAAATTTAAAAATAATATTTAAATGTGAAAATCCTTGTTAGAAACGCGATTTCACTGCGAGGAGAGAAAAAATTAAAAATTATATTTATATGTGAAAATCCATGTAAGAAACGCGATATCACTGCGAGGAGAGAAAAAATGGAAAATAATATTTGAATGTGAAAATCCTTTTTAGAAACGCGATTTCACTGCGAGGAGAGAAAAAATTGAAAATAATATTTAAATGTGAAAATCCTTTTTAGAAACATGATTTCACTTCGAGGAGAGAAAAAATTGAAAATAATATTTAAATGTGAAAATCCTTGTTAGAAACTAGATTTCACTGCGAGGAGAGAAAAATTGGAAATTAATATTTAAATGTGAAAATCCTTGTAAGAAACGCGATTTCACTGCGAGGAGAGAAAAAATTAAAAATAATATTTAAATGTGAAAATCCTTGTTAGAAACGCGATTTCACTGAGAGGAGAGAAAAAATTAAAAATTATATTTATATGTGAAAATCCATGTAAATAACGCGATATCACTGCGAGGAGAGAAAAAATGGAAAATAATATTTGAATGTGAAAATCCTTTTTAGAAACGCGATTTCACTGCGAGGAGAGAAAAAATTGAAAATAATATTTAAATGTGAAAATCCTTTTTAGAAACGCGATTTCACTTCGAGGAGAGAAAAAATTGAAAATAATATTTAAATGTGAAAATCCTTGTTAGAAACGCGATTTCACTGAGAGGAGAGAAAAAATTAAAAATTATATTTATATGTGAAAATCCATGTTTGAAACGCAATTTCACTGAGAGGAGAGAAAAAATTGAAAATAATATTTAAATGTGAAAATACTTTTTAGAAACGCGATTTCACTGCGAGAAGTGAAAAAAATTAAAATAATATTTAAAATTGAAAATCCTTTTTAGAAACGCGATTTCACTGCGAGGAGAGAAACAATTGAAAATAATATTTATATGTGAAAATCCTTGTTAGAAACGCGATTTCACTGCGAGGAGAGAAAAAATTGAAAATAATATTTACATGCGAAAATCCTTGTTAGAACGCGATTTCACTGTGAGGAGAGAAAAAATTGAAAATAATATTTAAATGCGAAAATTCTTGTTAGAAACGCGATTTCACTGCGAGGAGAGATAAATTTGAAAATACTAATTAAATGTGAAAATCCTTGTTAGAACCGCGTTTTCACTGCGAGGAGAGATGAATTTGAAAATACTATTTAAATATGAAAATCCTTGTTAGAGACGCGATTTCACTGCGAGGAGAGAAAAAACTGAAAATAATATTTAAATGTGAAAATCCTTTTTAGAAACGCGATTTCACTGCGAGGGGAGAAAAAACTGAAAATAATATTTAAATGTGAAAATCCTTGTTAGAAACGCGATTTCACTGCGAGGAGAGAAAAAATTAATTTAAATAATTAAATGTGAAAATCCTGGTTAGAAACGCGATTTCGCTGCGAGGAGAGAAAAAATTGAAAATAATATTTAAATGTGAAAATCCTTGTTAGATACGTGATTTCACTGCGAGGAGAGAAAAAATTAAAAATAATATTTAAATGTGAAAATCCTTTTTAGAAACGCGATTTCACTGCAAGGAGAGATAAAATTGAAAATAATATTTAAATGTGAAAATCCTTGTTAGAAACGCGAATTTACTGCGAGGAGAGAAAAAAGTAATTATAATATTTAAATGTGAAAATCCTTGTTAGATTCGCGATTTCACTGCAAGGAGAGAAATAATTAAAAATTATATTTATATGTGAAAATCCTTGTTAGAAACGCGATTTCACTGCGAGGAGATAAAAAATTAAAAATTATATTTATATGTGAAAATCCATGTAAGAAACGCGATATCACTGCGAGGAGAGAAAAAATTGAAATTAATATTTAAATGTGAAAATCCTTGTAAGAAACGCGATTTCACTGCGAGGAGAGAAAAATTTAAAAATAATATTTAAATGTGAAAATCCTTTTTATAAACGCGATTTCACTGCGAGGAGAGAAAAAATTGAAAATAATATTTAAATGAGAAAATCCTTTTTAGAAACGCGATTTCACTGCGCGGAGAAAAAAAATTGAAAATAATATTTAAATGTGAAAATCCTTGTAAGAAACGCTATTTCACTGCGAGGAGAGAAAAATTTAAAAATAATATTTAAATGTGAAAATCCTTGTTAGAAACGTGATTTCACGGCGAGGTGAGAAAAAATTAAAAATAATATTTATATGTGAAAATCGATGTTAGAAACACGATTTCACTGCGAGGAGAGAAAAAATTGAAAATAATATTTAAATGTGAAAATCCTTGTTAGAAACGCGATTTCACTGCGAGGAGAGAAAAAATTGAAAATAATATTTAAATTTGAAAATCCATGGTAGAAACAAGATTTCACTGCGAGGAGAGAAAACATTAATTATAATATTTGAATGTGAAAATCCTGGTTAGAAACGCGATTTCTCTGCGAGGAGAGAAAAAATGGAAAATAATATTTAAATGTGAAAATCCTTGTAAGAAACGTGATTTCACAGCGAGGAGAGAAAAAATTGAAAATAATATTTAAATGTAAAAATCCTTGTTAGAAACGCGATTTCTCTGCAAGGAGAGAAAAAATTAAAAATTATATTTATATGTGAAAATCCATGTAAGAAACGCGATATCACTGCGAGGAGAGAAAAAATGGAAAATAATATTTGAATGTGAAAATCCTTTTTAGAAACTGGATTTCACTGGGAGGAGAGATAAAATTGAAAATAATATTTAAATGTGAAAATACTTTTTAGAAACGCGATTTCACTGCGAGGAGAGAAAAAATTGAAAATAATATTTAAATGTGAAAATCCATGTTAGAAACTAGATTTCACTGCGAGGAGAGAAAAAATTAATTATAATATTTAAATGTAAAAATCCTTGTTAGAATCGCGAATTCACTGCAAGGAGAGAAAAAATTAAAAATTATATTTATATGTGAAAATCAATGTTAGAAACGCGATATCACTGCGAGGAGAGAAAAAATTGAAAATAATATTTGAATGTGAAAATCCTTTTTAGAAACGCGATTTCACTGCGAGGAGAGAAAAAATTGAAAATAATATTTAAATGTGAAAATCCTTTTTAGAAACGCGATTTCACTGCGCGGAGAGAAAATATTGAAAATAATATTTAAATGTGAAAATCCTTGTTAGAAATTAGATTTCACTGCGAGGAGAGAAAAAATTGAAATTAATATTTAAATGTGAAAATCCTTGTAAGAAACGCGATTTCACTGCGAGGAGAGAAAAATTTAAAAATAATATTTAAATGTGAAAATCCTTGTTAGAAACGTGATTTCACGGCGAGGTGAGAAAAAATTAAAAATAATATTTATATGTGAAAATCGATGTTAGAAACACGATTTCACTGCGAGGAGAGAAAAAATTGAAAATAATATTTAAATGTGAAAATCCATGGTAGAAACAAGATTTCACTGCGAGGAGAGAAAAAATTAATTATAATATTTAAATGTGAAAATCCTTGTTAGAAACGTGATTTCACGGCGAAGTGAGAAAAAATTAAAAATAATATTTATATGTGAAAATCGGTGTTAGAAACACGATTTCACTGCGAGGAGAGAAAAAATTGAAAATAATATTTAAATGTGAAAATCCTTGTTAGAAACGCGATTTCACTGCGAGGAGAGAAAAAATTGAAAATAATATTTAAATGTGAAAATCCATGGTAGAAACAAGATTTCACTGCGAGGAGAGAAAAGATTAATTATAATATTTAAATGTGAAAATCCTGGTTTAAAACGCGATTTCGCTGAGAGGAGGGAAAAATTTAAAAATAATATTTAAATGTGAAAATCCTTGTTAGAAACGCGATTTCACTGCAAGGAGAGAAAAAATTAAAAATTATATTTATATGTGAAAATCCATGTAAGAAACGCGATATCACTGCGAGGAGAGAAAAAATGGAAAATAATATTTGAATGTGAAAATCCTTTTTAGAAACGCGATTTCACTGCGAGGAGAGAAAAAATTGAAATTAATATTTAAATGTGAAAATCCTTGTAAGAAACGCGATTTCACTGCGAGGAGAGAAAAATTTAAAAATAACATTTAAATGTGAAAATCCTTGTTAGAAACGCGATTTCACTGCAAGGAGAGAAAAAATTAAAAATTATATTTATATGTGAAAATCCATGTAAGAAACGCGATATCACTGCGAGGAGAGAAAACATGGAAAATAATATTTGAATGTGAAAATCCTTTTTAGAAACGCGATTTCACTGCGAGGAGAGAAAAAATTGAAAATAATATTTAAATGTGAAAATCCTTTTTAGAAACATGATTTCACTTCGAGGAGAGAAAAAATTGAAAATAATATTTAAATGTGAAAATCCTTGTTAGAAACTAGATTTCACTGCGAGGAGAGAAAAAATTGAAATTAATATTTAAATGTGAAAATCCTTGTAAGAAACGTCATTTCACTGCAAGGAGAGAAAAAATTAAAAATAATATTTAAATGTGAAAATCCTTGTTAGAAACGCGGTTTCACTGAGAGGAGAGAAAAAATTAAAAATTATATTTATATGTGAAAATCCATGTTTGAAACGCAATTTCACTGAGAGGAGAGAAAAAATTGAAAATAATATTTAAATGTGAAAATACTTTTTAGAAACTCGATTTCACTGCGAGAAGAGAAAAAAATTAAAATAATATTTAAAATTGAAAATCCTTGTTAGAAACGCGATTTCACTGCGAGGAGAGAAAAAATTGAAAATAATATTTACATGCGAGAATCCTTGTTAGAACGCGTTTTCACTGCGAGGAGAGAAAAAATTGAAAATAATATTTAAATGCGAAAATCCTTTTTAGAACGCGAGTTCACTGTGAGGAGAGAAAAAATTGAAAATAATATTTAAATGCGAAAATTCTTGTTAGAAACGCGATTTCACTGCGAGGAGAGATAAATTTGAAAATACTAAATAAATGTGAAAATCCGTGTTAGAACCGCGTTTTCACTGCGAGGAGAGATAAATTTGAAAATACTATTTAAATATGAAAATCCTTGTTAGAGACGCGATTTCACTGCGAGGAGAGATAAATCTGAAAATAATATTTAAATGTGAAAATCCTTTTTAGAAACGAGTTTTCACTGCGAGGAGAGAAAAAACTGAAAATAATATTTAAATGTGAAAATCCTTGTTAGAAACGCGATTTCACTGCGAGGAGAGAAAAAATTAATTATAATATTTAAATGTGAAAATCCTGGTTAGAAACGCGATTTCGCTGCGAGGAGAGAAAAAATTGAAAATAATATTTAGATGTGAAAATCCTTGTTAGATACGTGATTTCACTCCGAGGAGAGAAAAAATTAAAAATAATATTTAAATGTGAAAATCCTTTTTAGAAACGCGATTTCACTGCAAGGAGAGATAAAATTGAAAATAATATTTAAATGTGAAAATCCTTTTTAAAAACGCGATTTCACTGCGAGGAGAGAAAAAATTGAAAATAATATTTAAATGTGAAAATCCATGTTAGAAACTAGATTTTACTGCGAGGAGA
The DNA here is from genome assembly GCF_921293095.1 of Ischnura elegans. Classification (NCBI taxonomy): domain Eukaryota; kingdom Metazoa; phylum Arthropoda; class Insecta; order Odonata; family Coenagrionidae; genus Ischnura; species Ischnura elegans. Next base: position 19,353,958 of record NC_060258.1, on the reverse strand, counting down.
GAAAAAAGTAATTATAATATGTAAATGTGAAAATCCTTGTTAGATTCGCGATTTCACTGCAAGGAGAGATAAAATTAAAAATTATATTTATATGTGAAAATCCATGTAAGAAACGCGATATCACTGCGAGGAGAGAAAAAATGGAAAATAATATTTGAATGTGAAAATCCTTTTTAGAAACGCGATTTCACTGCGAGGAGAGAAAAAATTGAAAATAATATTTAAATGTGAAAATCCTTTTTAGAAACATGATTTCACTTCGAGGAGAGAAAAAATTGAAAATAATATTTAAATGTGAAAATCCTTGTTAGAAACTAGATTTCACTGCGAGGAGAGAAAAAATTGAAATTAATATTTAAATGTGAAAATCCTTGTAAGAAACGTGATTTCACTGCGAGGAGAGAAAAAATTAAAATTTATATTTATATGTGAAAATCCATGTTTGAAACGCAATTTCACTGAGAGGAGAGAAAAAATTGAAAATAATATTTAAATGTGAAAATACTTTTTAGAAACACGATTTCACTGCGAGAAGAGAAAAAAATTAAAATAATATTTAAAATTGAAAATCCTTTTTAGAAACGCGATTTCACTGCGAGGAGAGAAACAATTGAAAATAATATTTATATGTGAAAATCCTTGTTAGAAACGCGATTTCACTGCGAGGAGAGAAAAAATTGAAAATAATATTTACATGCGAGAATCCTTGTTAGAACGCGTTTTCACTGCGAGGAGAGAAAAAATTGAAAATAATATTTAAATGCGAAAATCCTTTTTAGAATGCGATTTCACTGTGAGGAGAGAAAAAATTGAAAATAATATTTAAATGCGAAAATTCTTGTTAGAAACGCGATTTCACTGCGAGGAGAGATAAATTTGAAAATACTAATTAAATGTGAAAATCCTTGTTAGAACCGCGTTTTCACTGCGAGGAGAGATAATTTTAAAATACTATTTAAATATGAAAATCCTTGTTAGAGACGCGATTTCACTGCGAGGAGAGAAAAAACTGAAAATAATATTTAAATGTGAAAATTCTTTTTAGAAACGAGATTTCACTGCGAGGAGAGATAAAACTGAAAATAATATTTAAATGTGAAAATCCTTGTTAGAAACGCGATTTCACTGCGAGGAGAGAAAAAATTAATTATAATATTTAAATGTGAAAATCCTGGTTAGAAACGCGATTTCGCTGCGAGGAGAGAAAAAATTGAAAATAATATTTAAATGTGAAAATCCTTGTTAGATACGTGATTTCACTGCGAGGAGAGAAAAAATTAAAAATAATATTTAAATGTGAAAATCCTTTTTA